>NC_051264.2:17017782-17317782 GCF_015237465.2 Chelonia mydas | reverse complement strand
ATTGTAATTTCCTTGGCCAGCTGGGGCTTCATAATGGCCTTCAGCTCTTCCGCTGGTTTGCCAAACTGCCTTGTGAGAGCCGTGAAGGAGACATCATCCAGGCCAAAGACCAGGCAGTGGTATCTCATGACTATCAGCAGGATGGTTATGTCAAGAATGGTGGAGATACCGGGTATGTGAATAACCGTGATAAGAGAGGACACAAGGGCTATTTTCCAGATCTGATTCTGCAGGGCTTCCTTTTTCTTTTGCAAGATTTGCGGAGAGGTGTTGGGCAGGGCTAGTATCAAAGCCCTTTTCTTGTCACCTGGGAGCGCTTTCTCCATGCTGTCTCGCAGGCGGGGAAAATCGTACTTGTTTAATTCAAATGTGGAGAGGAGGAAAACCTCAGGATTGATCAACTCTCCCTCTCCCAGGCACCTGATGCAGTGGTTATGGATGTCATGCAGTATATTTTCCTCATCATAGGTGGAGGGCCGGCTACGTTTGGCAGAAGCCAAATCTGCATCCACCTTGGAGCGCACAAAGTAACACACCTTCCCTGCCTTCTGGATCTCCCGGGCCAGCTCAGCATGCTTACATGTGAATCCCTCTAAACCCATGATGACGAAGAAGTCATAGTGGACAAATTTCACCGGCTGGAGACATGGCTGAAAATCTATTGGCAGTCTCCAGAAAGTCACGCTTGGGTGTTTGGGATGCTGATAAGCTTTTGGCTCCATCATCATTTCTTCCTCCCCGAGTGGGGCAGCACCTTCGTCTTCATCACATAGCCCCCGCATGGTGTTGATGAAAGACGATTTCCCACAGCCTAGCTCTCCCATAATGGCGATGTTTAACTTGGTGTACTCCAAAGCCTTCTGCTGCATTATAGAAATCAATGTAGGTACTATTTGAACTCCAGGAGCAGCCCTTGGTTCTCCCCTGTCTTTGGCAGTCTGTCCCTGAAAACACAAAAACCCAGACCAAATATTGATCATGTATTCTCAAGGGCAACATTTATAATGTAATCAGCTCACAGGAGAACCACAGCAGGCTGGAAGCGTATTTGCAACAAGCTGCAGTTAAATTGAACAAATCGCTGGTGGGAAGGGGACTGAGGACACTTTGTCCTTCTTCTTCCCCCACCCCCATAGACATCAGACCTTCAAAGGTCCCTCACCAGGACCGGTGAGAAGTGGCAGCACTGCCATAAACGTGTATGTCCAGCCCCCTTTCTGCAAGGAAGGTGTGAGATGCATTTGCAGAGGATCCTTTCTGAGCATGCATCCCAGATGCACAACTGGAATCTGAAAATCTCTGCCTGTTTTGGGGACCCAGGGCAGTTTTGGAGAAGACATACCAAAGTTACACTGTAGCAGGGTGGTCACCCTGCTCTGGCCCTGAAAGGGTTAGAAGCCAGCCTTTGGAGAGGGCTAGGGCTGGGAGCCAATCAGAAAAGTCGGAGAGGCAGCCAATCAGGGCCAGTCTGGGCCCTATAAAAGAGCTGCAGGGGCAGGAGGCAGGCAGTCTTGCTCTAGCTTTGGAGAGAGATGGACCTAGCTGCCTGAAGGAGCAAAAGGTACCTTTGACAGAGCAGTGCTGGGGAAGGGGCAGGCTGAGCTGGGGAGCTCAGGCCTGGCAACCTCCCAGGCTGAGGCCTGCCAGGAAGGCCTAGGGAAGTACTGGGGCTGCAGGGAAAGGCAGCAGGTCCAACCCCCTTGCCAGTGATGAGTGGCCATTACAGACTGCAGGCTAGATGATGACTGGCAGTAGCCACTGAGGCAAGGTGGGCATGGGAGAGGGGGTTCCCCTAGGAGGGGAGACCTAGAGTGTGGGGGTACTGTTGTGGGCAGAACCCCAAATTAAAGGGCACTGGGGTCTGGGAGGGACATGGGGCCTGAAGCAGGCGAGACACTAGCCAGCAGGGGGTGCTCTGAGGTTGATGAGCTAATTCCCAGATGACCAGCAGGAGGCGTAGCACCGGTGAGTCTGTGATCTTCTACATACACCTTCACAACTTTCAAACAGCTGGTGCAATTGTCTTCAGAATTGGCTTGATCTTTAGAGCACCAAGGATCTACCAAACAAGTTAGGTTTGATATTTCTGGCTTCAGTAAGTGTGAGTTAAGTATGAGCAGAAACTTTCTGAGTCAAGTGTCTGTGAGCTGGTTACACAGTTTGCAAAATCAGTTTAAGGAGCAGTTTGCAAGTCCAGTAGGAAAATGCAGCCCCTATTTGTTAGCTGGGGCACCTGTGATGAGAACTTTCAGGGCCAGGTCCTCAACTCCTGCTCTGGTTGGAAATCTGACCTAGAAAGGTAGCCGGTAGTGTGGGAGTGAGCTGGCTTCTGGTACAAGGGTCCTGTAAAGCTGGCCTAACTGGCTCTCTGCCACTGACATCTGCATGGTGCTCTGGGAAGAGGTATACTGGAGATTAGAAGAGGTCAGGGACTCAAGTGCATGGGACTCAAGCCGAACCTCAGCTGCTGGAGCTGTCCCTAATTTAGAGCAGCCATTGGCTACACATGACAATTAATCCAGAATAAGGGAGAATGTGAATTTTAAAGTAGACTAGCTAGTCCGGATGAACTCCCTGCATGGATCTTTAAAGTGGATTAGGCTAGCTCCAAATAAAGCACTCTTTATCCAGAATAAGAGCATTCACACAGGGAGTTAATCAGGAATGGTTAGTCAGAAATAATGCCCTGTGTAGGCAAGCCCTTAATCCACTTTGGACACAAGAAAAAGGCACTCTCATTCTGGAATAAGAACATCCCCTTATGGTGTTGTTCTGGAATAGTTACTCTGCTTTAAATTCACACTTTACCTTATTCCGGATTAATTTTCGTGTGTAAACAAGCCCTTAAATAAAGCAAGTGTGAAGTCTCTGCTCCAAGAGGCTTTGAGTTGTGACAAAAGAAAGAAAACATGAGTCTTCAAAACAGCAATCCTGATCCCTTTTCCCTTTCTCCACGTTTGCCTGACAAATGAATCATTTCAAACGGACAGCACGGCCGGCCGTGTGAAATCCAAAGAGAAAGACCTAGTGACCCAGCCTCCTCTGCTCGAACTAATGACCACACACACAAACACACACAAACGAAGAAGGGAAGCGAAATGTCTGGAGCCATACCGGGGAGGAATGCGCAGGTGGACTGTGGGTGGGATTGGCCACTCCTGGCTCCATAGAGGTCGACGAGGATCCCCGGAGCAGATGACTTCTCTCCTCTTTGTCTTTTTTATGGTCAGACGCAGTCTGCTGGGACTCACTTCGAGGCGACTTTTTGTTCAACGGTTTCCGCAAGAAAGGATAATACATTCGAAGGAAAGCAAATGCTAATATCACCAGTAATACTCCCAGATCAATCAACCACAGACTGCACAGTGTTGATGGGCTCTGGACAAGCTCAGCAGCTGGAAAACACAAAATAAACCCAATGGGATGCAGCATGAGAGACCGGAAATTCCCCAGGGGCACATGAGGAGGGGGTTAGAGATGTCCAACAAACACAAGCCGGAGGCTCTCAGGCATTTCCGTAGCGTGGATCACAGCTTCCTAGAGAGAGCGTGTCATGGACACCCACCCTTCCACAGACCCCACTCCCCTTCCCATTTGTCATCACCCAACCTCACCTCCCACCTCACTGGTTATCGCCTAGACCCCCCCCGCTCCTCTGCACACAGCTCCACTCTCTGCCGAGTGGAGCAGTTCCTAGCGGCCCAGCTGCCCGGACCCTGGGACTTGTGCGGTGCCCTATGAGAGGAGCCCTACCCTTCTCCACGGCCACTCTCATCCGCATGGAAAACCTGCCCAGTTCGGGCTTGACGTGGCAGGAGTAGACCCCGTCATCCTCCAGCCGGACGTTCTTGAGTCTCAGGGACGCGTTTCCCTCGTGGAATCTCTCCGGATACAGCTGGGTCCGGCCCCGGTAAGCCTCATCCTGTGTTTCCAGTGGGTCCAGCTGAGAGCAGTAGCTGTGAACCAGGAGATCTGGTCCCTCCTCTTCTTCCCTCTTCCAGGTGATGTTCAGTGGCTGGTGATTTAACTCGGATTGGAAGGAGCAATTCAGGATGACGTCCTCCCCTGTCTGAACTATGATGGGCCTTTCCATTTCACTGTCACCTGAGAGGGAAACAAACATCCAAACAGAAGAGGGGGTTAGGGCCCAAGCCTGGGACTCCAGAATCCTGACTTAATTCCCTGCTTGACCACAAAACCCCTGGGTGAACTTAGACAAGTCACTATCGCCCTGTGCCTCGGTTTCTGCATTTGTACAATGGGAACAACAGCCCTGTCCTACTAAACAGGGGCCCTGTGAGGAGAAGTACATTAAACTTTGAGAAACGGCTAGATCCTATGGAAATGGAAGAGTGATAAGTGCCTACAATCAAATCCTCATTTTTCCCCCAAATTTTTTTCACCCATTTTTCCTGAAATGTAGAAATTACGTACACAGAACACATCCATGGGGGTTGGATTGAACTGGCTCATGGCCCCTTAGACTTCCCCTGGTGCCAGCCTTGTTCAGGTCCAGAATCTAAGATCTCATTTTAAGAAAATGTCACGCTCTCGCCTTTATGGTTGTGAAACTTATCCAAAAGTAGAGGTGGCATGATTACCATATATAAGCACCTTCACAGGGAGAAAATACCAAGCACTAACCGGCTCGTTAATCTAGCAGAGACAGGCAGATCATGAACCAATGGCTGCCGGTATCTGCCGAGAGCCTGAAACAATCTCTTTGAGACGCAGGAGCTGCACTGAGTGTTACCCATTTCTCCCCACCACACAAAACCTGCATGGAAAATCATGTGGCGAGATGGCGCTTTAAGTCGCACTGCAGGGGGAGTTCTCCTTCCCTTGCCTGGGAGGTGACAGGTAGAACAGAAAGCAGACAAGATCAGGGCCAGACGAGTGTGGCATTTTTGGTGGATACACTGTGGCTTTGCAATGAGGCGCCCATCTGCCCTGCTGGGTGATCACATGGTACACCAGGCCTGGAGCAATTGTCGCGGATGCTATGATCGGGGTACAGGAAGAGGAACCGTACTTAGCACTGTAAGTGAAATCTTCTGGGACCAGCTTCCCAGCTCACAGGTGACGCTGCAGAGGTAGGATCCCTCATCGTGGAGGCGAACGTCACTGAGTCTCAGGGATGCGTTTCCCTGGGGGAATTCCTGTGGATATAGCTGCGTTCGGCCCCTGTAAGCCTCTTCCTGTCCCTCCAGCCAGTTCATCTTCAGATGGAATCTGTGAACCAGGAGATCCTGGCCCTGGGCACCTTCCTTTGTCCAGGTGATGCTCAATCGATGGAAGCTTATTTTAAATTTGGAAGGGAAGATGCAGGTCAGGGTGACGTCTTTCCCGTACTGAGCTGTGATGGCTGTCTCCTCTCCAGCAACCCCTTAAAGGAAAGTGAAGATCAGCATCAGAGTCCTTCGTCCTCCAACCTCCACCATGACCCCCGAATCTTTTTCAGAGTCGCTGCTCCCCAGGAGAGAGACCCCCCAGCCTGTAAGTTGGGCCGACATGTTTT
This sequence comes from Chelonia mydas, assembly GCF_015237465.2. NCBI lineage: Eukaryota > Metazoa > Chordata > Testudines > Cheloniidae > Chelonia > Chelonia mydas. The sequence goes on along the minus strand of NC_051264.2, from coordinate 17,312,264 downwards.
GAATACTAAGGAGGGAGCGAAGAAGTGTTAAACTGCTACCTTACTAGTTGGCCAACCTCCTAGGTTTACAGCTTTCTGAAGGCCAGATCTTGTATGTACACCAAACCTTGTCTTTTGGGGGGTGTAAAGCTAGTTACAGGAATGCTTTTGTAACAATTTATTGGCTAATAAATAAACAGAGGAAAAAAAGAAATGAAAAGGTGGTATGTACCAAACTGATTAAAAGATGTACTTTTTCATGGAACAGTGAACTTGTGGAACTCCCTGCCACATGATGTCATTGAGCCCAGGAGCTTGACAAGATCTAAACAGGGATTGGATGGTTAGCTGGATAACAAGGAGATTCAGAGTTAGAGGACTTAATGCTAACATACATTTTGGAAGTGAGATTGGTTTAAGCGTGAGGTTCAATCTCGAGTTATAAAAGATTAGCATGAGACCTGATGAGTTGGGCAGACCATCCACAGCTCTGTGTGTGTGTGTATACTGTGTATATATAATACAAGTTTTAAACAAACGATTGAATACTGTACACAGCAACGATTGTGAAGCTTGGTTGAGTTGGTGGAGTCAGAGGGTGGGCTATTTCCCAGGGAATGCCTTACTGCTGAATGATGAACTAGCACTGGGCTGAGCCCTCAAGGGTTAACACGTTGTTGTTAATGCTGCCTTGCACTCTACAAAGCAGCACGAATGGAGGGAGGAGACACAGCAGGGCGGTGGCTACAAACATTCGCTGTGGAAACTGAACGTGATGATGAACCCAGGCTATCCCACTGGAACACACCACTCCCTCCACTTTCCAAAGTGCTGGGGGGTGTGTGTGTGTGTGAGAGACACACACCATGTGTGTGAGAGAGGCACGCATTGCCCCTTTAAGTACGCTGACCCCACTCTAAATCCATTGCTTTTTTAAGTAGATCAGCAAGTTGAGACAGGTTTCAGAGTAGCAGCCGTGTTAGTCTGTATCCGCCAAAAGAAATGGAGTCCTTGTGGCACCTTAGAGACTAACCAATTTATTTGAGCATGAGCTTTCGTGAGCTACAGCTCACTTCATCGGATGCATTCCAGAAGCTGCGGCCAGCAAGCTCCCTCCGTCCCAAGCCCTGTCATGTCCACCTCCGCTCTGTGGAGATGGGGTGAAGGAGCAGGGAGAGGGGGACACCCTGACATTAGCACCCCTCCCCACCCCCTTTGCACAGCAAGCAGGAGGCTCCCGGGAGCAGCTCCAAGGCAGCGGGGGGAGGGACAGGTGAACTGCCGGCAATGGATAGTCTGGGAGGCTGCTGCACAGGGAGCTTAGGGGGGCTGATGGGGGGGCTGCCGGCCCACCCTGGTTCCAAGCCCCCACCAGCTCGCTCCAAGGGGCTGCTCTTCCTGCAAGCAGTGGCCAAAGCAGGCGGCTGCCAAACGAGGTTAGAAGGGAGCATTCCGCAACTTTAAACGAGCATGTTCCCTAATTGACCAGCGACGTAAGAACAAAACAACGTTAACGGGGATGCCGTTGAGTGAGGAGTTCCTGTAATAATGCACACCACTGAGCACCACGGGGCCTGGGGCCAGGAGTGGGATTCTTGTGTGTTACCGCGATACACCTAATAAACAGCATCAGAACGTACCGCACCGAGCAAAGTGGGGTCCTGGGTTGTGACGGGGGCTTCTGGGCACTGAAGTCGTTATCACCAGCATCATGACTCCTCAATAAGACAGAGGCGAGCAGAGCCAGAATACTTACCGCAGAGAGTCCACAGCACAATCGCGTGAAGTGAGCAAACAAGACTGACTCTCGCCATGGCACGGAGCAGCCTGCGTCTGCAGGCGAAGGCAGGACAGTCTGTGAAGGGCTGGCTCCTGCCCCAGGCGATCCGCTGAACATCAGGAACGAAGGCACAGGGCGCGATTCCCCTCTCGCTCACCCCGGTAGTGCTCAGGCGTAACTCCGGGCTGGTTCCAATCTCTCATATCCTATGTAATTTAATAACCAGGAAAGCAAAGGGGTGGAAGGATTTGGCAGGATGCTGTGGAAATGCCTTTAACAAATGCAGACCTGGTTTCTCATTAATGCTCACCCCCCCTCTCCCTGGTGTAAATGACATTGAATGCAATTCCATAGCAGGAATCCAATTCTCTCCAGCATCCCAGGGGAAGCCGAAATGAAGCACCACTCCTCTAGAGCAGCAGCTCTCCGCCTTCCCAGACTACTGTACCCCTTTCAGGAGTCTGACTTGTCTTGCGTACCCCCAAGGTTCACCTCACTTAAAAATGACTTGCTGACAAAATCAGGCATAAAAGTACAAGTGTCACAACAGCCACACTATTACTGACAAAGTGTTTCCTTTCTCGTTGTTACCATATAATTATAAAATAAATCGATTGGGATATAAATATTGTACTTACATTTTCAGTGGACAGTGTATAGAGCAGTGTAAACAAGTCACGGTCTGTATGAAATTTTTAGTTTGTACTGACTTCGCCAGGGCTTTTTATGTAGCCTGTTGTAAACCGAGGCAAATATCTAGCTGAGTTGATGTACCCCCTGGAAGATCTCTGCATACCCCCAGGGATACACGTACCCCTGCTTGAGAACCACTGGCCTAGAGAAAGGGGATCATTTTCTATTACAAATAGAAAATGGAGCGGGGGGGGAGGATGTTTCTGTGCTGGGAACTGAGGGCTTGTGCCTCTCCCAGAGAACGTGTCCTCCCGATCAGACCGGAGAGCCTCCCCCATGGCCACATGCTGCCCAGCGTCCTGCAACGAGTGGTCTCACCCTGGCTAACTCGATGGCCCTTGTGGAGCGTTAAGAGCAGAGCCCAGCTCTGTGCCGTTATTCATCGGTATGTGGCGTTCAGGACACCTAAAATGGCTGCTCCTCGGCAGCTGGTACAGTGCCTCTTTGGCCTTCAAACAACCAGTCGCCGACAAAACAAGGCCCAAAGCCAAGAAAGGCCACTTACCGGCTTCCCTCCCGGGAGCCCCAGGTGTCCCGACTCTGCAAAGAGCTTACAGAGTGATTTGTGTTCGGTTTCCTATCGCTCTCATGGCCTCTCTGCCACCGACGCCGAGCAGGGTGAATGATCTGGAAAGTGAAAGCAACCGGCAGGTTTTTTTTTTCCTGTTTGTCTTTGAAAGCAGTGAGCAAACAGCCCAGTTCCAGCGCTGCCGGCTCCCCAGCCGACGAGCCGGGAAGCCGACCCGCACCAAGAATCCTGAATGTCACAGATGGTGGGAGATTAGGGGCAGGTCTGCACTAGAAATGGACATCGGCGTGGCTGCACCCCCTAGCGCATCTGGGGAGACGCTCTAAGCCAACGGGAGAGAGCTCTCCGCGTCGGCTTCGTAACTCCACCTCTGTAAGAGACCCTCTCCCATCCACATGCAGCTGTCTACACTGCGGGTGTGTGGATTTGTCACACCTCCCAACCCCCCTGAGTGACACAGTAAGTGTGTAGTGCAGCCCTGGCCAAAGAGCTGAAGGTGGCGCTGCCAAATTTCCTGGGAGGACTCTCTGACTCTTGCCAGAGGGTTGACGCGTGCCCTGATGGGGTCCCCTGGCAGAGAGCTGGGTTAGCTTGGCAGGAACTGGTCAATCTCAAGCTAAGAGGGCTTGCATGTACTCAGTGCTTGGCTAGGAAAGCTCCCAAAATCCAGAGAGCGCTGCAGGGAGCAGAGTTAGTGATCCAGTGCTCAGGGGCACTCTCCCCAGACAGTCAGGGCTGGCCCCAATGCCCCAGGCCAGTGCTAGGGGGTGCTGTGCTGCAGGGAGTGGGGTCGGGGGTTCTCCCCTGGCACTCAGGGCTGGCCCCGATGCCCCAGCGGGGCGCTAGGGGTCACCCATCTCCTTTCTGTGGTGTTTCCAGAGAATCATGGCCATGCTGGGCTGGATGGGATCATGCCGTCCAGCCCCCTGCATCGAGGCAGGACCAAGTAAACCCAGACCTGCCCTGACTGGGTTTCGTCCAGCCCCAGCAGGGCTAGATGACCTTGCTAGATGTGGCATTTGTGGGTTGCAGTGGGTGGCCAGGAGAGGTGGCAGGGAATTGTCACTCTTAGCAGACCAGGTGGACACTTGTGTGCCCCCCCATCTTCTTGCCGTGGCTTTAGCTCTCTCTGGAGTAGGGCCGGATAGGGGCAGTCCCCTAGTCCTGGGGGGCCGATGGGGAGACACTCATGAACTCCCTCCCAAGGAGTCGTGGTTTCATAACCCCAAGACGTGTGCGATTTCACCTTTGCCTGTTAGCTGCTAGTTACAGGTGTCTGGGCATGTTTAGTGAGCTGATCCTGGGCACAATGCTGCCTCTCTCAAAGGCAGAAGGAAATGGTGCATCTTGGGCTAAACCTGGAGGGGGCTGTATGGGTCTCACTTCATTTATTTATTAGGTGCATTACGGTAGCTCCAGGGCACTCTAATCATGGGCCAGGATCCCCATTTCGCCAGGCGCTACGCGGACACAGAATAAAGTCAGTCCTTGCCCCAAAGACCTTCCAGTCTAAGAGAAGAGATGCCAGCTGGAGCCAGACAAACGGAAAGGGGAGGGCAAGGAAATCACAAGGCAGTGTAGCCCAGAAGGATGTTTACAGGGAGATCCCCCCCCAAGCGTGAAGAAGAGCGCGGGGGTGTCGTGTCACCGAGGGGCTTGTCTGGAAATGTACCAAGCGGGAGATCGAGGCTGGCAGCAAGGGCCGACCCAAGGTGGGAGTGCGAACGAGAAAGGAAAGGTCGGGTGGGGATCGGCCGTGAAGGCCTGTCTGAGTGAAGAGAAGCAGCTGACGTTTGAGGAGCTGGACAAGGGGGAGCCAGTGCAGGGCTGCAAAGCAAAGAGGGGTGGCGCAGACAAAGCGGTGGGCTCGGGGAGCGATCTCGGCAGCAGCTTTATGAATGCCAGGATGGGCAGGGTTGGTGTCCCTAGCCTCTCTTTGCCAGAAGCTGGGAATGGGTGACAGGATCATTTGATGATTCCCTGTTCTGTTCATTCCCTTTGGGCCACCTGGCACTGGCCACTGTCGGAAGACAGGATCCTGGGCTAGATGGACCTTTGCTCTGACCCAATAGGGCTGTTCTTATGTTCTTATGCATCTGAGCACGGCAGGATTGCATTTGTCAAGGCTGGAGAAGGGGATGTCACAGCAATCGAGATGTGAGCCAGGAGGAGTTTTAGCTCCGTGGATGGATGGGAAAGGCTATTTCTAGGACCTCTATTTTGGCGGGGGGGGGGGGGGGGGGGGGGAATTGCATTTCTCAGGGTTTATTTTTAGCAATTTTGCAGTTCTCTGCAGAGGTCCAAAAATTGGACTTTGATTTTGTAAACACTCACTCCAAAGAGTAATGTCCATTATATGCATTGCTCATTACAGTAGTATATACTTGGGCTTGGCAGAATTCAACTAATAATATTGATGTTTGTTTTTAAGCCTTTTGTTCCATTTGTATCTATTTAAATTTCACAGTTGCGGGAAAGTATGAACCGGGATCAGATCAGGAGCGTGGCTGGCGGGGAGCGGGGCAGCGGCCGCTCTCCCACCGAGCAGAAGTGACCGTCGGGTCAGGCGGAGCTCCGGGTCTTCGGCGGCGGGTCCTTCACTCGCTCTGGTCTTCGGCGGCATTTCGCTGGCCGAGGGTCCTTCACTGGCTCTGGTCTTCGGCAGCCCTGAAGGACCCGCCGCTGAAGACCCGGAGTGCCGCCTGACCCCTCCCGCCGCCGAAGACCCGGAGCTCCGCCTGCTTTCTCCACCTGGCTACGCCACTGGATCAGATACTAAGTGTTGAATGACGGTAGATGCTGAGATTCAAAAAGTAAAAGCTTTATAACCATTAAAACACAAATTGTCAATATCCCATGTCAAAATACACCAAGCAAATAGTCTTCAATCAAACTTCGATAAGTTCTCAAGCAGTGTTTCTCTGACTCTGCCTGTCTGTACATTTTAGTTATTATCAATGGAGATATTTTTTCCTCCATGTTTGGTGGACGTCCGGTGAAATTGATGCTTACTGACATTTACCAATAAAAACAAATCCTTCCGTGCCTGCAATGAACAGTCTCTCTCTGGAACGTTTCCTAGTGCGCGTTTACTGTAGGACTGTTTCAAACAGCACTATGGCAAAGAACACTAGTGAGCCTCTAGTGTGCCCCAGCAGTTCCCATACAGAGAAATTAATGCACCCCATGACCGAGCGGTTTAGAAACCCCCCTGCAGTCAGCGTTACCACTCGGGGTAGGTACAAGTAAAAGTTTCTGGTGTTTTGGCGGGATGCGTTGGATAAACACCATTGTGGTTTTGTATCAGTTCAAAGAGCGCAGTGACCGTCTCGGTTCACCCATGTAGTTGTTGTTACCGCTCAATATGCTATACAATCCGTCCCCGCTTGTATTTCGCTGTGGTATTCTGATACCTTTCCCAGACCTGAAGAAGAGCTCTGTGTTAACAGGGGGGCAGGTTGGAGAGTTTTTGGTGGTGCCCAGAACAGGTCCAAGTCCCCGTCCCCCTTGCTTAAGGCTCTGGGAGGGAGTTTGGGTGCAGAGTGCGGGCTCTAGGCTGGGGCAGGGGATTGGGGTGCAGGAGGGTGTGCAGGGTGCAGGCTCTGGGAGGGAGTTTGCGTGTGGGAGGGGGTGAGGGATCAGGCTCTGGGAGAAGTTTGGGTGTGGGGGGAAAGGGGTCAGGCTCTGGGAGGTAGTTTGGGTGCGGGAGGGGGTGAGGGGTGTGGTGCTTACTTGGGGCAGCTCCTGTAAGTGACCCGCACCCCCTTCCGGCAGCAGTTCCTAGACCGGGGGGTGCAGGGGGTCTCCATGCGCTGCTGCCTGCAGGCACCGCCCCCACAGCTGCCATTAACCGCAGGGGCAGCATGGAGAGACCGTACCCCCACCCCCTGCCCAGGGGCCGCAGGAAAGGGATCCGGATTCGGAAGCAGCACAGAGTGGAGCAGGCGGGCGGGCAGGAAGCCACCTTGGCCCCCCTGCGCTGCTGGTGGTGGCGGGGGCCGCTGGGCCCTTTTAAATCGCCCGGGGGCAGCACGCAGAGTCAGAGGACGCACCAGGGGAGGCGTGCATGGGCAGCAGTCAGCACGGCCGGGGGAGAGACCTGGCCCTGAACTTTGGTGGAGCCAGGCCCCCGTGCTCTGAATATTGGTGGAGCTAGGGCACCACAGGCCCATCCAACTCGCCACCCCTGTCTGTGTAAGCTCCAGAGCTTGTCTCTCTCCCCAGCAGAAATGGGTCCAATAAAAGCTATTCCCTTCCCCGCCTTGTCTCTCTAATATCCTGGAACCAACGCTGCAAACAACACCATTGTGTTGTCATTTTCTAAGATCGCTCTGGCTGTTCTCGTTAGCTATATAAATGGCCAACCCCCCTTTGAACCTTGCTCAACTCTTCACCTTCATGACATCATGGGGTGGTGAGTTCCACACGCTGTGTGAAAAAGGAGCTCCTTTCTTCGATTTGAATTCCCAACCTTCACTTTTATTAAATGCCCCCTTGCTCTTGTGTTAGGGGACAGGGAAGACAGAAGCTCAGCGGGAGGGGGCAAAAGGGGCAACGACGTTAGTCAGCTGGGTACGGGCCCTTGATCATTCTCATGGTCCTTCTCTAAACCCCCTCTAGTTCTGCCATGTCCTTTTAGAGATTTATATGAATATTTTCGGTATTATAACTTGAAGTTAGGGCTGGTTTCTGACTCCGCCTAGCTGCTTTTTCCTTGTGCAAGATTTTTGGGGAACAAGAGCTCAGCCAGGGAAATGACTCCCAAATTCTCGCTGTAATATTTCCTCTAGGAGAGGGAAGTCATGCCGGCCATATTCAAAGCTAGACAGGAGAAAAACCTGCGGGGAAGTCACCCCTTCTCTCTGCAAGTGTTTCATGCAGGTGTCTCTGATTCCCTGCAGAATTCGCTCTTCATTATAGGTAGAAGGCTGATGCCTCCGGGCAGGAAGCAACTCCTGGTCCACCTTGGAGCGCACAAAATAAACCTTCTTCCCCGCTCGCTGGATCTTCCGGGCCAAGCCAGCATGGGTGGCTGTGAAGTGGTGGGAGGAGAAGATAAGGAACGCATCGTATTGGCTCAAGCTGAAGAGATCAAGGTCTGTGTCTGATTGACGCTTTGTCGGCCCGAACCCCGGCAGGTCCCATATTGTAATATTGGGCTGTTTGGGAAGCCGGTAAGAAGTTGGTACCATTGTCGTCTCCACCACCCCGGTTTTAGCAGCACCTTCCTCTTCATCACCCAGGCCTCTAATGGCATTGACAAAGGATGATTTCCCAGCACCCGTCTGCCCCAGGAGAGCGATCCTACACCTGGTCTTTTGTGATGACCCCCCATCCTCCTGCCACGCAGAGTCCACTTCGGAAAAATCACTTGCTTCAGAAGTGAACTTGTCGCTCCAGGAGTCCGCGCTATCCCCATCCGAGCCCAGCCGCTGGCCTTGGAAAAGGAAAAGAAACGTTTCAATTGCAGTTGGCTTTAAAAGTCCCTGTCAAACATGAAACTCCCAACTCTGATTTCAGCCTCCAGTGACGTTCCACAGGGGGCTGGCTGGGCTCTTCCCCACGCATGGCTGGGACACTGTTGTGGGCTGCCCATTCGTGATTCCCTTGGGGGTCATTGCCAGCCTCTGTCATTTACAGCATCCATTAGGCAGGGCTTGGAATCATCCAGTACATGCCCATATCTGTACCTGCCCCTACCGGAAGCTGCTCGCTTGTTCTCCAGAATCACGGCTTTCCTTTTTTAAAGTAACTCTCTAAGTGTTATGCTTGTGAAGAGAATCTCAGAATGATGAGTCGAGGGTAACGAATGCAGAGATGAGTCTACAGATAACCTGGGGCAATAGATGTGAGAGGAAGAACTCCCTGAGTGTTACTGATGCAGCGCTTGCCTGAGTCTGCAGAGAGCCTGAGACCATCACTGGGATAGCAGGGGGCTGCAGGTCAGGACTGAGCTGTGTCTCTGCCTTTTTAAGTGTCTCCTCCCCTTGCCTTCCGCACTCACAAGTTGGATTTACAATGGAAGTGACATTTTACCATAGATCACACCCCATCCACAGCCCAGGGTGGCCAGGAGACAGCGTGTGTGTGGGGGGGGGGGGAGGGGAGGGTGGCTGGAATGTGTGTGGGGGGGACACAGCAGCATTTCCCGTCCCAGCCACCAGCAGACCCACTTGATGCTTTTATCTCCGCTCCAACCTCTGTGGGGAAAGCTATTTTCAGCCTTCTGAGCTCGCCCATGACTGTCTGCCTGGGCTGAGGAGCTCGCCCCGAACTGCAGTTCCTGGGGGCCTTATTGGAAATCCTGGGAGGTGGGCGGGCCCTTCCCCCGTTCCTGGGGGGACAAGAAACTTACAAACGGAACCAAGAGCCAGAACCTGGTCTACAGGTGGCTCCCACCCATTCAGCTGGCTGTGATGGTCAGGAATCAGGGCCTGCAGCAGAGCTGGTCTCTGGGCAACCTAACGAGCACAGCCTGGAGTGGGCTCCCTAATTGGCTACTCCGCCTGATTAGCTGGAAGAGTCAGCAGACCGGCTCTGGAGAAGCAGCAGTTTGGGGGCTGCTCAAAGCATTTGCCCACGGCTGTGATGATGGTGCCTGCTTGTTCCCAGCCTTGGATCCTGCCCTGCTTCTGCCTTGCTCCTCTCCAGGTAACCTGCCTCGACCCGCAGCCCCAGTTCCTGATTTCTGACGTGGAGTAACGCACAAGCAAACCAGCCCCTGACTTTGTATTAGAGTCCAAACACAGAGCGGGGGCCCCTGTAGCACTGGGCACTGCACACCCTGACCGAAATCAGGGCTGCATATTGTTGGGTGCTGCACAGATGCCAACCAAAATCTGGGGCCCCACGGCGCCGGGCGCTGCACAAACCCAGAGAGAGACATTCCCCTGCCCCTAAGAGCGCCCAATCTCTTTAACATCTTCGTTCTGCTCTGGAAGAAGGGAGCAACTTGTTAGTGACATGCCTAGATATGAAATTGGGAAGACAGCAAACACGTGTGAGAAATAATCCACAGAGAGCTAGAGCATTAAATAATGGGAGGTCTATGAAATAAAACCTTTTCAATTAGTTTTTTTGAATTAGTTTTTTAGAATCATTCTTCTGACTTAGTTTTCCTTCTTCTGTGAAAATAGCACGGCTTACAAGTGGGACTTTACCTTTCTTGCTAGGCTTCCGGGCAATATTTCTGGGAACCTTTTCCCTTGCAGGAGACTTTCCACGAGAGAATTTTGGCTGTTTAGGCTTCTCCCATGCGCGTCGTTCATCCCAGGCTGGTGTCTAGAAAAGATGGACATTGGAGTGAATAGAACGGGTGCGTTTACACTGCAATCGGCACAACTCTGATTGAACTAGCTTGTTTAAAATAGAGGCGTGACTGCAGGGGTACGGGCAGCATCTCAGGCTAGCTGCCCCAGGACGTGTCTAGGATCTCGGACGGGATTGTACCCGGGGGCTACGGCTTGCGTCTCCATGGCCCCGCTGGCTGGATCGGAGCCGGCATGTGCACCTCTGCCCACGCTGGGAATGATACGTCCCAGCTGCAATGTGGATGAACTCGCTGCATCACCTCTGCTGGGCTAACAGGAGTGAAGGCAGGAAAGGCATAAAACCGTATCCTCTGCCTGAAGGCCTTGGCGAAATCCTTGGGGCAGGTGAGCGAGGCAAGGCTGGGAAGCCATAAGCTGAAGCAAGCTCCTGGTGCCCCGTTTCTTCAAAATCTCAACAGGGAGGGAAGCAGGAGCCCCTTTTCTCCTCCTTTGGGCCTGGCTGCAGATGGCTTCTGGCTGCGCTGGGGAGGCCTAATCCAACAGGCTGGTGTTTACTGGGTGCGTTACCGTCTCGGCACGGGCTGGGTGGGGACGGTAAGGACTAAGGTGGCCGGTTCTTCGTGCCAGCGGCCCCCCCCCCCCGTCTCTTCGCCTCAGCTTCACTCCTCTGACTGCCTGTTCCCCTCGGCACCCCTGTACCCCCCTTGCCCCTTCCCCTGTGCTAATGAAACGTGCCTCGTTTCCGGCCCTCCCATTGCTCGCTCTGCTTGTGCGTTCTCCCCCTTCCCCGACCGTGTCTATTTACACAATAGTCTTTCATTGTTTCCTTGCCCTCCCCCGTCCGTCTGGCTGTCTCCAGCTGGCGTCTCTTGGCTTGTGCCTAGACTAGAAGCTCTTTGCGGCAGGGACTTTGTTCTGTGTTTTGTGCCTGGTGCACTGGGGTCCTGGGTCAGGATAGAGGTGCCTGGGCACTACCGCGATACACCTAATAAAGGACACTAATAATGCACAGCGCCCAGTGCAGTGGGGTCCTGCACCAGGCTAGGGGCGTGTGGGTGCTACCATAATACACCTAATAAAGGGCACTAATAATATACAGTGCCTAGCACAGTGGGGTCCCGGGCCAGGTTAGGGGTGCTACCGTAATGCACCTAATAAACAATAGGTTTTATTATTAGGGGTTAGACTTGATGACCTTTGTGGTCCCTTCTAACCCTGTGGGTCTATGAGTCTATTATTATTATTTATTATCACAACATTTCACTTTTCTGCTGTAATTTTCTAAACAAAACAAATTCAATTCAAACCAACTATGTTCATTCTCAAAATGTTGATTTGTTTCCCTTTTTTTAATTTTCAGGGAGTGGGTTTTTTTCCCTTTTTTGGATCTCCCCCCCCCGCCCACCCCCTTTTGGCATTGGATAAAGGCGGGGAAAGGTTTTTTAAAAGTATGATAAAGTGAAGGAAAACCTGCTTCTCCTACCTTTCTAGTGTTTTCCAGCTAGAACCTGGAAAATGAAATGGATTGAAAATGTATTTTTTCCACACTAAAAGAAAAGGAGGACTTGTGGCACCTTAAAGACTAACAAATTTATTTGAGCATCAGCTTTCGTGAGCTACAGCCCACTGCATTGGATGCATTCACACTGTTTACCAACTTTTGCCAATTGGAAAAGGGGAAAAAAAGGGGGGGGGGGGTCAAAGTGGCTGGAAAACCAAAAATGGGGAAAACGTGGTTTTTGAAAATCATTTTCAGCACAAAAAAAATATGTTTTCCAAAACCCTTATTTTTTAACCTGGAAAGTTTTAAAAACTGGAAAACTTTCGTCAAAAACCCATTTTTCATCATAAAAAATGTTTCAACGGTACCATTTTGACCAGCTCTAATTAGACTTCACCTTGACCAGAGGCGGATTAAGATTTCATGGGGCCCTGAGCTCTTCCACTTGCAGTCCCCCCCCGTTCCGCCCCTCCCCCCCACTGCCCCGCCCTGTTCCACACACGGTCAGCCCCATTCTCCCCCCCACTGCGGCCACACAACATTGCTCCTTTCTGCTCCCCCAACCCCGTGGCCCCGAGACTGGAGAAGCTCTGTCCCCCTCCCCTGCCATAGCCCTGAGGCTGCAGCAGGGAGCTTGAGTCCCGGGGGCCCTAGGCGTAGTTTGACTGCTATATCTCGGGGGACAACTCGCGCCCATGCAGGCTGAAGCCAGTCCCCTGGGTTCACTGGCTCTCTCCCCCAGCCTACAGTGGTACCTGGGCTGCCGGTGCTGTGGAGGGGACAGGACTGCTCTGGGGCTGCTCCAGTTACCTCCTTGCTGGGGCTGCTGCTGCCCAGGGAATGTCGCATGCTGGGCTCCTGGTTCCCCCAGCCCATTCCCTATCCCCTTCTCCTCTCCTCACCCCACCTCCCTTTGCTATGCCCCCCCTTCCCCATGGGCACTCAGGGTTGTAGAGGAAACTCAGGGTTGTGGGCACTCAGGGTTGTAGACGGGAACTAGGGAGGCGGCATCCAGCTGCTAAGGCAGGGCCCTCCGCTGCTTCCTTCCCCTCCACTCCCCGGGAGCCAAAACATGCGGGGGGGAGCGTTCACAGAAATTGGTGGGGGAGTTGCATGTGACCTCCCCACATGCCTTGCCTCTGTTGGGAGGGAAATGCCCCCCCCCCCCCCCCCCCCCCCCCCCCCCCGCACCCTCCTAAGCTACACCTATGCCCGGGGCTGCAGCTGGGGTCCAGGCACTGCGGCTTCTCCTGCCGGGGAGCAGGGTCAGAACACAGGGGCCCCCATTTTTCCGGGGCTCCCCAATTGGCCAGGGCGCCTGGGCACAGGCCCCATCGACCCAGTGGCTAATCCGCTACTGATCTTGACAGGTCAAAAGGAATGGATCACAGAACTAAAAATGAGTGGCTGTTTAGAAGCAAGCGGTCATGACTTGGTCACATTTGTCATGTGCAATCAGAATAAAGTCCCAACCGGTAATATAGATACAGGGTGTTTTAACAGGGCCAGTTTCTGAAAACAATTACAATATGTATCAGCTGGGAGAAAGAATGTAAAGAGAAAACTGTGAATGATAATTAGGAATGGTTTAAGAACATTTTACTAGATGCCCAGAAAACTACAACCCCAGATGAGAAAGAGTTTAAAAAACCAGCCTGCTTAGAGATGAAGTGAAAACAGCTTCAAACAATAATATGTAACAACTGGAAGAAAGGGGAAGTTGATAGCAATGACTATAAATTAGAAGCTAGGCATTGTAGAAAATTGATGAGGGAAGCAAATGGACACAAGGAGAAATGTACAGCCTCCAGAATTAAGGCAATAAGAATAAGATCACAGTCTATAAATATCTACATGGGGAATAGAAAATTGATAACAGAGGGCTCTTCAGTCAAGCAGAGAAAGGTTTAACATGATACAATGGGTGGAAATTGAAGCTAGACAAACTCAGACTGGAAATAAGGTTTAACTGTGAGAGTAATTAATCACTGGAACAAATTACCAGGGATTGTGGTGAATTCTCCATGACTGGCAATTTTAAAATCAAGATTGGATGTTTTTCTAAAGGATCTTATTGGGGCAGTTCTCTGGTCTGCGTTATCCAGGAGGTCAGACCAGAAGATCAGATTTGTCCGCTCTGTCCAGAATCTATGCATTCCTGAGCAATTATAAACTCCTCACAGTCCATTCAGGTGCGGGGTACCTGCACCCTGACATTTGGTGTCAGAAAACTATCAGACTTAAAAATTCTGGTGGAGAAGGGGAGGCAGGGAATTTTTTTCTTTGTGTCTGGAGACTGCTGAGTGCAAATGTAATTAAGCAGAGGGATTTCAAACAGGCAAAAGAAAAATGCTCAAAGCGGCGTAAACCCTCCCCACATCTGTAACGAAGACGCCTTCCAATAGACACACCAAGGAAAGAAAAATGTTTTGAAACTCACCTGCCAGGACTCTCGAGTCTGTTTGGTATCATCCACTCTTATGTCCCACAAGAAATATGCTTCCGGCTGCGCTCTTCCCTCCACGTTGTCATTTTTCTCCTCATAGTCATCAGACAGACGGATGTCTGTCTGTTCAGCCTCCAATCGAAAGGCGTGTTTGGATGGCCTCAGTTTCCATCGGACGGGAAGACGATGCATTTTAATGATGATAAGCATTACCAACGGGGAAAGAGCAAGAAGAAGAAGAAGAAGTGCCCAATAGAACCAGACACACCTGGCGCCTGTAAGAAATGGGGGGTGGGAGGGAAGAAAAATCCACAAAACCCAGAATGCTTCTGTGAGCACAGCAGCGTCCCAGGAAACGCCCCCCAAGAGGGGTTGGGAATTTCAGACACCTTTCCCACTGCCACGAGTCCAGGGGATCGCCAATATTGTCAGAGTTGCACAGAGAGATCATCTCTTGGACACCTCTCCTCCCATTTGCCCGTAGGGTTCCCACCTTTCTAATTGCTGGTAACCAGACCCGCGAGGAAGCCACGCCCCCTTCTTCATCTCTTCCCACCAAGGCCCCACCCCGTTGCTTGCTCCTCTCCCCACATTGCTCGCTGGATCGTCTCAAGGGGCCCACCAGCAGGTAGGAGGTGGCCTTGGTTGAGCAGGGGCTGGGGCGGGGTAATGACCCGGTGCCTCCCTCCACCCCGCGGTAACCGGACTTTTGGTTTGGGTGCCACTGAGGGTTGCCAGGTCCCAGAAAATCACCCAGACAGAGAAGCCAAAAACCAGACTACCTGGGTAAAAACAAGACTGTTGGCAACCCTATTTGCCTGTGCTTGGGCCCTCTGACCTCTTCCCCTTTGCTACCACTGAGATTCACCAGCGATCGCCTTGGCCCCCCATGTACCATCTCGCTGAGCCGTCCGACTCCGCTCCCCAGTGGGTTACGGTGATGTGATAACCCACTGCCACGTGGAGCAGTTCCTAGCGGCCCAGCTGCCCTGACCCTGGGGCTTGTGCGGTTCCCTGTAAGAGGAGCCCTACCCTTCTCCACGGTAACTCTCATCCGCATGGAAAACCTGCCCAGTTCGGGCTTGACGTGGCAGGTGTAGACCCCGTCATCTGACAGCCGGACGTTCTTGAGTCTCAGGGACGCGATTCCCTCGTGGAAGCTCTCCGGATACAGCTGGGTCCGGCCCCAGTAAGCCTTATTCTGTCTCAGCATCTGGTCCCTCCCATTATAGTACGTGTGAACCAGGAGATCCTGTCCCTCCGCTGTTTCCTTCTTCCAGGCGATGTTCAACAGCCGGAGGTTTCGCTCAGGTTCGAAGGAGCAGCTGAGGGTGACGTCCTGCCCTTCCTGAACTACAACGGGCGACTCTCGCTGTCTTGCCCCTTAAAGAGAAAAATCAATATTTTTTTGTGGAATTTTTCAGACACCAACCAGTGGCTCACGCACACACAACATGCATACGCTGTAGTCTAAAAGGTAACCACAACACAACGCTGCTCTGTTGGTGTTTCCTCAGGGAAACAGCCTGCCCCCATCTTCCATTCCACCCCAAAATCTGTAACTGCCAAACCTGAGTGGATTCGCAGAAGGGGAGAGGGTGGTTAATACTGGAGTTAGTGATGGAGGGTGCCAGAGAAGCTTTGGTATCAAAGCCATGGACACACCAAGACAGCGTGAGAGGATTTCCAAAGGGATTCAGGTGCCTACAGATGCAGAGAGGTGCTTTTGAGAATCCCTCTACGTGCCTAAATCCCTCGACTTCAATGGGAATTAAGCAACAAAAAATGGGAAAAAAATATTTTTGGGGGGGTGACAATTTGCATTTAGTTGAAAAGCTGTTTTCCACCCAACAAACGTTTGGACAGCATCATTTCGACCAGCTGTAGCCTCAGAGGCCAGCAAAGCCCATTGTAGGAGGGGACGTACTCAGCACTGTCAGCGACGTCTCCTCAGACCATGGGCCCAGCTCAGAGTTGACAAAGCACCTATAAAACCCCTCGTCCTGAATGTGAACATCCCTCAGTCTCAGGGATGCGTCCCCTTTGGCGAATCCTTCTGGATCCAGCTGCGTCCGCCCCCTGTAAGCCTCAGATTGTTTCTCTGTTCCCAAAGAGTAGCTGTGGACCAGCAGGTCTGGTCCTTCGGCTCTTG
Source organism: Chelonia mydas (assembly GCF_015237465.2). NCBI lineage: Eukaryota > Metazoa > Chordata > Testudines > Cheloniidae > Chelonia > Chelonia mydas. The sequence goes on along the minus strand of NC_051264.2, from coordinate 17,295,913 downwards.
GCTTCTTCCAGGTGACGTTCACTTGTTGATTTGCTGCCAAGCCGAGTGTGGGAAAGGTGCAGCTCAGGGTAATGTCCTCGCCGCACTGAGCTGTGATGGGTGACTGTGCCACAATGACCCCTGAAAGGAAAGCAAGGGTCGGTATTAGAGTGTTAAAATGACAAGCTATCTCTTTAACGGGTAAGAGGTTTCCGGGTCCCACTCAAAAGTTGGGGGTCTGCAGGGAAGTGTGCGATCATCAGTCTGTCTGCAAAGAGCCAGCCTAGAGTAAGGTGGGCTGAGTTATGCCTCTCTGCCCTAGGAGCAGCCTGCTTTGTCTCTCTCTGGTTCTTCTGTGTTCTTCTGTGTTAGGGTTCTGGATTCTTAAGAAATAAGTTTGTGTTATGTCATAATCTTTCCGTAAGTGGATTTGAAGTTTGTTTCTAACTTCTCTAGTTGTAATATGTCAACATAACATCTTTCACTTTCCGATCCAGTCTCTCTCTGCCTGTACATTTTTCAGCCCTGATTCCCATTGACACTGAAGCTGCTTTGTGCCACTCTGACTGCATGAAGGGATCTGAAGGTGGGTGAAAATTACAGGGCCAGTGTGGGGCTCAGGGGAACCAAGAACCAGAAGCATAGATGTTAAAGCCAGAATGGACCATTATGACCATCGGCACAACACAGGCCAGAGAGACTCATTCCCTGGCCTGCTTTTGCTAGGCTAAACAAGCCTTTCCAGTCTCCTCTCATAAGATCAGCTCTCCGTTGCTCTGATCATCCTAGCAGCCCTTCTCTGCACCTGGCCCAGTCCGGATTCATCTTCCCTGAGCAGAATTGGACACAGTTTTCCAGATGAGGTCTCCGCAGTGCCTCATACGCTAGCATGAATATTTCTCCCAGAGTGTGACAAGGGCAGCGTATTACAGGGACCAAAATCATTTGGAAGCAGGGGAGTACAGGGGCAGGGGAAGAAAACCAGTCACAGCTCCAGGCCAGAGGTAAAATGTCTCCAAATCCAGACGGGACAAACGTCAAAACATTTTGTTAATGTTAGGGTGGCCATATTTTCCCAAAGGGAAAACAGGACACCACATGGGGCTGGCCCAAGGCCCCCCACCGCCACCCGCGTGGGGCCAGCCTGAGGCCTCCCTCAACCCCCTGCAAGCGGGGCCAGCCCAAGACCCCCTGTCACCCGCTCATGTGGGGCTGGCCTGGCCCAAGCCGCTCTCCCAAGCGCTCCCTCCCATGCAGGGCTGGCGTTGCCACTCGTCCCCCCTCCCCACACGTTCCTCCGCCCCCTGCTAGGGGTCGCTCCCCACCTTTTTGACACAACTGTGCATTTGTGCATTTTGCTTTTGCCAACTGAGCCAGGACAGGACTTAAAAATGGGACTCTCTCAGCCAAAGCGGGACGTATGGTCACCCTCGTTAATGCAGAGTTAAGGACGCCCAGTCATAGCTCCTGTCTTACCAGAATGTCAAGTTCAAAAAAACTGAGGCTTCTGAAAACCAGGAAATACTGAGATACGGTCAACACCCCTGTAACCTTAACTCTGCCCCCCTGGAGTTGGCACAGCAAGAGAATGATCGGTGTGTGCGCTACTTGCCTTCAAAGGGTGGGGCGTAGCTGCACTGAACGGTGGAGGGACTAGTTGGAGCCGCGTGGGAGAGCGGTGAGCGTGATGTGCGGGAGATCTGGGACTGAGCCTCTCCCCGGGTGTGATCCAAAGACCGAGGCGCACGTGTCCGAGCCTGCGTCATTACAATCAGAACTGTACTGACCCGGGGACTTACCGTAGAGGGTCCACAGAGCGAGCGAGTGAAGCGATAACGTGGGGCCGGTTCCCATTACGCTGAAGGCTGTCGGACATCTGCAAGAGAAGGAGCAACATGCTCTGAACGGCTGGATCCTGCCCCAAATGCCTGTTTGAACGCTGACGACCCGATTCTCAGCTCGGCTCAGCAGGGTCCTAGCGAAATGTCTCTACAAACCTAGGGTAAACTAATAGAGACTGAAGCGAGGTCTAGGCTACAAACTTACATCGCTATAACCACCTCGCTCAGGGGTGTGAAACATCCCCCCCCCGCTGAGCCACACAGTTACACCGACTGACCCGCTGGTGCGGAGGAACGTTCCCGGGGGGCACAGTGGGCCAGGGCCAGCCCCCACAGGGATGGGGAGGAAGCGACACCCAGCCCCGCTCTGCCCCCATCTCAGCTTCAGGCCCACCCCCAGCCCCAGCCCCTGGCTGCGGTCCTGCTACCGCGCTCCAGCCTCGGCCCCCTTACCCCATCCACATCCTCCCCACCCCGGAAGTGTGGCCATGTTCCCAGCCCTGGTTCGGGGCGGGAGGGCGACAGGGGTAAGTGGGGGATGTGACCCTGAAAAGTTTGAGGACCACTGGTTTAGACACATACTGGGGATTCAGGGCTTCTCCCCCTCCCTTCTGCCTAGCCACAAAAGCCTTCCCCCATCGCCACGTGTTGCTCGGCACCATCATCCCACGAAGGCTGGGGTCCCCCGACTAAAGCCGCGGGCCACGTGCAGCTGTTAGGGCCGGGACTCCGTTAGATCAGCAGAGATCGGTTCTGTCTGGAGCGATTAACGTGCAGTTCCGTGTTTAGCAGCCATTTTCGAGGTGCCACTCGGCAGGCCTTCGAAACGTATTCTGGAGAAAATCCCAGCAACAAATCAGCCCCAGGCGGGAGGGGAATCTCTTACCTTCCACCCCAAAGGCATCAAACCCTCCGATCTTCTCGGTGTGCTAGGAGAAAGGGAATAATTCCTGATCGTTCCCCGGCACCCGCCCCATCTCTCCCCCCTACGAGAGCAGTCTCTGAGTAACAGGGAAAGTGAAAGTAAACAAGCAACCGCTTATTGAAACAGCACAAAATTCAGGCCGCAGCCAGATAATGTAGCTAAAGGAGGCACAGACCTGGAACGTGCGTCCCGAACGCCACAGAAGGATGAAGCCCTAATGTTTGCGGACGGCGCTTTATGGATTCAGGACAGGAACCTCGAGGCCTTGTCTACACACACAGAAGTTACATGTCTTCAGCTGATTTATTTCAGTTGCTTCTTAAATGCTTTAAGAAGAAATAAGAGGGTCCAGGCAAGGGTTTACACTCAATCAGTTAACTTGTTTTAACAAAGAAACGTGAAAGTTAAACCACTTCAGCTCTGTTTCATCCCCGTAAAATTGTTGCCCAGATGTTCTGAAAAGTTCCCCTGGCACACAGCAGCCTTGATCTCACAGACTCAAGACAAGCAGAGCTGGCAGCAGTCAGTGCTTGGGTGGGACACCAGAAAATTTAAGGTGGCTCCAGGGTGTGGGGTCGGTGACTCAGTAGGGGGCGCTCTCCCCTTGCAGTCAGTGCAATGAACCAGGGCAACACTAGAGGCGCTGTGCTGTGGGGGGACACGCTCCTGCGGCAGGCAGGGCTGGTCCTGATGCCCCAGAAAGGCACTAGGGGGCGCTGTGCTGCAAGGGGCAGGGTGGGGGTTCTCCCCTGGCTGTCAGGGCTGGCCCCAATGCCCCGGGGCGGCACTAGGCGGCACTGTGTTGCAAGGGGGCAGGGTGGGGGTTCTCCCCTGGCTGTCAGGGCTGGCCCCAATGCCCCAGGGCGGCACTAGGGGGCGCTGTGCTGCAAGGGGGTGGGGTGGGGGCTCTCCCCGGCTGTCAGGGCTGGCCCCAATGCCCCGGGGAGGCACTAGGGGGCGCTGTGCTGCAAGGGGGTGGGGTGGGGGTTCTCCCCTGGCTGTCAGGGCTGGTGCCGGTGCCCCAGGGCGGCACTAGGGGGCGCTGTGCTGCAAGGGGGTGGGGTGGGAGCTCTCCCCTGGCTGTCAGGGCTGGCCCCAATGCCCCGGGGCGGCGCTAGGGGGCGCTGTGCTGCAAGGGGGCGGGGTGGGGTCTCTCCCCAGCTGTCAGGGCTGGCCCCAATGCCCCAGGGCGGCACTAGGGGGCGCTGTGCTGCAAGGGGGCGGGGTGGGGGCTCTCCCCTGGCTGTCAGGGCTGGCTCCAATGCCCCGGGGTGGCGCTCGGGGGTGCTGTGCTGCAAGGGGGCGGGGTGGGGGCTCTCCCCTGGCTGTCAGGGCTGGCCCCAATGCCCCGGGGCTGCGCTAGGGTGCGCTGTGCTGCAAGGGGGCAGGGTGGGGGCTCTCCCCTGGCTGTCAGGGCTGGCTCCAATGCCCCGGGGTGGCGCTAGGGGGCGCTGTGCCGCATGGGGGCGGGGTTGGGGGCTCTCCCCTGGCTGTCAGGGCTGGCCCCAATGCCCCAGGGCGGCACTAGGGGGCGCTGTGCTGCAAGGGGGTGGGGTGGGGGTTCTCCCCTGGCTGTCAGGGCTGGTGCCGGTGCCCTGGGGCGGCGCTAGGGGGCGCTGTGCTGCAAGGGGGCAGGGTGGGGGCTCTCCCCTGGCTGTCAGGGCTGGCCCCAATGCCCCAGGGCGGCACTAGGGGGCGCTGTGCTGCAAGGGGGCAGGGTGGGGGCTCTCCCCTGGCTGTCAGGGCTGGCCCCAATGCCCCAGGGCGGCACTAGGGGGCGCTGTGCTGCAAGGGGGCGGGGTGGGGGGCTTAACAGACCTATTTGAGCACTTCTAGCGGTTAGAGAGTTACTGCTTTCTGTATGTTTGCCGCCTACTGAGCTTGGGTTTCCTGTTTGTTCTGGAAGGGGAAATGGGTGGGAACATGTGTTCAGAGCTAATACTGCCCTATGCGGGCTGCCGAAGGACATAAACACACGGGACTTGGATGGCTCAACTCAGGGCTTCCAATTGCTTCTCATCATTCAAAAGGTGCAGAACTCATGGGTGATTCGCAGCTTCTTTTATAACGGATGTTCCTTTTTTTGGACCCTAATCTGTCTCCATTCTGCTCTCTTCCCCCAACACACACACAGAGTGTCTCTTGATTTTTTTATTATATTTGCATTTCAAAACTCAAAATCCTGAAATCACAAAAGTGCTAGCAAGTGGTGTTACCTCACACATTTATTAGCTTCTGATGTATTATTTTGTCCCTCCTTTGAGAGTCTATTGGTTCTACTTTTGGATATCGGCAGGGTGAGATGAAGCTGTCTGGGGGAATTGGATAATATCCAAATGAACGAGAACCAGGAGTGAACATTTCAAAAGTGCCTTAGGAGCTAAGGGCTGGATTTTCAAAGGTATTTAGGTGCCAGAGGAGGCAGAAAGGCACCTAGTGGAGTTTTGGGAAGTGCTCCAGCAGGGTAGCCGCCCAACTCCCATTGATTTCCAATCTCTCTTTGCATCTTTAGGTACCTAAATAGCTATGGAAATATAGCCCTCAGTCACTTATGAAAATAGAACTTTGGTGCCTAAGTCCCTTAGGCTTTGCTATGACCTGAGTTAAAGAGCCTCCATTGTCTACGTGCTCTCTCTAAGAAGTCTCCATTGTATCCAGTTCTTGGGAAAGTCCTTGGGAGTGTGGATTCCCTTTAGTAGACCATCAGTGCATCTGGCTCCTCCTTTGCAGCATCTGAAAGGCTGGTTGTGGGTGTTCCCAATAAGGCAGCCCTCCCCAGAAACCTTCTGGAAAGGATTGCAGAGAACCTCCATGAAAGTTTCCTAAAGATCTCCATGGAGGATTGCTGGGCCATCCCTGTGCACATAAACATCCTTTTTGGGGGAGAACCCTCTGCGTAGCTGGGGCAGCCACGGGGAATCAGCTACCCACTGCACCTCACTTTTCCTTCATATTAAACATAAAATATAAGAGCATGTAACCCCTACAGTTTCACTGGAATTGCATCCCCACCAGAGGTGCCTTCCCTGGCATCACGCCTGACCACGATGCTGTTCTGGGAATGGCTGGACTGCTCTGGGGTTAAAAGTAGCTCCTGGCTCTCAGGAAGAATGGATCCCCCGCTCGCCTGCCTTCCATTCTCCTCCTCCTGCTCTTTGTCCACAGTGTCCTCCTCGTTGTTGCCGGAGGTGGCCCGGGCCTCCTGGGAGGTAGCCATGCTGCGTTTTGGGGGTAGCGCTGGGGTCGCCGCTGAGAATCGCACACAGCTCGTTGTCGAACCAGAATGACTGTTCGCCTCCCTTGTCTTCTGGTACCCCTGCCTGCTGAAGTGCTTTGGTTTTCACACGGCGCTGTTGCATGTCCCGGGTGTAGCCTGTCTCCCCCAGACCCCACGAGATCTTTGCCTAGGTGTTGACATTTCTTCGGCTGGATGGGAGCTCTGCTTCCTCAGACTCTTCTCCCCACACAGCAATAAGATCCACCGCCTCCTGCGTACTCCACGCTGGGGCACGTTTGGGGCATTGAGTCACCATGCTCAGCTAAGCTGTCGACCCATCAACATCGAATTACTTAAGTAATTAAGTCAACGCTACAGGCCGGTTAGGCTGGCGGAAGGGACCTCCTACTGTAGACGCAAAGGCGGCTTCCTTTGACCTAACTTTGTCATGTAGACCAGGCCTTAATTAATTAATACAATGGGAGCTTCATCGCCGCTCATCAGCAGGTCTGCACTGCCCTAGCGAGATGGCCCAGAGGGCAGCTCACAGTCTGGCCTGGGATCCAGGCCACCGGTGGGTGGGTGTGTTACTGGCTGACGATGGGGCCCAGCTCTTGTCGGGGCGGAAAAGGGAATGGAGCCAGAGATCAGGGGGACAACATAGAGTCCAGAGAGAGACAGTCAGTATGTGAAGGTGAAGAAACCAGGGGCTGGGGGCAGCAGGGATGGGCAGGAGGGGTCTGGGACAGTAAAAGGGGCAGTGACATGGGGGGATGATTTGGGGCAGGTGGGGGGGATGGATTGTTTTTACATGTGGCAATTTGCACCCCTCCCCGGGAGCAGGTCAGGGTTAGGAGTAAGGGAAGGAATGCTGGTGGGTTGGAAGCCAGGCCCCACGCTCTGTCAAATGACAGGACCCCTTGTTCAAGGAGACTCTGAAGAGCCAGAGGGGAAGCTGTGGCCGGGGCTTCACAGAGCAGGGGGCTCCTGCCTGGGATGCTTCACTCTGAGGAGGGGTGTTTGAACGGAGAAACTCCTGTGTGTGGTGTTTGGTGAGGAGCCCTGAAAAAGGGAAACTGAGGCAGGGTGCTGTGGAGCTGCTATGCCCACAAAGGGGCGCTCAGTGGGCAGCTGGCCTGGTTACCTGGAGGCTCTGGGGTGCAAGGAGAGAGCAAAGAAGTTGCAGAGGGGAGTTTTGGTGGTGTTTTGGTCACAAGGCGAGGTGAATGTCCGAGCAGTCACGTCCCCTGTTCTCTTACTGCGTTCACCGCCAGCTTCAGGTAACTTCCAAACGGTGCTTGTGCAAAGCTGAAGCACTGGCCTGGCTTGGTTAGTGTTGCTGACTACTTGCCAGGCGGGGTGTGACCCCGATAACAAAACACCTGCACTTTGCTCCTGCCTCGTCACAGAAGAAAGCTGGGAGCTGCTGTGGCTGCAAGGCGGAGGAAGCTTTGAGGTAGCTGGGGAGGGAAGGGCGTTGAGGGGCGAGGAAGGGGGGCACAAAGGGAATGATGGGGAGCCCTGGAGGGCCCCTGAGGCGCCAGGTGGGGCAAGGCAGAGTTGTGGAGCTCTGAGGTACCGAGCAGGGCAATTACAGGGCGGGGGGAAGGTACCAAGGAACTAGGGAGATTCTCAGTTACACTAAATCCCCTTCATGCCGCCCGAGTGGTGAGATGAAGCTTAACTGAGATTTCGGACCCCGCATTCCTCTCCACAAAACCCAAAGGCTGTACCTGTCATTTACAAGGCCCAAAAACGAGGCATTAAAGAACGTGAGAAATCTCTCACCCGCCACGGAATACACATAAAAATACAACCACCAGTTTGGGCTGTTTAATCTCCCAGAGATTTAAACCCCAGAGCTGGATAATCTCAGATATTTAAACCCCAGAGCTGGACTGGAACCAGCGCTGTGGAGGAGAAAGGCCCATATCGAGGCATGGCAGAATTTGTATTTTTATTTGATATCAATATTTGGTTTTAAGCATTTGTTTTATTTGTATTGATTTCAGTTTTCTCAGTTGTGCACAATTATGGGCTTTAAGCATGTTTAGTGATTTAAATGTTCACAGTTCCGGGAAGCCAGGGAAGGTCAGACAATCGGGGGGGTCAGCAAGAATGACAGTAGACATTGAGAGTCAGAAAGTTGAAACTTTGCAGCTGTTAAAACACAAACTGTCAACGTCGCGTGTCAAAACTTTGACCTGAAATCGAATTCTAATCAGCTCTGAAGCAGCATTTCCCGTACTTGGCTGATCTGTCAGTTTCAGTTATCGATGGGAATATTTTCCATTCCCAGCTCCCGTGAGCCAGCCAACGCCCTGGAGAACACAACGCAAACAGGAGCACGTTCTCTTGGCCCTTCCTCCTATGATAGTGGGCCAGCGCCTGCAGCTCTGCTCAGTTAAGATTTAGACCACCTTTCGGTATCTTCTAAGGGCTCTAAAGTCTGCATAGTTAATTAGATCGCCTTGAACCAGGGTGTGCCTCATGGAGGTACTGGCTAGGGTTACTGATCCAAATGTGGGGTCATTTAAGCCAGGGATTCCCAAGATCCAGTGCTCTCCCTCTTCTCCCCCCCCACCTAAAAAAATCCTTTTCTTAAGGATCACGGGTTCTACCAATGATTATTTGGTGCCAGACCTGATGAACTCTGTGAAGTTTGCAAGCTTGTGTCTCTTCCACCCAGAAGTCGGTCCCATAAGGATATTCCCTCACCCACAGGGGCGGCGAGATGTATGGAGCACGGGGGGCCAACTCCACCAAAGTTGGGGGCCAGGTCTCTCCCGCAGCCCTGCCTGCCGCCCCCGCGCACCTCTCCTGGCCTGTCCACCCCGTCCCCGCCTGCCACCCCTGGGCAATTTAAAAGGGCCTGGGGACCCCCCCACCACCACCAACAGCAGCGCAATAGGGCTAAGGCAGATTTCTGCCTGCCCGCTCAGCTTCCAGAAGCAGCTGAAAGCCGCCGGCACGACCCTGCAGCCCGGGGGGGGGGGGGGTCTCCATGCCTGCCCCCCATGTTGGAATCGGGAATTAGGAGCACTTCGATCTCGTGGAGTGGTCTGAGCCCCTCTCCCGCCACCCCTGTGCCTGTCCTGGGTGGTCCTTGGCTTTCACTCCCATCTCCAACCCCTCCTGGCGACCTCCTGCTCTCCTGGCTCCACAGAGCAGCACATCTGACGGCCCCATCGTCTACTCCTGGGAGAATTCTGCTCCAAAGTATTAAAAATATGCACAGCTCGTTAATTATACACATGCACAGTAGGGCAGAATTCCCCCAGGAGTAATAGTCCGTGCACCGGGGAGGTTACCCAGTATTTACAGTGCTTCAGGTGTCTGCACCGTGGGGACGGGGATGCAAGTTCCAGCACACGTGTTGGTGGGGGTGAAACCAGCCCCACGGCTGCAAGTCTGTACGTTGCTACCTGAACTGTTTTATTTTTTTAAGGCTGCATTTACACTAACCGAAACGTGCCGTTTCCTTTTCTTGTCTTGGGAAGAGGGAATCTCTTGTAGGTGCCACGGATATGGAGCTGGTCTCAGCGCTCACAAAGGGTATGGAGACCGTCTCAGCGCTCATGAAGGATATGGAGTCCATCTCAGTGCTCATGGAAGCTCTGGATCTAAGCTCGGACCCAAAGGAATTCTTCGATGGCTCCATAAAGGTGTTTGAGGAGTTCATGGATCTTTTCAAAGACAAAGGACAGGCTGAAGTGGCTTCCATAGCGCAGGCGGAGCTGGAGTCGTTCAAATCCACCATGCTCGACATCGCAGTCACGGGGGAGACGGGTGCCGGGAAATCGTCCTTCATCAATGCCCTCCGGGGACTGACTGCTGAGGATGACGGGGCTGCCCCAACTGGGGTGACAGAAATGACAACGGAGCCGACTGTTTATCCCTATCCAAACCACCCCAACGTGAGGCTATGGGACCTGCCCGGCATTGGCGCCCCAGATTTCCAGCCAAACACATACCTGCGGCAGGTGAAGTTCAAAAGCTATGACTTCTTCGTGATCATCGCTTCGGAGCGCTTCAAATGCAACCACGTGGCCCTGGCCTGGGAGATCGAGAGGATGGGGAAGAGGTTCTATTTTGTGCGCTCCAAGGTGGATGAAGACTTGCGCAACGAAGAAAGGGATCACCCTAGAACGTTCAGTCAGGAGAGCGTCCTGGAGCGACTCAGGATGGACTGCAGGAAACACCTGCAAAAGATAGGGATGAGCAACCCAGAGATTTTCCTTCTCTCCAGCTGTGAATTCACTAAGTATGATGCTCCTGGTCTGGTCAAGACTTTGCAGGATGATCTCCAAGGTCTGCAGAGACTTGCCTTTCTGCTCAGTCTGCCAAACCTGTCTGCAGAAATCATAGAGGAGAAGAAAGCTGCCCTGCAGAAGCTGATATGGCTAATCTCTCTCGCATCGGCTTTAGTCAATGTCATTCCAATCCCGCGGCTCTCTGTTGCTTGTGATATTAGCATCCTGCTAGGATCCATGATTGCCTTCTACAAGCACTTCGGCCTAGATGAGGGCTCCTTGGCTAATCTGGCCAGGCAGACTGGGAAACCGATAGCAGAGTTGAAGGCCGTTATCAGATCTCCTGGGGCAAAAGAAATAAACAGAGATTTTGTAATCAAAATGCTGCTAAAGGAGGGTGTACCTACATTAACTGCAACTCTACCAGCGCTTGGTCAACTGTTAACTGCGGGAATCTCTTTTTTAACCACCTACTTCATGCTGTCGAAATTTCTCAGTGAAGTGGCTGAAGATGCCAGAAGGGTTCGGAAGACTGCTTTGAAGGAAGACGGGAAAAAGCGTAAATGATCAGCAGACCTGTTCATGAATAAGAGACCCAATCCCAGCTGGAGATTGGGCCACCTCACCCCCAAATGTTAAAAATCAAGCCGAAAAGAAGCGGCTCTTTCATTCTTTAATTTCCCCCGGTGAGTCGGGTTTCTAGTCTTTCTGTCGGACTTGTTAGGATAGCCAAACCATTTGTCTAAAACGGGAAAACCAACAAAATACACCAAGATCCTCAACTGCTGTAAATCAGTGTCGCAACCAACCTTGCCGTCAGCTGCTGTCTCTTTCGTACCCGGCCTGCACGACCATCCAGCCCCTGCCTACAGCAGACTCTGTGCACCTTCTAAACCACGCCTTTGATCTGAAGAAGTGCAGACCATGGCTAGTTTGTGTGCTAGCAGCCGGGTTACAGATGAATGAGGGTGCTGGAACAAGCATTTCCCAGCAATGTCACTGCAAGCATTCAGAAATCACCACTCAGGCCCCTCAAAATCATGAGATTTTTAAAAATGTTTGGTTTTTTTTTTCATTTGCCTCCTGTTTTGAGGGTTTGCTGGTCACCGTGTGCTGCTGTTCTGCACAGCCCCTGAAAACCAGGGCCAGAAACTTCTTTTTTTAAATAAAACCTGAGTCTCCCATGACCACATGACGCCAGGAAGCTTTACAGGGAAGTACCAATAACTGCAGGAATCACAAGAGTTTGCAACGCTCATATAGCGACTGTAACCAAGCTGTGTTTTGCATCAGGTGATCCGAGGAGCAATTTAATCATAGCATGATCCCAACAGCCCGGGTGAGCCCTTGGACAATCCAGCAGATTGCTATGAGTTGGATATAGAAGCTAAATTCTATGTCGGTGGTTTTCAACCTTTTTTTCTGGTGACCCCGTTGAAGAGCATTGTTGATGCCCGCGACCCAACGGAGCTGGGGATGAGGGGTTTGGGGTGTGGGAGGGGCTCAGGGCTGGGGCAGAGGGATGGGGTGCACGGGTGAGGGCTGTGGGGTGGGGCTGGGAATGAGGGGTTCAAGGTGTGGGAGGGGGCTCTGGGCTGGGGCAGGGGGTTGGGGTGGAGGAGGGGGTCAGGGCTCTGGGCTGGGGGTACAGGCTCTGGGGTGGGGCTAGGGATGTGGGGATTGGGGTGCAGGAAGGAGCTTCAGGTTTTGGGGGGCTCAGGGCTGGGGCAAAGGATTGGGGGGCACGGGTGGGGCACAGGATTACCTCCGGGGGCTCCCGGTCAGCGGCGCAGCAGAAGTGCTAGGGCAGGCTTCCCGACTGTCCTGGCACCGGGGACCGCGCTGCACCCGGAAGCGGCCAGCAGCAGGTCTGGCTCCTCGGCGGATCTGCGCAAGCGGGTGCTCAGGGTAGGGGCAGCGCATGGAGCCCCGTGGTTCCCCCACCTAGGAGCCGGACCTGCTGCTGGCCACTTCCGGGGCGCAGCGCGGTGTCAGAAGAGGTAGGGACTGGCCTGCCTTAGCCGGGCAGCGCCGCCGACGGGACCTTTAACGTGCTGACCAGAGCCGCCGCGACCCAGCGCCTTCCATTCTGCGACCCAGTGCTGGGTCGTGACCCACGGTTTGAAAACCACTGTCCGATGTAATCTATGGCCAGTGCAACTGCATTCATGCTGTATCAATAATTAGTGTGCTTGTTTCTTTGTGATTACTGCTCGTGCATATATAGTCGTCTCATGTAATAAATTCAGTTATAACCTGAATTAAGCCTCTGTGTAGATCATGACGACAATGGTAAGAGAGAAAAACCCAGTGGCAGGGAGTCCCATGGGTTAACCCCAGTAATTCCCATTGCCAGGGAGTCCCACTGGTTAACACTGTTAATGCCCAGTCGCAGGGAGTCCCGTGGGTTAACCCCACTAATTCCCAGTGGGGGGAGTCCCACTGTTTAACACTGCTAATTCCCAGTGACAGAGAATACCACTGGTTAACCCCATTAATTCCCAGTGGCAGGGAGTCCCGTGGGTTAACCCCACTAATTCCCATTGACAGGGAGTCCCTCTGGTTAACACCGTTCATGTCCAGTGGCAGGGAGTCCCGACCGTAACAAAATGCTTAGGCAACCCAGGGATGAGGGGTTTAGGGTGCAGGAGGGGGCTCTGGGTTGCGGGGGGCTCAGGGCTGGGGCAGGGGGTTGGGGCTCGGGGTGTGTGTGTGTGTGTGTGTGTGTGTGTGTGTGTGTGCTGCCCCCTGCTGGAGGGGCTGAGCCCTGCATTGTGTGTGTGTGTGTGATAACTGCACACTGTCACCCCCTGACTGCATGGCAACATTTAGAGCTGTGTCCACCAGGAAATGGGCTGGGGGGCTGGGGGCCTACACTCCAGGCATGGCAAGCCAGCCTGGGCGATGTTGCTCAGCCCCCTCCAGCTGGGCTGGAGTCTCTGGAGTGAAAAGTTATGTGACTCCTGGTGACTAAGGCATGCCCCTGACAGCAGGTCTCCTCATTCCACCCGTGCAAACTGCGGGCTCCCCCACTTTGCAAGCAGCTCGGCCCTGTCCCTGCCTGGCTCCCGCACTTGGGCCCTGAGTGACGGGCTCCCGCCCACAGGCCAGGGGTGCAGCCGCTCTGCTCCTGCGGCAGGTCTCGGCAGCGTTTCCACCGTGCTACCGCCTCCGAAGGAGGACAAACAAGGCCCTGAAATGGCTCCGGCCTTTCATCTCTGACCGAAGCCCAGGGCCATTCTGGGCAACGACTCCGCAGCCTCGAGGGCTCCCGTCTCCTGGGGCTCATCCCCTCCCCTCCCAATTCAGCAGCTGCAGGAAACCAGCAGCTGAGCTGCCCAGATGCCCAGGCTGAGGGGCCAGCAGGCCACAGACCACACCTAGCTTTGCTCTGGCTTCGTGGCCAACGTTACCTGCCCTGTCTCCCAGGCCTCTCGCTGCCTGGCCAACGTCAGCAGTGGGGTGAGAGGAGCAGCAGCAGCCCCCCACACGAGGCGGAGCTGATTCTGGCAGTGAGAGGGGACTACTTTGGAGAACTCTGCCAGAGAAACCCCTTCCCTTGGCCCTAGACAGCTCGAGGGGCCCCTGGCCTTGGGCACCTCCTGCTCTGGTTTACCTGGAGCGGGTATTCCTGTGCCAGGCTGTGTGGACACTCCTACCTGGGAAGCAACGTGGCTAGAACGGAGTTAGCTAAATTGGGTTTGTTACCAGCCGTCGCTGACTCCACCCTGAGCCAGGTTTGTTCCAGAGTCAGACCATCCACACAGACCTGCAGCAAAATACCCGCATCACCACTCGGCACCCCGTTTAGCGGAACCGTCTGCCTCTGCGCAGGCCAGGCTGATTCTGCCCCGCTCCTGCGCACTCCCCCAGCAGAACACCCTCCCATCTGTCGGCATCCGGCCAGCAGGTCACCGCTGCTGAGCTGGCCACGAGTTACGGGAAAGGCCCTGATAAGGCAGCTGCAGTTTCCCGTCTTCAGGAAACGGAGGCTGAGCTCTGAGAATGCGCCGCATGGTTCACAGTGGGGCAGCGTCTGCCCAGCCCCACGGGCTCCCAGGGACACGTTGCCCGGGTCTTCGCTCTTCGCTCTGGCTCCCCACTGAACACCGCGTTCAGGCTCCTTGCCCTCGGTTTCAAAGCCCTGCATGACACTGGCCCCACCTGCCTGAGATACCGGCTTTCTTCCCCCTCCGCCATGACTTCCCACAACAGCTGCTAACTGACGGGGGAGACCAACAACTGGGTTTGACAGAGTCCTCACGGGAACCGGACCCAGACGACGCAGCTCGCTGGCACAGGACACCCCAGCCTGGCCGCCTTTTGAGCCAATGCAAACCCCGTCACTGCGGCCAGCACCACACTCCTGCTCTTCTGCATTCAGGAGCAGCCGGAGCCTGCCTATGGCGAGCAGGGAAGAAAGACAGAGAGGCCCTGGATGCCGTTATTTTCCGCTGGGAGACGCTCAGACAATTGCAGCGATGGGCCCAATGCAAGAACCCAGATGAGAGAAACCGGATGTGAAATGCTGCAACATCAGAGATTCCACTGGCTCTGAGCTCAGGCTCCTTTCTCTTTTCCTCAGCAGGATGTGGCTTCCGATTTTTAAAGGCTGCCTCTTTGCCCCTGGCCGCTCTTACTCTGTTGTTTAGCCACCGGGGCACATTTTTGGCCCTCCACTATGTAGTTAAATTTGGGGTCACAGGTAACATTTCATTTGAGCTGCTATTACTTTGCTTCACAGAGCTTTACACGGTACACATTTCATTTCATGGTGCATAACTTCCTGCTGTGTCTTGTATCTGATGTTGCTATTTGCACCTGTGCAAAGGGGGTGTCATCTGCTACCAAACGGCAGGAGAGTGCATTACAACCACTCTGCAGCGCCGTAAGTGATGGCTCAAGACAGAGCATGGCCCTGGATTTCTGCCTTCCCTGTGAGAATGCTGAATTCCTTGGGTTTCAGCAATGAGCCCAGGTAACATTCAGCAGCTGCTGAATGGACATACACAGACAACAGCACTTCGCATTGACTCATTAGCTGCTATTCAGTAAAACTGTAACAGGCTTGTCATTAGAGGTCGTTGGGACAGTGACCAGCCCTCCCTGTGTGTTTGTGTAGTATACAGCGTCCTGATCCTGACTGGTCCCTTTGGGCATGATGGCCATGCATGTCAGAATACTCCTAATTAATAATGGCATGTCTGACTACAGGCAGGAGGGCAGAATCTGGCTGCCTCATTCTTTATTGCATTCCATTGAGAATTTTTCTCAAACAAATGCATTAAAACTATTGGTGCTCGTTGACAAAGCTCTCTGGACTTTCTTTTAAACATTGTTTTTTGCTGCCCGATTCATATGAGAGAATTGCATCTGCCAAGCTAACATCTGGCCATCACCGTTTATCACCATCATCAAGTTCCTATTACACCTCTGGTGTTTAGGGCGGTGACGAAGCTCCTCCGCTCCTGTCTGTTTTTGGCAAGTCTTTCAGTCGTTCCCCAGGTCTGCCCCAGTTTTTTCAGCTCAGCTGCCACAGCTCTTCACCGTGTTGTTTTCGGGCGGCCTCATTTTCGCTTGCTTTGAGGTGTCCATCTTATTGCTACTCTGGTGGTGGAATCACATGACCGATCCATCTCCAGCGCCTCCTGGCAATGAGGGTGCTCACATCCTCTTGGCTGCACTGTGTCAACAGATCTTGGTCTGAGATTGTTCTGGGCCAAAAGATACGGAGGCATGGGATTAGCAGGGTTCAGAAAATGTCTGGATGTTTATATGGAGGACCTGACTATCCAGAGATATAATAGGAAAGAGTGAAACAAAGAAACAGACAAAAACCACCCCAGAATTTTGGAAGGTACAGAAACTTCCTGATTGAGGGCATGAACCAAGCTCTAGTTAAAGGGACCAGCATGAGCCATTTCCTAGGGCATGCTGTCTCATAACTGCTACTGAGGGCCCCTTGCTCCTTCCTCCAGAGCAGCTGGTAATGGCCATTGTCAGAGACAGGATTCTGAGCTAGAGGGGCCCTAGTCTGATCCCCTCTGGCAGCTCTTCTGCTTCTCTGTTAATTAATGAAGGTGAAACTAATGAAGCAGTGGTTTTGTGAAATCATAGCTTTCTGCTTATAGTGAGAACTATGACATAATTTCCTGTGCATGGAATGTCTGGCTGGGCTCTGGAAATGATTTGGTTCTTTTAAAGAAATAAACATTTTGGACTGTTTCTATGTCTTGAATTGTCTCAGTGTAAATCACTGTTCAGCAAAAATGACAAATTGTCCCTTCATTGCCAGCAAATAACCCTCCTCCCCACAAAATAACATGAACATTGGTTCTCTTTGTGTGTCAGTCTCTTTAACAGAAACTGACCACTGAGGCGGTGACACAAGGGAGTCGGGGATGCACAGGCATTCCCAGCCTCGGGGCTCCAAGGGGGTGGCTCTGGAATCCTATGTGCTCTGTTGGTCAGTGACTGTGATGGGCGGTCACGTCCAGAGATAGAAGAGACAAGACAACTAATCTGGGGCCCTTGGATCATATGCTAAGGCAGCATGGCCTTGAGCAGCGGTTCTCAAACTTCATTGCATCACGACCCTCTTCAGGCAACAAAAATTACTATGTGACCCCAGGAGGGGTTACAGAAGCCTGAGTCCACCCAAGCAGGGGGGCCAAAGCCCAAGCCCAATCGCCCCGGGGGGGCAAGCCGGCCAAAGCTGAAGCCCACGGGCTTCAGCCCTGAGCGGGGGTCCTGTAACCGGAGCCCAGCCACCGAGGACTGAAGATCTCTGGCTTCAGCTTCGGCCCTGGGCGCTGGGGCTTGGGCTTTGGCCCCAGGCCCTAGCAAGTCTAATGCCAGCCCTGGCAACCCCGTTAAAATGGTGTCATGACCCACTTTGGGGTCCCGACCCATAGTTTGAGAACCACTGGCCTAGAGGAACGACAGTTTACTCGCTCTTGCAAATGTAACCCCCAAGGAGATGCCCTAGGTTCCTGGGGCTCGGTCTGCCGGCAGCTCCGGGAGGGGCACACTGCCCCTGGTAGAGAGGGGGAGCCAAGGCAGGCTCAGAGTCTGCCCGGCAACCACTAGGGAGGGAGATGCCCTCCCAGGGAGCTCAGGAAAGGGGAGAAGCCATTTGGGAGTCAGTCTGGAGCCGGCCAGGGCAAGGGCAGGCCTGGCTGTGTGGGGAGCTGGGGAGTCCCAGGCCAGCATGCAGGGTTCCCCCTGAGAACTGGCCTCTAGGGACCTGACAGCAGATCCCTGCGCTGGGCTTTTCCCTCTCCACTGATGATTCCCAGTTTGTAGAGTTTTGCTGGGAAACTTCCCCAGCCAGGCTGAGTTCGCCCTCCAGCTCCCTAGGGGAGACCAGTCACCACATGACCAGTTCTGCTGTGGCTGCTAGTCCAGGGCTGGCCTGCTGGGAGTGTGTCTGGACTCTGGGCTAGGAGACGACAGTTTGGATTTTCGTACAGTTGTGTAATCTGCACCTTGAGCCCTGCACCCCTTTGTGGTGAGGGGAAATCCTGGGACCAGAAGCAGCCTGATTCCTGCCCAAAGAGGATCCCTGCCAGCAGAGATCAGCCCCTCTGCAGTGACCGAGGAGTCCAGAGTCAGCTCTGAACCTGAGGATCATTCATGGAGTTTGTGATGCACCATCGTTTAGTCAGTCAGGGAATTTGTTTTGGGGACCCCCTACTCCCTGAACTGTGTCCTCAAGCCAGGGAGTGAGGGTTTGGGGATTTTATAACCTGCTGCATATTAAACCTGTAGAGGGATTTACCACCTTCTCCCACTTGCGAGTCCTTTGGGATGTACTGAACCCAGTCAGCCACACTGCTAAACCACTGCAGAGAAGAATTTTGTGGTCATAGGTCATCAAGGGCCCCAACAAAGTACGCGTACCAACGGGACACTGATCTTACATTTGCTACCTCAGGTCCCGTGACTGGGGAAAGTCACGGGTATTATCAACGTGGGCACCAGTGACCCTAAAAATAGTGTTTTACCCTGTTATGTTATATTTGTCTCCTGTTTAATATAATTATTGTGTTGAATATATTGTATGTGTGTGTATTATTTCTTGGAAGTCTCCAACTATCTGGCAAGTAAGTGGGGGTTACCCTGTGGTTAGAATTTTCCTCCCAAGCTGCCCTAGTGACCCTGCCAGGAAGGAGCGAGCGGGGTGGAGGCACCGCCGAATAAATTCATAGGAAAAAATAAAGAAGATTCACCCTACTGAGTGGGTGGCGGAATCCAGAAGAACCCAGCCCTGTCCATCAAAACCTGTCAGCATTAAAGACGGTAACCGGCTGGAGAGGGGGCACTATACAAATTTATCGTAACTTGACTTTGGCCCTTGCTGCAGGCAGACTCACAATACGGCACACAAGATTGGGAAGCCAAATGGGAAACAGTGCCCTGGCACCCAGGGGAAAGGACAATGAACTGCAAGCCCAAAGACCACTCCTATCCCAGCTCTTCCACTGATGGCTATTTGCTACTAGCAGTGGCCGATGGGCCACATTCTCAGCGTAACATCCCTTTCATAAACTTATCAAGCTCAGTCTCGAAGATGGTTAGTTTTTTCGCTCCCATTGGAAGGCTGCTCCAGAACTTCTCTCCTCTGATGGTTAGAAACCTTCACCTAACTTCAAGCCAAAATTTATTGATGGCCAGTTTATATCCATTTCTTCTTGTGCACCATTGGTGTGGAACTTAAACTTCCCCTCCCTGGTATTTATCCCTCTGGTGTATTTATAGAGAGAAATCATATCTCCCCTCAGCCTTTGTTTGGTTAGGCTAAAGAAGGCAAGCTCCTTGAGTCTCCTTCGTAAGGTGTGTTTTCCATTCTTCTGATCATCCTCGTAGCCCTTCTCTGCACCTGTTCCTGTTTGAATTAATCTTTCTTGAACATGGGAGACTACAACTGCACACAGTATTCCAGATGACCTCTCAAAACAGTTTCTTGTATAATGGTATCTTTGCTATCTCTACTGAAAATCCCTTGCCTGATGCTTCCTAAGATTGCATTAGCCTTTCTCATGGCTGCATCACATTGGCAGCTCATAGTCATCCTGTGATCGACCATCACACCCAACTCTTTCTCCTCCTCTGTTGCTTCCCACTGATATGCCCCCAGTTTATAGCAAAAATTCTGGTTAGTCCCTAAGTGCATGACCTTGTACTTTGCACTATTAAATTCCATTCCATTTCTATTACTCCAGTTTTCAAAGTCATCCAGATCTTCTTGTATGATGTTCTGGTCAACCTCCATATTGGCCATACCTCCCAGCTTTGTGTCATCTGCAAATTTTATTAGCACGTTCCCACTCTTTTTTACCAAGGTCAGTAATAAAAGTGTTAAATGAGAGTGATCCCAAGACTGATCCCTGAGGAACTCCGCTAGTGACCTCTCTCCAGCCTGACAGTTCGCCATTCAGTACGAGCCTTCGTAGTCTTCCCTTTAACCAGTCCGTACCCATCTTTCAATTCTCATATTAATCGCCAACCTCTCCAATTTAACTAATAATTTCCCATGTGGAACTGTACGCTTGACTGAAACGCAGGTAGGTTAGATCTACTGCATTTCCTGTGTCTAAAAAATCAGTTATCTTCTCATAGAAAGAGATCAGATTGGTCTGGCATGATCTGCCTTTTGTAAAACCATGTCGTACTTTATCCCATCCAGTTTGGGCTGCAGCTCTTCCCTATGAATGTTTCCCCCTTGCTTGGGAGGAAGGTTTCACATAACTTCTGCAACTTTGACTTGAGGAAATTCCAAGCCGACTTCACATTCAGATCCTTGAGTTTTTCAGTCCAGTCACTTCCCTAACTTCTTCCCTCAAGTTTTTAGTTTGCTTTTTTGAAACCAAGCACCACAGTTACAGATCTATTTTTGTTTATCCTTCCATTTAAAATTGAATTAGCTCATGATCACTTGAACCAAGGTAGTCTCCTACAACCAGTTCGTCTATGAGCTCCTCACTACTTGCCAATAAAATGGCATCATCTCTTGTTGGTTCAGCGACTGTTTGGTGAAGAAATCTGTCTGCTATCACGTCCAGAAAAAATTGGGCTCTACCATTATTAGTAGCATTTGTCCTTTAGTCTATATCTGGGAAATTAAAGTCTCCCATAATCACACAATACCCAGTAGTATTTATTTCATTCCAAATATTAAAGAGGTCTTTGTCCATACCCAGAGTTTTTGTAGTAGGAGCCACAATCATACTACTTGTGATAAATTTGTGAGAGCCAGCAACTCTGTGATTGTCACGCACACTTTGGGGATGGGCTGGGAGAGTTCAACAATCTGAAAAAAATGGCATCAATCGTTTAAAAAAAAAAGCATATGTTTTTTGGGGTCTGACTCATAATTTGTGAAATTTTGGCTTTGGTAATACTGCAGATACTGCACACTGCTTTGAACATGTACAATGCTACATATGGCCACGCTAAGGTGGTCTGCTCAGAGGTCAGGAAGAACTGGGGCCTGAAGTCGGCTTTCTGCCTGGAGCCCCTTTATCTTCACTGCCCCAGCTCTCCAGCCCGGTCTCTCAAGTTCAGTCCCATTCCAGGGTTGCAAAGAGTTCAACAAAACTGTCTTCGCTTGCGCTTCCAAACAGAGCCTTGTCCCCCTTGGGGACTTAGGTCACTTCGCTAGTAGGCTGGGGGGGGGGGGTACCATGGCCAACCCACTACTCCGGGTCCCTGCCCAGGGACCCTACATACTGCTTCCTTCAGTTTGCTGCTGCTATTCCATGGGCCTTTTCCCATGGGGCCTTTAGCGCCTTTCTCTCCACCCTGACTCAGGGCTGAGGTTCTCAAATCCTCTTCCTCCTTGCTGAATGCGGGGATCACCAGAAGCTGTCTTCTGGTTCTCTTCTTGAGCTCCTGTCAGCAGCAACAAGCACCCTTCCTTACTCTTCTGGTCCCAGCCAGGAATTGACCTACTCAGGCCCTGTAGCTCCTTTTAATTGAGCCTGCTAGGCTCTGATTGGCTCCTTCCAAGAGGCCTATCGAGGCAGGCCTGGAGGACCCCCCTCTGCTGCTTCTTCCTGGGTCGAGGGTTGCCACCTGTCCAGGTTTTACCAGACAGTCCGTTTTTTGGCTTCTGTGTCCAGGTGCTATTTAGGGTTGCCAGGTGCCCGGTTTTCAAGGGGAAATTCCGGTCAAAAAGGGGACCTGGCAACCCTAAATGGCACCCAAACCAAAAGTCCAGTTACTGTGGGGTGGTGGGAGGCGCCAGGTCATTAGTCCATGCCAGCCCCTGCTCATCGGGGCTACCTCCTTCCTGCAAGCAGGCTCCTTGAGACAATCCAGCAAACGACGTGGGGAAGGATGGAGAAAGGAGTGAGCGATGGGGGCAGGGCATTGGGAGGAAGAGGGAAAGAAGAGGCGGGGCCTTGAGGGAAGAGGTGGAGCAGGGGTGTGGCCTTGGGGGAAGAGGCAGAGAAGAGGCAGGGCCTTGGGGGTCCAGTAACCAGCAATTAGAAAGGTGGCAACCCTACCTGGGGCAGGGTTTGGTAGGATCGCAGGCCCTCCAGCAGGAAGCCTCGAAGGGCCTAGTACACCCCATCACATCATTGTTAGGATTCTTTTTTGATCTTACTACTTTTTAAAAATGCCTTCTTATTGTTCTTAACTCTACTGGCCATAAATTTTTCCTTGTGTTATTTTGCTTCCCTTATCAATTTTCTACAATTCCTAGCTTCTGATTTACTTTCATTACTATCACCTTCTCCATTCATCCATTTGTTATATATATATTAAATAACTGCCTTCACTTCCCCTCTAAACTCAGTCTGTTTTTTTAATTAGCATGGCCTTCTTCCTGAGTTGTGGGATTGTGGCTTTTTGGGCATATAGTAAAGTATTCTTAAGCAATTCCCAGTTATCATTCACATTTTTCTGATAAAATTCTTACTTCCAGCTGAACTGGCTCATAACTTTTTTCCGCTTTTTGAAATTGAGACTTTTAAAGCAACAGGTACATAAATCACTGGTCTGGACTTTTTTCTGTTTGCACATTATAAATGTGATCAAATCACGATCATGTGTATCTAAATTACCATTAATTTTTAGTTTATGATCAGTTCTTTAGCTGTGAAGATGAAGTCTAATATAGACTCCCCCATGCTGGATGCAACACTTTTTGAGTTGGGAAATTGTCATAATGGATGTGTCAAATCTATGAGCTTGGCTATATTCTCTCTACACAGCCACTGCTCTAACCACGAGACCATGCTCCTCCCCTAGTAAACATGTGTGCTAAGGATCTGAACGTCTTGGATTCAAATCCTGCTGATGACCTGGAGAAGGTGGGGGTGGGGGGCGGAAGAGAGTTATGGATGCATATAATGGTATCAGTTTTTCTAGTTTTCTCATTTTCAAATTGTATCAGTTTAATTTGTACAGTGAGAAAACACCCTGAAGAAGTTCTGTAGTTAAAAAACCTGTCAATTATAGGGCAATGTATAATAAAAGCCAGGCGTTCCACATTTCAGTCACGTTCTCACAGTTTGATGGCTTGTGTCACACATTGGCAGGTTTGATAGCCTTCGAGCCACATTTACTGTCCTGTGAGCCTTTCTCTTGCTTGAAAGGGTCTGCAGTGAGTTATGGGGAAGGGGACCTGGTCGGGTCTGCTTGCAGAAACTCCCAAAGGCGCAGCTCAGAATATGCCCCTGGAGGTGTGTGATCTGAATGAAACCTCTGACTCTTTCAGTCAAGCCCAAGAAGGGAAGCAGTGATGTAAGGAGCCAGCTGCCACCATCTCTGTTCCTCTGAGGCCAGCTAGAGACAGTCAGACACCTCTGTATCTAGGCCCCGCTCTGTCCCTCCCCTGTTATCCACCACAGCCAGGCCAGGGGGGTGATGCCCTGCCCGGCTTCCTCAGCCAGCTGCTGCTTTCACTTTCCCTGCACTGTTCCAGGGAAGGGGAAGGGCCAGACTGGGGGGCATGGGGAGGGGCAGTGGGATTGAGCCAGCCGCAGAGCAGAGGGAAGGGAAGGGGAGAAAGAGGGGCACACAAAGAGGGGACTTGGCAGGAAGAGGGGGAGCTAGGAGCCCACAGAAGGCAAGACAGCAGCTGAGACACTGAGGACGAGAGATTGATGAGCTGCTTGTGCCCACAGATTGCTGCCCCTTCCTAGAGACCATCGGGCCCCCCTGGATGCAGCGCAGCCTGGGGGAAGGTAAGAGATTCCTGCTGGCTGGGATTTCCCTGCACTCCCCACCCTCCCCACCCCAATTCTCACATCCCCCAATAGTGGCCAGCTGCCGGGCTCTGATGCTAATGTCTTCTGGTCCTGTGCATGGAGCCGGGATGGGGTCCAAGAAAGCAGTGCGCTCCCCTTCTTCCTGCCAGGCCTTTGGGGCGAGTGAGAGCAGCTGCAGGGATCCCCCTGGCTCCCCTGGCCTAGAGGGCATGCTGAGGGAGGGCTGGGTCTGAGCACTGCTCTGCCCATTCACAGCTGAGCTATTGTCCCCGTCAGGGGGCAGGGTGCTGGGCTGGCTCGAAAATCTCCCCGTGTATATTTGTGTCTTCATGGGGGCTGAGATCTTGTGAAAATTCTTACCTGTGGGTCTGCACAGCACCCAGAATAATGGGGGCTCCTGATCTCAGTCAGGGGGTCTGGGCTGCGCCCACCACAACAGGGCCCTGATCTCGGTCGGGGTCTGGGCACGCCTGGCACAGCGGGCTCCGATCTCAGTCAGGATTCATATGCACTATTATACAACAAATAATAAATAATGATTAAAACCAAACAACTCCTGTTTTTCCCATACTTCCCCTGCCTCCTTCAGTGCCCGGACCAGATACGCAAGGGGAAGAGTTATGGTTGCATAGGCTACCATAAATATGCCTTTTCCTAACTTTTGAGTGCTTGACGTTGCCACCATAAGTAATCCACTGTCGGCGTAGGATTTTCCAGAGGTAGCAATAACCAGGAGCTGAAATGTTTCTTCTTCTCTGTAGTAGATTGAGCACCATGGCTCTCGATGGGTTCAAAGCCGCTGTCTATCAAGGGAGCCTGACAGAAGCTATTTCTAATGTGCAGGATTTTTACAGCCACACCCTCAGCATTGCCGTTACAGGGGAGTCAGGGTCCGGGAAGTCCTCCCTCATCAACGCCATACGGGGGCTACATGCTGGTGATGAAGGTGCTGCTGAAACCGGGATGCTGGATGTCATAAGGGAGCTGATGGCTTATCCAGATCCCGTCCTTCCAGGAGTCACCCTCTGGGACCTACCAGGGGTGGGGGTGTCCTATTTCCCTCTAGACATCTACTGTGAGCGGCTCAATTTGAGCCAATTTGAGTTCTTCATCATTGTCGGCTCCCAGCGCTTCCGCTCCGACCACACCAGGCTGGTCCGTGAGATCCAGAGACTGGGCAAGAGGTTCTACTTTGTGCGCTCCAAAGCCAACGTGGACCTGGACGCCTCCAGGAGGCAGCGTCCCTCCAGCTACAATGAGGAGAGGATCCTGCAGCAGATGAGGGAGGACTGCAGGAGAGGCCTGGGAGCAGAAGGAGTGGGCCACCCACAGGTTTTTGTCGTGTCCAGCTGGGACCCCAACCACTACGATTTTCCCCTACTGCGGCAAACTTTGCAGATGGAGGTGCAGAGCCTGAAGAGACACGCCTTCCTGCGGAGCCTGCCTGCTGTCGCCTTGCCCATCGTCAAGCAGAAAAAAGCCGCCCTGAAGGGGCAGATTTCTCATGTCTTCTCACTGCCGTTCCTGTCCCAGGCCTCTCTTTCTTGTGCACCTTCTTCATCTTCAGGAAACACCTGTTCCGATACTATAGCAGCTTCGTCGTGGACGACAGGTCCCTCTCTGCTCTCGCCCGGCAGGTTGGGAAGCCCATAGGGGAACTGACGGCCGTGACAACGTCCTTGGGAACGACCCCCATGATGGCTCTGAAGCTGCTGTCGGACTCGGTGGGGGCCGCCGTGATGGTAGCGGAATATTCGTGGAAGCGCCTCCCCGTGTTTGGTGCCTTGGTGCCCGGAGGGGTGGCGCTGCTTACCACGTTCTTCATGCTGCAGCAGTGTTTGGCCTCAGACGATGCCCAGCGGGTTCTGAGCAAAGCGCTGGAGGCAGAAGGGGAAACACCATCTAGGATTGGATGTCGTGTCGGATGTGCCTGCTGCTGTCTAGCAGACATGGTCTTGGACTTCAAGCAGGAAAGCTTCATGCTTCTCCATCCAGGAGTCCTATGTCCAGTCCCCATAAACCATTTAGGGGTGTTGTTGCACGTGGGTCAAAGTGCCCATAACAAAGGAGACAGACTCAGCGACAGCTCAACGCTCCTGAGGTTTCGCCCCACAAGGAAGGAGGCAGCTTCCTTCTTGACATTCATACAATAAAAATAAAATTATACTGAATCCAGTTCTACCTACCTGTGTCCCCTGTGCTCTTCCATCACTTCGGTATATGAGCACCTTACACACATTAACGGACCGGATCCCCACACTGGGGCAAATCGGCCATAGCTCCATTGGGGTCAATGGCAGAGACCCCCAGCTGGGGTCAATTGGCCATAGCTCCACTGGGGTCACTGGGGCTAGACCACCGCTGGGGTCAATGGGCCGTAGCTCCTTTGGAGTCAATGGGGCCGGATCCCAGCTGGGGTCAATCGGCTGTAGCAGAATGGGAGTCAATGGGGCCAGATCCTCAGCTGCGGGCCATTGCTCCATTGAAGCTTAGAAGCTGAAGGTCTTGTCCTCATGGGAAACTTTTTCGGTAGAACGTAAGCTGTGAATTTAAACTGACAGAATGACCCTGGTGGAACCTCCTGTGTGGACGCTCTCGCTCCGGCAGAAGAGTGGCTTTTTTCCGTTTGGTTTATGTCACTTGGGAGAGGGTTTAAGCTGAGCCGGAGAATGTCACTGTTCTACCGGGACAAGAAGACAAGGCAAGGCCTTGAAGACAAGGCCTTGAAGACAAGGCCTAAAAGCCTCATTAAAAGTCAATCCACCCGAAGCTCACCAATCATGTGGGACGATCCTGCCCTGTGAATCTTGTCAGTTGCCTTTAGCTGCAATGCTGGGGCAGTGGGTTTGCTGTGTTTGCTTTTTCAGGCTGGTCAGTATCGTCTTGTTGTTTCCTTGCGCTTTTTCTCCGCCTGTTTGTGGAATCTACGTATTGCCAATAATCTTCCGCTTAGATTGAAAGCCCTTCAGGGCAGGGCCTGTCTCTTTGTTATATCTTCGTACAGTGCCTGGAACAATGGGGCCTTGGTTTCTAGATGCTACCGTAATACAAACATCTCACAATAATTTGCCGGGTATCATGTGCCGTCGCTGTATCAACAGGCTGACAGTCAGTATCGATTCTAATCACGTCGTCTTGCGATCATGTGATGCTTTATTGACTCATTCACTCCCGACGCAGATCATGTTTAACGTAATAACGCCATTAGATTCCACACCCGCCAGCCAGTGCCTATCCACATTTACCTTCATTCACTAATCTTGGTATTTGTTGTGTTTGTGTGTGTGTGAGAGAGAGAGAGAAAGAGAGAGATTGTGTGTGTTTGTCTGTAATCATGAATCTCAGATGCTGTGTGTTTTTCCATGTGCAAAAGTGAGTGTTGGACTCTGGCTGTGTATAATCATGAGTTTCATATTGTGTGTGTGTGTCTGTGTGTGATCAGGAGTCTTGGACTGTCTGTGCGCATCTGTGTGTGTGATAGCAAGTCTTGGATCACGTGTGTTTAATCATGTCTTGGATTGTGTGTCTGTGTAAGTCAAGGGTGGGAAAACTACGGCCTGGGGGCCACAACCGGCCCTTCAGATGTTTTAATCTGGCCCTTGAGCTCTCGCTGGGGAGTGGGGTCCGGGGCTTCTCCCACCCTGCATGTGCCACGGCTCCGCACGGCTCCTGGAAGTAGAGACATGTCCCCGCTCCGGCCCTACACTTAGGAGCAGCCAGGGGGCTCCATATGCTGCCCCCGCTGCAAGCGCCACCTGGTTCCTGGCCAATGGGAGCTGCAGGGGCAGCACCTGTAGACGGGGCAGAGTGTGGAGCCGCCTGGCCGTACCTCCACATAGGAGCCGGAGTGGAGACGTGTTGCTGCTTCCGGGAGCTGCTTGAGGTAAGTGCCACCTGGAGCCTGCACCTCTGACCAACTCCTGTGCCCCTTCCCTAGCCCTGATCCCCCTTCTGCCCTCTGAGCCCCTCAGTCCCCAGAGCACCATCCTTCACCCCCAACCCCTCATCACCAGCCCCACCACAGAGCCTGCACCCCCAGTTGGAGCCCTCTCCCACCCCAACCCCCTGCCCATCCAGAGCCCCCTCCTACACCCTGAACTCCTCATTTCTGGCCCACCCCAGAGCCTTCACCCCCTCCCACACCCCAATCCCCAATTTTGTGAGCATTCATGACCTGCCATACAATTTCCATACTCATATGTGACCCTTGGGTCAAAACGTTTGCCCACCCCTGGTGTAAATCTTGGACACTCTGTGTGTGTGTAATCCTGAGTCCTGGATTGTGTGTGTAACTGTGAGTCTTGGATCATGTGTCTGTGTGTGAGATAGTGAGTCTGCGTGTGTGGGTGTGCGTCCGGGATTACGTGTGTGTGTTTGTGATGATCGGGCTGATTTCCCCTGTGTTTAATTCTAGCAGGGGTCGTGGGCCTATCAGAAGCCGCACCCACCCTCCTACGGGCCCTAGAGTCGTTTGGAAAATGGGGTTTGTTGAGGGGAGGTATTTCTTAGAATATTCCATTTTTTTTTGTCATCCAACTGAAAAATGTTCAGCTGAAAAACCCGGGTTTTTTTTAATCATAATTTTTTTTTTGTGGCAGGACCCACCAACCAGGGCTGGAGACCCTAAAGGGTTAAAGCAGCTTCCCCTCCCCCCTACGCCTGGGGATGCCAGGGCAGCTCTGTTTCCTGAACAGAGCAGTTGTTGGAAAGATACCGGGCACCAGGACTGAACCTTGGACTTGGGGGGAGGACGAGGGGGGAATAAACGCAGGAGTAAATGCATTTAACCCTGGAATTAAAGGAGACACATCTTTCGCTGTGCGGCATAGCAGCTCCCTAAACCACTTCCCAGGATCCAGCCACTAGAGGGGGTGAAAGACACACACTGGGATGTTTCAGAGTAACAGCCGTGTTAGTCTGTATTCGCAAAAAGAAAAGGAGGACTTGTGGCACCTTAGAGACTAACCAATTTATTTGAGCATGAGCTTTCGTCAGCTACAGCTCACTTCATCGGATGCATACTGTGGAAAATACAGAAGATCTTTTTATACACACAAAGCATGAAAAAATGGGTGTTTACAACTACAAAAGGTTTTCTTTCCCCCCACTCCACTCTCCTGCTGGTAATAGCTTATCTAAAGTGATCACTCTCCTTACAATGTGTATGATAATCAAGGTGGGCCATTTCCAGCACAAATCGAGGTTTTTAACAAGAATGTCTGGGGGGGGGGGGGGCGGTAGGAAAAAACAAGTGGAAATGATCCGGGTTACACTGGTGCTACAGTAAACCACCCCACCGAGAGGGTGGGGGGAAAGCAAGATTAGGATCATGTAGACGACCCCCTAACCCTGTGGAGCTGCCCCTTTAAAACCTTAGATTTAAAGAGGATAAATGATAACTTTTTTTCTGTTGTGTTGGTGTTAATGTGTGGAACTCCCTGCCACTGCAAAGTGGATTGAGACATGGCTGGCCATTTTGATGGACAGTGAGATGATCCACAGCCCCGTTAGAGAGATGGGTGTAAATGGGACACATGCCTGCCTGTTTTTGAGCCCATCAATCTCTGACTGAGGAGGCAGGAAAGAGCCCTCCCCCATGGCTCAGATTGTTCCACCAGTGAACATTAAGGGGCATCATGCACCATCCCATGGAGCAAGTAGGCCAGGCCCCCATCAGAGCTGGGACTATCATAGAATCATAGCAGATTAGGGTTGGAAGAGACCCCGGGAGGTTCTAGTCCAACCCCCTGCTCAAAGCAGGACCAACAGCAACTAAATCATCCCAGCCAGGGCTTTGTCAAGCCTGACCTTAAAAACCTCTAAGGAAGGAGATTCCACCACCTCCCTAGGTAACGCATCCCAGTGCTTCACCACCCTCCTAGTGAAATAGTGTTTCCTAATCATAGAATCATAGAATCATAGAATATCAGGGTTGGAAGGGACCCCAGAAGGTCATCTAGTCCAACCCCCTGCTCAAAGCAGGACCAAGTCCCAGTTAAATCATCCCAGCCAGGGCTTTGTCAAGCCTGACCTTAAAAACCTCTAAGGAAGGAGATTCTACCACCTCCCTAGGTAACGCATTCCAGTGTTTCACCACCCTCTTAGTGAAAAAGTTTTTCCTAATATCCAATCTAAACCTCCCCCATTGCAACTTGAGACCATTACTCCTCGTTCTGTCATCTGCTACCATTGAGAACAGTCTAGAGCCATCCTCTTTGGAACCCCCTTTCAGGTAGTTGAAAGCAGCTATCAAATCCCCCCTCATTCTTCTCTTCTGCAGACTAAACAATCCCAGCTGCCTCAGCCTCTCCTCATAAGTCATGTGCTCTAGACCCCTAATCATTTTTGTTGCCCTTCGCTGGACTCTTTCCAATTTATCCACATCCTTCTTGTAGTGTGGGGAACAAAACTGGACACAATACTCCAGATGAGGCCTCACCAGTGTCGAATAGAGGGGAACGATCACGTCCCTCGATCTGCTCGCTATGCCCCTACTTATACAACCCAAAATGCCATTGGCCTTCTTGGCAACAAGGGCACACTGCTGACTCATATCCAGCTTCTCGTCTACTGTCACCCCTAGGTCCTTTTCCGCAGAACTGCTGCCTAGCCATTCGGTCCCTAGTCTGTAGCGGTGCATTGGATTCTTCCATCCTAAGTGCAGGACCCTGCACTTATCCTTATTGAACCTCATCAGATTTCTTTTGGCCCAATCCTCCAATTTGTCTAGGTCCTTCTGTATCCTATCCCTCCCCTCCAGCGTATCTACCACTCCTCCCAGTTTAGTATCATCCGCAAATTTGCTGAGAGTGCAATCCACACCATCCTCCAGATCATTTATGAAGATATTGAACAAAACGGGCCCCAGGACCGACCCCTGGGGCACTCCACTTGACACCGGCTGCCAACTAGACATGGAGCCATTGATCACTACCCGTTGAGCCCGACAATCTAGCCAGCTTTCTACCCACCTTATAGTGCATTCATCCAGCCCATACTTCCTTAACTTGCTGACAAGAATGCTGTGGGAGACCGTGTCAAAAGCTTTGCTAAAGTCAAGAAACAATACATCCACTGCTTTCCCTTCATCCACAGAACCAGTAATCTCATCATAAAAGGCGATTAGATTAGTCAGGCATGACCTTCCCTTGGTGAATCCATGCTGACTGTTCCTGATCACTTTCCTCTCCTCTAAGTGCTTCAGGATTGATTCTTTGAGGACCTGCTCCATGATTTTTCCAGGGACTATAATATCCAACCTAGACCTCCCCCACTGCAACTTGAGACCATTGCTTCTTGTTTGGTCATCTGCCACCACTGAGAACAGCCGAGCTCCATCCTAATTGGACTAGCTAGTGTCTTCCATTCACTTGCTCTGTTCTGTGATTACCCAGAAGGGGGCCAGGTATGTAAAAAATAGTCAGATCCCCAGCTGGTGTCACTTGGCCCCGGACGGGGGGAGAGAGAGAGAGAGGCATATCTCAGGATAGATAGATAGAGGGGGTGTACGGGGATAGATAGATAGATAGATAGATAGATTAGATAAGCTGGGGGTCTATTATAGACCCTGTCCATCCATGACACCCATTCTCTCTGATTGTCTCCAACCCCTGCAAACCCGTGTTAGAAGGATGGCTTGAACGGACTGCCTGACCCGCAGACCGTGTGGCCTGGTGGATCTGGGGTCCCCACCCTCAAGGGCACTCGGTCTGAGACCTATGGCTGTGCTGGAAGCAAATAGTAATTATTATTGATCCACTGACTGATTATTGGGGTGCAGAAGAGCGCACCTCGTCTTCTGGTGGAGACTCAGATGGGCTGGGGCCAGGGGAGCAGAGGGGCAGGGGGAGGCTGTGGGGGCCACACAGGTGGGGTGTGGGGAGCAGAGGGGCAGGGGGAGGCTGTGGGGCCCACACAGGTGGGGTGTGGGGATCGGAGGAGCAGGGGAAGGTGGTGGGGCCCCCCCAGTGGGGTGCGGGGATCGGAAGGGCAGGGGGAGGCTATGGGAGTCACACAGGTGGGCGCAAGGGGGGCCACACAGGGAAGAGAAGGGGAGGCCGTGGGCCAGCAGGTGGATGTGACATTTCTCATCTGAGCCTCCCCGTTTCTTGCTGCATGATATAATGCCCCCTCTCCCCAGGCTGATCTTTTGCGGGGGGTGGCTGTATCTCGGGAACTGCTGGCTTAAACAACCCCACATTTGGAGCACTAACCCTCTCCACGGCCCCACCCAGGAGACAGCGATTTTCTAGTGGGTCCCATTCAGCGCGTGGATATTAGACAAACTTAGAGGCTCTGGCCCGTCAACAGGAAGCAGGGCCTCAGACACCTAACCGGAGCTCGAGCAGGGCTTTCGCTCAGCTAGTGTAGGTGACATAACCTCTCTGCAGCAGCTCTCCCGTCCTGGGGGGCCTCTCCCCACTCTGTCCCCCACCACAGGCAGGATCTTCCTCTTTCATTTGTTTGGTCAATAAAACAAGCCGGTGAGAGAGAGAGAGAGAGAGAGAGAGAGAGAGAGAGAGAGAGAGAATCCAATTCATATCAGAACTCCTGGCTCTAGCTTTGGGAGGAGGGTGGGGTCCAGTTGTACTGGATGCTGCCCGGACACACAGTGAGAGTCAGCCCCTGTACTGAAGAGCTTACTGTCCACACAGACAATGTGGGGTGAGGGGAAACTGAGGCACGGGGTGGGTGGAAGGATGCCACTTGCGCGAGGGCAGCCGGAGAACCAGACTAGCACCCAGGAGTCCTATTTATGTCTCTCTACAAAGAAAGAAAATTCCTAGGAACTGACTTGGGAAGTTGTCAGGGTCTGAAAGCAGGGGGTGAAGAACAGAAGACGTTTGGGAAGGTCAGCTCCAGTGGGCACGTCCGGGTGGCCCGAGAAGAGGGAGGCTTCGGCTGCATTGGTAAGGTTGCTGGACCCAGACTGACCCGGTGGTTCTGTCCATCTCGAGCGCCGAGCCCGCGCTGCGTCACCTCCCCACGAGGAGGTGGCAGCCACAGAATGTGACTTGCTCAGTCTCTGGTGATGCCCCAGGAGAAACGAATCAGAGGGTACGGATTTTATTTTTGTTATTAATATTGGGGGGTCTCACACTTCGGTGCACCCATTGGCAGAGAGCATTGCCTACCCCAGGGGCTTGCCTCCATGCCCTTCCTCATGCCAGGGGGTCTCTGTGCCCCACATCCCCCCTCCTCTCCATGCCAGGGGCTCTGTGTGTGAGCCTCCCCTTCTGCCCCCCATGCCAGATGTCAGTGTACTGTTGTGATAACTGAGCCTACAAATTTACCCTCATTGTGAGCCCAGCCGTAAAAAGTGAGTGAAAGATTATATATGTCCCTAGAACAACCATTGTGGCTGGGAAAAGTGGGAGGTGAGGGGGGACAGGACAACGGAACAAGCCCAAAGAAAACAGCTGCCTGATACAAGTCAAGGGCAGCATTAAGACCGTGTCTGGTAACCACAAACAGCGCAAGCCTGCAAATCAATGCACCACAACTGGATGTCGGAAATGAGGGCTAATCGGTGGATGAAATATCGAGGGGACGGGCTGTTCCGCCCACCGCTCCCTTTTGGGGTCCTGAATGAAGGAGATTTTGGGGTGAGACTTGGCTTGTTTGACTGCAGCTGCTGGCTGGGAAGTGGGTGGACCGGAAGGAGTGAGTTTCACCATCGTAGTTTCCATCCCCACAGTCTCCTGGGGCTCTGGGCTCCACCATGACACTGCTGGGGGAGGTCGAGGGGCTGGGGGGGAGGTCGAGGGGCGGGGGCAGCAGCTCTTGGTTCTGCACCTACCTTGTGTGTCCTTGAGTGAGTCAGCGATATCAGCGAATGAAGCCTCAGCTTCACTTCCTCCCATGCTGACCTCCCAAGCCCCAGCTGCATGGGGCTGACAGCCCGAACCCCAGCCACCCAGGGCTGATAGCCCGAGCCCCAGCCACCCAGGGCTGACAGCCTGAGCCCCCTCCCATCTTAAAATAAGGGATAGAAAGCGCTTTGCCAGTTCTCCAGATTATCTGATTTTTTAGTATCCGGTCTGGCCCTGTCCCAGTGAGATCAGACAAATGAGGTTCCGCTGTAATGATCAGAGTATTGTCATGCCCCCATATGACCATACTGTGTGGCATAGGCGCTGACTCCACGGGTCCTCCGGGGCTTGTGCACCCACCGGCAGCCCCACAGAGCTGGTGGTTGAGCACCCCCCCCCCCCCCCGCCCGGAAACTGAGGAAGCTGAGGAAGTCAGCGCCGGTGCCAGGGGGACACTCTTATTTTGGTGGAAGAGTGGCTTTTTTTCAGTGAAGCTTTCGCTGCATCCCAAGCAACATGAGCGAAACTGAAAAATGCCCACTGTTATATCAGCAGAAAAGCCTTTCTACAGATCACAAGTTTCCCCCCTCTCACAACAGCGGTGTTGATACAACCCCTCAAGGGTGGAGTCAGTTATATTGGTATAAAGATGCTTATACCAGGAAGGGGAATAAACTGTACTGATATCGGGGACCAGTAGGGCAGTATCCATACTAGAGGCTGTCACAGTAAAACTACATGGGTATGAAAATCACACCGCTAACCAATGTCATTATATTGGTACGGCTTTCTACCGCAGGCGGTCTCCTTCTTTCGTGGGGCTTAAACCCAGCACGGTTACATGTGGAAGTCTAGGGTGTGGATCCAATTGATTGCTTCCAGTGATGTGGCGCGGGTGGCCCAAGGTACCGGGATATGACATCTGAGCTGTTGGCCGATGAGGTGTGCCATAGTTTGAAGTGTGTCCGCTGCGAGCAGGGCTGTGTTTTGCTCCCATTTCCTGAGAAGGAAGGTGCGTCTGCCGTGGGACGTGTGGATGCAGTTCCAAGTAGATCATATACTTCATGGGAGTGAAAAGCCACCGGTGCAGGAGATGACAATCTTCTCGTGGTCTGCCCTGTTACGTGCCAAGGCACAGCCAATGTGATCAACGCAGTATCTGATGTCGTTCAGTGCAGTCCGAGATCAAACACCAATGGAAAGAAAAGGAGGACTTGTGGCACCTTAGAGACTAACCAATTTATTTGAGCATGAGCTTTCGTGAGCTACAGCTCACTTCATCGGATGCATCCTGTGGAAAGTGTAGAAGATCTTATTATATACACACAAAGCATGAAAAAATACCTCCTCCCACCCCACTCTCCTGCTGCTAATAGCTTATCTAAAGTGATCACTCTCCTTACAATGTGTATGATAATCAAGGTGGGCCATTTCCAGCACAAATCCAGGGTTTAACACGAACATCTGGGGGGGGGGGGGGGGGGGTAGGAAAAAACAAGGGGAAATAGGTTACCTTGCATAATGACTTAGCCACTCCCAGTCTCTATTCAAGCCTAAGTTAATTGTATCCAATTGGCAAATGAATTCCAATTCAACAGTCTCTCGCTGGAGTCTGAGTTACTTTAGTGTAGTCCAGAGAGTTCATGTGTGTGTGTGTGTGTGTGTGTGCGGGGGTGGGGGTGGGGGTGGGGGTGGGGGTGGTTTATAGCGGAATAATTATATCCGTTAAATTCACACCTTAGGTTCTATTGAAAAAAAAACTTTCCCATGTAGGCAAGGGCCTCAGTTTAAACATTGACTGAAGCTGGACTGGTGCAACTTCTCCTGTATAACTTCATTCTAAAACAGGACAAAATCCAGGCTGTACTGAAGCCAATGGGAGCTTTGCCATTTACTTCAATTGGGTCAGGATATCATCCACTTTGTCCTTTTTTAAAAAAGAGCGAGAGATGATTCCAGGCAGGAGATGAAATTTTGGTCTAAAACAAAGGACATAGCACCATTAGGGTTGACCCAATGTCCATCTAGCCCAGTATCCCATCTCTGACAGCGGCCAGCACCAGATGATCCAGAGGAAGGCATAATAACCTCACAGTAGCAGATGTTGGCTAATCTGCCCCTTACATTACATCTAATTGATTTAAGCCCCTCAGCATGTGGTTTAATAGCCCTCCCCTAATTGTTGTTTTTAATTATAATAACTGTGGTTATTCTGGACGCTTGCTAGCCCGTGCCATCAATGAAATGATATGAAAGCCAAGGAGACACATCCTAGTAAATTCCACTTTCAAAAATGTATTTAATAGATGTTGAATGACATTGTTGCTATTGTAAGCAGAGTCAGGATGAGCTCCATCCTGAGATCTGGTGGCGAGTCTTGGTGGGTTGTGGAAAAGAACTTTAGGGGCTGATCTCATTTGCATAGGCACACCCACCCTGCCGAGATGGTCACTTTGGCTGCTGTAGGAGCCCCAGTTTCTCTGTTATTGGGGCAGGAATAAACTGTTATTACCCTGATTATGTGACTCAAGGACAGCGGAACTGTACTCGGCCTTTTGTTATGATGGAGGGACTCACCATCAACTAAGCAGCACTTGCTAGGCAAGGGTCATGGGTTCCAAAACCCAGTGAAGGGAGAGAGGTTGGGAATAGGTATTGATACTTGGTGGCATGGTTCCCCCTGGTGAAGGCCTCATATGCTGATTGCACTTTCTCCACTGTGGAATATCAGAGCTAATGTTGATTCCATTAGGAGTCTAGTTACAGGCTGCTGAGCTGAATTCCCTTTGGGCTAATGGTGCACCAGCCCTGAGGCTCCCCTACTACAAGCTGAAATCACAAAAGAGCTAAACTTGCAAAGAGCTGAAATCACTGAGTGTTGTGTTAAGTAGCTTGGGAGCCTGAAGATATATGGTGGAGCAGTTTGTGGGACAGCGAGCAGAGTGGCTGGTGGAGCAGAACAGTTTGTCGGATGCCTGGAGCAGCTCATGGGGGCAGCTGGCAGAGCGGAGCCCCATGGAGAGGTGGGGCCATCAGCTTTGGACCATGTAAGGTGCCCCTTAATCACCCCCCCCCCCCCATCTCCAGGTTGGGAGGTAAAACTCTGCAGATAAACTTTTGAGCTCTGGGGCTGCCCTGACCAGGGACAGAGACTTTTGGGTCATTGGACTTTTGGGACTTTGGGTGATTTTGGGTTGCTGGACTCAAGAACCAAAGGGAAAGGACACGCCCCAAATTTGCTTGGGGTGGGTTTTTTGCTCATGGATAGTGTTATGAATCCTGTTGGTGGTGTTTCCCCAACATAATGCCACATTGTTTCTCTCTGATATTAAAAGGCTTTTTGCTACACTCAGACTATGTGCTTGTGAGAGGGGAAGTATTGCCTCTTGGAGGCCCCCAGCGGGGGTGGTATATATTTGTCCCAGGTCACTGGGTGGGGGCTCGAGCCGGTTTTGCATTGTGTTATTGGAATGGATCCCCTAGATACTGACCCCAGCCCTTGTTGCTGCCAACTCTGATGGGCAGATGGGTTACACTATAGTTACATGCATGTAAATAAACCTTGCAATCCATGTGACAGACAGAATTCCCACCAGGACTTAAAGTTTGTAAAAATGTAATGCATAGACAGGCTATTTTACATCACTTTTAGAGATTTTTATGGTTCCTTCTGTGTAGAGCTGGGCAAATTGATTTTTTGGTTTGGTAGCCAAACTGAAAAATCAGAATTTAAAAAAAAAGTTTCAGGCCCACGTGAAAACAAAATTGTTTCGTTTTTTTCTTGCCAAAATGAAAAACCAAAATGTTTTTGTTTCTGGTCGAATTAAACTTAGGGGTTGTGCCGAATGAATTACTTCAGTAGAAAATCACAGCAGTAGCTGTAATGGTTAAATCGGTGCCATGACACGGTGTGTAGACCAGGACTGACTCCCTGATGCTCCTTTTAAAATGTCAGCTTAGGCTGATACATGGGTTGGTGTTTATGGTGTGGGTGGGGTGTATGTAGCGGGATAGACAGATAGAGGGTTGGAACATACGGCAAGGGGAGAGAGGTATACAATGGGAATTAAGCACCTAAATACCTTTGAAAATCTAGGCCGCCATCCATGGGGAGCCAGATACCCCTCTGAGGCACAACACTCGTGCAAGGAGTTGTACTTTGCTACAGCCCTTAAAGGCTGCAGCATACTCCCCGCATATGCAACCAGCTCCGGGGCCAGGTGCATGGGGCAATGTGGAGCCGTTACTCTGTTCCCCACCCACTGAGACCCAAGGCAGTGACAGAATCCAAGATTCCTAGACCGGAAGGGACCACAGGTAATGTAGCCCCACCTCCAGTCT
This sequence comes from Chelonia mydas, assembly GCF_015237465.2. NCBI lineage: Eukaryota > Metazoa > Chordata > Testudines > Cheloniidae > Chelonia > Chelonia mydas. The sequence goes on along the minus strand of NC_051264.2, from coordinate 17,258,325 downwards.
ATCACAGACCAGCAACACCACCCAGCACCTACACACTAAACCCAACAACTGAAATTAGATTAAAGCATTACAGTCTTCATACTCCAGAGTATTGGGGCTTTACCTCTGCACTCCCCTAAATGCCAGAGAGTGCACGCTCTGAATTTGCCATGCTCATCTTGTTGTACTTAACGTACTGCACACAGGATCTTTTCAGGGGGAATAAGGCAAAGCGCCGCATTTATCGGCAATCCACGTATCAATCAACACTGCATCGTATGCATATGATCTATATTACACTCACGCACTCACACACATGCACACTCCGTCTTGTTGCTGTTACCAGCGAGGTGCTCCCCTTAACTTCACTGGCCAGGTGAGTTAGATGGGGGAGGAGAGGAGCCAGGCTTCTGCTGATCCGGATCAATGCTCCAATCTTGACAAGACGAGACCCAGGGTCCTCTGCGAGACACCTCACATTTATAGCAGCTTCTCTCTCATGCAAATCTATCCCAGGTTCAAAATCTGTGTCTGTGTCCGTTGGTCCTTTGTGCTGCTTCCCTCTGGGTGTCGTCTTAATGCTGCCACATTTATTTTCAGAGAGGGTGTTTTCCAAAGGAGGTGCTCGCTCCTAACTCCCAAGGCCGTCAATACATCTGATCTTCTGTCCTGAGCCCACTTGACAAGTTTTATTGTTCTTGGGTCTGGCTTCCATCCCCTCTCCAAGGGTTGCAGCTGGCTGGAGGTGCTGCCTTCCAGGCCTTGCTCATTCACACCTCGTTCATTCAACAGGGCAATGGATTAAAAGGGGGGAGATCTTATTCTACTCATAGCAAAAAGACATTTTTATTCTACCTTAACTATCCTTAGGGGCTATAATATTATACCAAGGCTCAATACAAAATTTCTATATAAGGATCTGATGCAAAGTTCCTATATCAAAGGACTTGATACAAAGTTGTATGAAAATAGAGGTTATATATGGATAGGCTTAATACAAGTTTATATGAAGAGGCATAATACAAAGTCATATGAAAGTTATGTGAAGATGCTTAATGCAGAGATCTATCTACAAATCTCGCGATCGGAGAACAGGGACCAAATTTTGCTGTCAATGATCCCAGGGTAAATCCAGTTCTGTTGATTTCACTGGAGTCACTGGCTTCACACTGGTGAAACCAAGATCAGAATCTGGTCGTAGGTCTTTCATGCACAACAAGTGAATTGAATTTTTTGTTAGGTTACTTTGACTTTCTCTCTTCTCCCTCCAAAGCCTTCCTCAGAACGCTGTTGGTATTTTCAGTTAGGTCATTCAAAAAGCGGACCATCACACCACCTGTTCTTGCCATACAAAAAGCTCCACCTATCACTGGTACCCACCGGAGAACTTTACTCTCTATAGGAGTAAATTCAATCAGCAGATTACTTATATAATTGGTTGTTATTTCTGAGGCCTGTGGACATGTCATCACAGCCTTCAGGTCTTTGACATCCTTCCCAACCTGCCCAGCGAGTGTAGAGAGGGAGCTGTCATCCAGGCCAAAATCTTTGTAATAGCCTTTTATGATATCTATCACAATGGCAGCATCATAATTATCAAAGGGACCCAGCCAAACAAGAGTAGCAACCCCACCCGCCCGGATGCTGTTTCCAATTGCGGGCATTAATTTTATTGTTTTTTTCTTTTGCAGAGTGGTCTGCGAGATGTCCAGTAATTTCTCTCTCTCCTGACTGAAGATTTTGTTGAACAAAGTTTCTTTCAGGAGTGGAAAATCATAACAGGAAGGTCTACTGCTGGATATAAGAAAAACCTCGTGGTCAGTCAGACCCGCTATTTGCAGACGCTCTGTGCACTCCTTTCGGATCCTTAGCAGGTTGTTCTCCTCATCCATTTCATATGACACATCGTCCACTTTGGAGCATACAAAGTAAAAGCTTTTTCCCCTCTTCTGAATTTCCTTAGCGAGTTCAGTATGGATGTACATGAAAGGCTCAGAGGCGATTATGATGAAAAGGTCATATACGGCAAAGCCTGCCTGCTCAAAGTACTTGTCTGCTTTAAAATCTGAACATGAGATTTCTGGCATGTCACAAAAGTACAATTTAGGGTCTCTAGGATGTCTGTAGGAGGTAGGCCATCTGTTTGTCCTGTTCCCCACCAATGCAATTTGGGCAGCTCCTGTATCATCATTCTTCAGATCCTTGATTGCGTTGATAAAGGAAGATGCACCAGCGCCAGCCTTTCCAATGACAGCAACGTCAAATCTGCGATTCATGATCTCCTGGGCTATGGAGACGGCTCTGGAAAGGTTCCCTGCATTCACAGCTGCCTTGAAATCTTCGGTGGACATAACGGACAGATTCTTATTGTCTGTAGGGAACAAAATGTTACTTCAATAATTTCCCCTCAAAACTGAGAAGGCGTTTAATGAATATTACAGGGCATGAGAGAGACCATTCTCCAGTGTTAAATGCTTGATTAAATATTTGGGTTTTTTTTTTTCAGATTTAAATAATAATGCCAGTAGTGTAGCCTGATGCAGAATTTACACACAGCTTGCTGGTTGACCGAGCTTCATACTTCAAGCACTGGTAAACGAGATCTTTAAGTGGCTCAGTGAGAAGGCCGGGAACAATCAGAAAAGGCTACCGTTTTCTGTTTGTTTATTTCAGGCAAGGGAACTAGAACAAAGGGAAGAGTGAAGATGAGTAAGCACCAGAGAAGGCAGGAGGAGCAAAGAAGCGGATTGCTGAGCTCTCCAGGAAGCAGTCAGCAGAGCTGTGTGCAGGGTGAGATCTGTGAGCAGCTGATCAGAAGCAAACAGAGCAAGTGGCCATGCTGCTCCGCACTCAGACACCATGAGGCAGGATGGGGCAGCTGCTCCAAACCGGAAAGCAGAGGGGGTCCCTTTTTCTCTTACAGGGCATGCAGGAGACCAAGCAGATGGTTCCCTGGATGATCTGTCTATAGGCTAAATGACCCTTGTGGTGCCTTCTAACCCTATGGCTCTATGATCCAGCAGAGGCAGCGGCGATGGTTCAGAGCTGGGGAGCCTTGAGTGGAAAAGGCTTCTAGTGCAGGAGAGACAGACAGAGCAGGAGTCCAGGTGTCTGAGGGCTGGTCTACACCTACACAGTTAAAGGCAGTTTATCTAGACCTAATTATTTCAGGGTACACACTACAGCCTTGCTCTCGCCAATGCAGGTGCTCTACGACACCGACATAACAACTCCACTCCCATGAGATGTGTAGGGCTTATGTTGGTGTAGTTAGGGTGATGCATTGTCCCTGTAGACACTGCATCCCTTACCTCAGCTGTCTTGTCAATTTCACGCCTCCTGCCATGAAATTGACAAGAAAGCTTGGCAGCTAGAGCCCAGCCCTCCGCCTCCCACCCCCAACTCCCCTGGAGAGCTGGGTGGCTGGACTCTGCTCTCAGCTGGGAGCCAGGGTGAGAAGCAGGAGCAGCCCCTCCCGCCTGCTCCATGCTGGGAGCCAGCAACCTTGTCAATTTCATGGCTCCCTGAACCCTGAAATTCACAAGGCTGCCAGGTCCTGGCAGGGAGCGGGTTGGGGAGAGGGGGTGAGAACCTGGGGCAGCTGGACCCCACTCCCCAGGGACGAGAAGCCCTGGGCAGGTTCCCCCGCTTCCTGGGGGAACGGGGAGTGTGGGAGGGGGGGGAGCCTGTGGGTCAGCTGGGCTCCTGACAGGGAGCTGCCAGCAGAGCTGAGCGATCGGGCTGTCAGCTCCCCACCCTGCCCATCTTAGGTCAGTGAAAGTGCTTCTGGTGAAGACGTGCACCGCTGACCTAAGAGGGGTAGTGTGGACATGCACCACCGCAGTAATTACTGCGCTAACTATCAGTCAACCTAATATAGGTCAACTTAGGTTTGTAGTGTAGGCATAGCTTGAGTGAGGTGATAGAGCTGGAGCAACAGAAGCTTACCGACCAGAAAACACAGGTAGCTCAGACAGAAGAAAAGGGTCTAGGCACGCCCGTGGGACCCAGCAGGAAGGACATGATGGTGTGCCTGATCAGGAGCTAGCAGACCACCAGATGTGGGTCTGATGGCCCCCATCATCCTGCCTATAGCCTGAGTCATTATGGGCATTAACGGTCATTCTGGGATTCTGGCTATGAGTACGGTGAGGCCCTGGTACATCTAGGAAATGCTGTGGTCCATGACACTGCTGGGAGCAGAGCAGACTCAGAGTGGTAGAAAAGCTGATTAAACACCTTCAGGGGTGACAGAAGCTTTTACTGGCCTGGCTGACGCAGATGAGTGTGAAGCAACCACTGGTGGAGTATGGAGGTCAAAGAGGCGGAAAGGTGCCCCTTATCTATGGGTTTAGGGTGGTGATTTCAGAAGTAATTAAACATACTGAGAGCAAAGGTAGCTGACACCCTTGCCATAACGGAGTCAGCAGAGGTAAAGCCTATGTCATGGCCAGTGGCCAAAACTCCAGCATCAGACTCACAAGGGATGTCTGACAATCAGGGCCCAGACACTCAAGGGGGAATACAGGGGGTCTGAATCCCAGAGAATAAGAACTGATTGAACTGATTGTGTACAATAGTGTTGTACTATAAAAGTGTGTGGAGTAAGGTCTTCAATGGAAGCCCGTGACACACTGGGGACTCATATCACCGTGAAATGTCTGTATTAACACCATATGAGGAATTATGGATGCTCACTGGTATTATGCTTTAAAGTCTGTGACCAAATAAAGGCAGAAACCAATTTTCTCCCAGACAGGAGGGAAGGTAGCTATCCACCTGTCTCCAATGAAAACTAAGCATTATGAAATCAAACCAATGGAAGCCCCATTTACATGGACCTAGCAAATGGGAGTTGCAGCCAGGGGTGTTTTGCAGGGGAGTTCTCCAGGTGAAGGAGGAGTGACTTTTGTGACCCTAGGGGTGAGTTTGTCATCTATTCGTTGTGCGATTGCTTGATTAAAGAGTATAGTGTGGTTTGTTGTGTGCGGAGCCTAGCGGCCTTCTAGACTAGGCTGAGAGCTTCCCAGTGAGGCTCTAGCCAGTCATCCTTTGATCTCTGACCCCTGTAGGATCTCTTGAAAAGGGGCAGGGCTAACTCAGGGAGAAGAGGGGTTTAAAAAGCCAGCTCCTAAGTTACCACAGGAGCTAGCAAACGGGAGATTTGCAAGGGAGTGTGAGAGGCAGCTACACCTAACAAACATACTCTAAACTTTTAGGCCAATAAACTCCCTCACAAAACTATGACTGAACAAACAAATAAAACCCCTGCAAGAATAAAACTAACGCAGGCAGACGTCCAGCAACAGAGTGGGCCTATTCAGTTTATTGCACTGAATGCAGCATGTACGATTACCTGCCTTGTGGGCAGGTTATATACTTGTGGCATTCGGTGTAAGGAGCTCATGGCTCTCAGAGACCGTGTATGAGCTTTGGAGACCAGAGTGACTGAACTGGAGGAGCTGAGGGAGACAGAGAGGTACCATAAATGAGACTTTCCGGTTTACAGTAGAATGGTCCCACCCCCAGTGTGACAGCCTCTGTGGTGTTGAAGAGGATGAAAGTCTTGGGGGGAAGGAGAACATTAGGCTGGAGCGGAGTGAAATGATCCCAAAGGTGGGACCCTCATTCCAGATGATGTCATAGTATCCTCTTGCATTCAGGATACTCCTCTGGGCATGGGGACCTCAGTTATTAGGAAGAGACAGGTATTAGTAATGAGCAATTAGTTCATTGGAAATATAGAGAGCTGGGTTTGCGATGAGCGGGGGAACCCCATGGTGACTTGCCTGCCTGTGCAAACGTTGTGGATCTCTCAAGACATGCAGTGCTTGGTAGGAGCTGGTGGTTATGGTACGTAGGTACCAGTGACACAGGGAAAGACAGGAGAGAGGTCCTGGAAGGCAAATTTAAGCTACTAGGAAAGTGATTAAAATCCAGGACCTCCTTGGTAGCATTCAGACAGTGGGGCCACTAGATGATCATAGAATCAGAGATGTGTAGGAGCGGAAGGGGCTTCGATATGCCATCTAATCTAGTCTCCTGCATTCATGGCATATCTAGACCATTCCGGACAGGTGTTTGTGTAAGGCTGACAGACCCAGGTGATCACTCAGTGGGATTGAACCTGGACCTTTGAAGCTAAAGGCTTGAGCCTCTACTGCGTGAGCTAAAAGCCGACTGGCTCTTAGCTGAGGCTTTAGAGCAGACTTCACTCATCTCCCTCTCAGTGCCTCTGGGTTACATTTGTCCAACCTGCTCTTAAAAACCGCCAGTGTCAGAGATTCCACAACCTCCCTAGGCAATTTATTCCAGTGCTTCACCACCCTGACAGTTAGGAAGTTTTTCCTAATGTCCAACCTAAACCTCCCTTGCTGCAATTTAAGCCCATTGCTTCTTGTCCTGTCCTCGGAGGTTAAGAAGAACAAATTTTCTCCCTTCTCCTTGTAACAACCTTTTATGTACTTGAAAACTGTTAACACGTTCCCTCTCAATCTTCTCTTCTCCAAAATAAACAAGCCCAATTCTTTCAATCTTCCCTCATAGGTCATGTTTTCGAAATCTTTAATCATTTTTGTTGCTCTCCACTGGACTTGCTCCAGTTTGTCCACATCTTTCCTGAAATGTGGCACCCAGAACTGGACATATTACTGCAGCTGAGTCCATATTAGCATGGAGTAGAGCATAAAAATTACTTCTCATGTCTTGCTTACAACACTCTTGCTAATACATCCCAGAATGAGGTTTGCTTTTTTTGCAACAGTGTTACACTGTTGACTCATATTTAGCTTGTGATCCACTACGACCCTCAGATCCCTTTCCACATTGCTCCTTCCCACGCAATTATTTCCCATTCTGTGTGTGTGCAACCGATTGTTCCTCCCTCAGTGGCGCACTTCGCATTTGTCCTTATTGAAGTTCATCCTATTTACTTCAGACCATTTCTCCAGTTTGTTCAGCTCATAGGCGCCGAGTTTCTAATCTGTTGGGGGGGATTCACCGCAGCTCTTCCAAGACCCCACCCCCACTCCACCCCTTCCCCCAAAGGCCCACCCCCAGCCTACTTCTTCCCACCCCCGCCTCGCCTCTTCCTGCCCTCCCTCTTTCCCGCCTCTTCACTGCCCAGTTCTGTCCACTCCCCCAGCGCGCTGTGCCCTCGCTCCTCTCCCCTCGCCTCTCCCCCCCAGCGCTTTCTGAAGCTGCAAAACAGCTGATCCATGGCAGGTGGTAGGTGCTGGGAGGGAGGGGGAAGTGCTGATCAGCAGGGCCTGCCGGTGGACAGGAAACTCTGCGGGGAGGGGCAGGTTCTGGTAGGGGACCTGCCTGTGGATGCTCCAGAGAACCCATGGAGTTGGCGCCTATGGTCCAGATCATTTTGAATTTTCATCCTATCCTCCAAAGCCCTTGCAGCCCCTCCCAGCTTGGTATCATCTGCAAACTTTATCAGTGTACTCTCTGTGCCATCATCTAAATCATTGATGAAGACATTGAACAGAATCGGACCCAGAACTGATCCCTGCAGAACCCCACTCGTTAGGCCCTTCCAGCATGACTGTGAACCACTGATAACTACTCTCTGGGAATGGTTTTCCAACCAGTTTTGCACCCACCTTGTAGTAGCTCCAGCAAGGTTGCATTTCCCTAGTGTGTTTATGCAAAGGTCATGCGAGACTGTATCAAAAGCCTTACAAAAAGTCTAGAAATACCATTTCTACTGCTTCCCCCCATCCACAAGGCTTGTTACCCTGTCAGAGAAAGCTATCAGGTTGGTTTGACATGATTTGTACTTGACAAATCCATGCTGGGTGTTACTTAGCACCTTATTATCTTCTAGATGTTTGCAAATTGATCACTTAATTAGTTGCTCCATTATCTTTCCTGGTACAGGAGTTAAGCTGACTGGCCTGTAATTCCCCGGGGTTGTCCTTCTTTCCCTTTTTATAGATGGGCACTTGATTTGCCCTTTCCCAGTCTTCTGGAATCTCTCCTGTCTTCCATGACTTCTCAAAGATAATCGCTAATGGCTCAGATATCTCCTCAGTCAGCTCCCTGAGTGTTCTAGGATGCATTTCATCAGGCCCTGGTGACCTGAAGACATTTAACTTCTCCAAGTCATTTTTAACTTGTTCTTTCCCTATTTTAGCCTAAGAATCTACCTCATTTTCACTGGTGTTCACTATGTCAGGTGTCTAATTGGTACTAAACTTTTTGGTGAAACTGAAACTAAAAAGCATTTAGCACTTCTGCCATGTCCTCATTATCTGTTATTGTCTCCCTCCTCCCTCCCTCCCCCGGCGACGCTGAGCCAGAAGGGGTTAAGCACTAGCAGGCTAACTAATCCAGATTCAATCGTTGAGAAAGTAACAGATTTTTTAGACAAAGGAAACGCAGTGGATCTAATTTACCTCGATTTCAGGAAGGCGTTTGATACCGTGCCACATGGGGAATTATTAGTTAAATTGGAAAAGATGGGGATCAATATGAAAATTGAAAGGTGGATAAGGAATTGGTTAAAGGGGAGACTTCAGCAGGTCCTACTGAAAGGTGAACTGTCAGGCTGGAGGGAGGTAACCATTTTATGCCAGAAAAGATTTGCCCAGCAGTAGCTAAAAGCCATGTCTTCAACAGGCCCTCGCTGTTTGCCAGGTCTCCAAGTCGCTGATCAGACCTGGATTGTGCCCATGTTTCTCCAGCACTGAGGCTGCACGGAGAGAAGAGAAGTCAAGTCCCCTTTGCAGCTACCCCCAGGCTGGGGAGAGAAGGGGGTACTAGAGCTGGGGAAATAAGGGATTTCTCAGTTTGTTGGCAAGTTTGAAAAGTCAGGGGGGATTTGAGGTTGAGCCCAAAACTTTTAGAAAAGTTCAGGTTATCAACAAGTCAATTTTTGTTTAGTTCTGGGACAAAAGAAAGGACACCAGGAATCAATTTCACCAACCCACCCTGCGGCAGAAAATCTCTTACCTTCCACCCCTGGGTGCTTCCGTTCCTGGGACCTTCTCAGGTAATCCGTGTGTGTTTCACCCCCCGCCCTCTCTCTTCCTGTAAATCTGAGATGACTAACAGGAAAACTGAAAGTAACATTGAACCAACACGTAGCAAAAGTCAGATCTAATTTCTGTGAGCTCCACCCAGCCACTTTTCCATCGAGGTGAGGGGTTTAGATCAGTGTGGGTGAGTCCCGCATTGTCTCTTTGCTTCTACAAGCAGAGGGGACTGGAATTCGGATCCCACTAGAGCGGCTCAGGAATTGCTTGACAGGATATGTGTCTGACACGTAATTTCTTACCCTTTCCCCTCTATCCCCTCATCTCTGTCTTGTCGATAATCGACCTGCACAGAGCTCTCTGGCTCTTACCTGAGGGTGATTTTTTTTTCTGGCACATTTAAGCAATTAAACAGTTTTATCTTTTTTCTAACAACAAAGATCGTGAAAAATAGACACTTTGGTTATTATAAAAGTCTTTGTTTTTGTTTGAAACAGGTCGAAGGCGGAAATTCGGAAATCCAGCCAGGAGGTGTCCAGCTGAAATCTGATTTTGATTTGGCCAAGATACAACATTTTGAAAATGTTTTTTTCTGAGCCATCCATCACAGTAGTGTAGATGTGGAGTAACTCCACGGCAGTTGCTGGATCTGACTCCGCTTTTCACTCCCCCCGTTGTAAATCAGGAGCAGCTCCACTAGGCGAAGTTGTACCCGTGGGTAACCTGTGTGAGGGGGATCAGAGCAGCCTCTGCAACCTCTGCGCCCACCACCGCGAGGGTCAGTCTGCACATTAAACCCTGCGCCTGGGCCGCTGTAGCTCTTCCGTGGGAAGACGCTCCCGACGCTGATGGGAGAGCTTTTCCCGCCAGCTGAGCCACCTCGCCGAGAGCTCTTCCGCCGACATGGCTCTGCCTGTACCAGGGGTTAGGTCAGGGTCGCGATGTTGCTCGGGGGGGGATTTGTAGTTGTACAGATGTAAGATTACAGCAGAGACACGGTGTGAGCAGGTGATGCAGCTACACCTGAGCTGTGAAGAGCTGGCTGTGCGAGGTCTGATTTGCAATTACCACATACCAATTATCTCTTGTTTTTCCAGGAGAAGCAGTGGGAACTTGGGATCACTGACAGCTCTAACCAGAGGGCATAACTGGGTACTGTGCCGTCGTCTTCTTTGCTTCTGGGGACACTAAGGCCATGTCTACACTGGCAAGTCAAAGCGCGGTAACTTGCTGGCTCAGGGGTGTTAACCCCCCCCCCCCCCCCAAGAGAAGCAAGTTTGAGCACTTTAAAGTGCTAGTGTGGACAGGCCCCAGTGCTCAGAGCTCCCAGTGCCTCAGTTTCCCCTATGTGCTGCATGGTTAAATAGGTGGGTGTGAGAGAAAGGTTGTTTACTCTTTGCAGGGATCCAGGTGTGACTGACGCCTGGCTGTCTGAGGCCTGGAGAAGACAGTGGCCCACTCCAATTGCCCAGACATTTGGTACCTAGCAACTAACGACCATGGCTAACCCCTCTGCAGGAAACCAGCCGGGCGTGTCCCACTGGAGACCAAAGGGCTAAGGAGGATGGCCCAGTGACTGTTTCCCAGGAGTAAGAACAAGGAATGGAGGAGGGGCCCTTGGGGTATTAGGGGTGGGCTGTTGGAAGTAGGAGACATTTCTGAACTGGGACTGAAAAGAGGTCAGGGGGCTCTGGACTCTGAACCCCACCCAGATGGACTTTGCTCTAAATTCTGTTCTCTGTGTTAACTCAGGACTTTCTATGCTGGGTTTCAGACAATAAACCCTCCTGCTTTCACAACACTGGCTGAGAGTCACTCCAGATTGAGGAAGTTGGGGAGGGTGCACAGCACCCTTTGGGGGTGCAAGTCTTCCCCAGCTGCCCAGCCCCGATGGATGAGCTCAGGAGAGCTCATGGAGTGAAGCCGGGGTGCTGAAGGCGCCGAGATTCAGTCCCAGGATGTGCTGAAAGCAAAGGGCTTTCCCCAGAGAGTGTGACCCTGCAGGGAGTGACACACTGAAGGGGCTCTCCAAGGGGCTGTTCCAGAGCCGTATGACAGCACCGGACCTGTGGATCCATGACAGATACACATACAGGATACCGTATCTATAAACAGTTTTATTCACAATATTTACATTTTGAACACAGATTTCGGGAGCCAATCTTGCGATTCAAAGACTATGCAGGAGCAGAGTTAAGATTGTAACAGTGTTTAATTTTCAAGTCAAAGTTTCAAACCTCTCCTTAAAAAACCCAGATAAATAATCAGATCAGCTTGAAAAGTGGTATACTAATTCAGGGACTAGGGTAGAACCTGTGTTACAAATCTGAGCTCATTGGATCAAGGAGTTCTTGAGATACAGCCAGGGTCAGACTGAAATAAAGGCACTAAAGCCTGAGCCAGTTGCTCTGAGGTGGGGAGCTGCCCCGAGTGTATCCAATGCAGAGACATTGACTGAGTCTGCAGAGAGCCTGAGCCAATCGCTCTGAGATAGAAACTATCGTTTTAGGGAAAATCGGATTGTTTTTTAAATGAAAAATGTTGACCCAGTAGAATTTTTACACCTGTATCGTGTTCTTTCAGACCCCGGGGGGCACTGACAAAAGATGACTTTCCAGATCCCGTCTCTCCGACTACAGCAACGTCGAGCTTTGCATTCTTGACGGCCTCACTGACCTCTTGCAGCGCGGAAGCCAGGCCTTACGGGTTATTTGTTGCAACAGCAGCTTTCAGTTCTGCAATTTCTCCTTCAGAGAGCATGTTGAAATCTTTCCAAACCACATCTGTAGCAGCTGTTTCCTGTTGTTCATGCTCCTTTGGCTGCCGGTCTTAAGGAAAGGGAACGACACATTTCAGTTACGGATCGATGCGTTTCCACAGGCAGTATACAATCAGAACCAACAGCTACACTCAATACGATCTCTAGTCAATAGGCAACAAGATTCTGATGACATTTAAGGAAGGCTGCTTTCGTCCCATGCGAGAGCTCCAGCTCATTATGACCAACACTGGGGCCAAATTTTACTTTTTTAAATTCTTAATTTCCAAGATTTCCCAGGGGTCAAATTAGTCTCTGGACTCCTGGAAGGCTGTTTGTTTTTTAAATAGCAATATCCAGGGGACCCCAAAATACTCAATTCTCCCCCTCCCCAATAACTGGATGCTAGAGCTAGTCCTGCCTGTCACTTAAATCAGTTCTGCTTTCCCTGAAAGTCAGCGGGAGTTTGGTTCCAAAGTGCCTCAGTCATCCTGCAAAATGGGAGTCAGGCTCCTAAGTCACTTTGGCACTGTTGAAAATTGTAACCATGTGTAACGATGCTGGTTCTGGTGGGACCCAACTGAGAGTGCCAATTCAGGAGAAATTGCTCAGAGCGGAGCAGTTACAGCCCAAGGCTGGGGTTTCTTTGCACACCAGGGCAAACCAAACCAGCCAAACAGAGGACTTTGGTTTTCCCCCACTGGCTAACCACAGGCCACACAAGCAATTCCCTTAGACGCTCCAGTTTCCCAGTATCCCCACCAGTGCCACTCGTTATGGGGACAAATGGTGATGAAAACCAACACCCCAGTAAAAGAGAAAAGGTTCTCTCGATCCCAAAGGAGCAAGCCCCAGATCCAGGTCAATCTACAAATCAGATCTTACCCACAAATCACGCTGTTGCCAATCCTTTAGAATCTAAAATCGAAAGGTTTATTCAGAAAAGGAAAAAGATAGAGATGAGAGGTAGAATTGGTTCAATGGAATCAATGACAGACGGTCATGGCAAAATTCTTGGTTCAGGCTTGCAGCAGAGATGGAATAAACTGCAGGTTCAAATCAAGTCTCTGGAGAAGATCCCCAGCTGGGATGGGTCATCAGTCCTTCGTGTAGAGCGTCTGTTTGTAGCAAAGTCCCTCCAGAGCAGTGGCTCTCAAACTTTTTTACTGGTGGCCCCTTTCACACAGCAAGCCTCTGAGTGCGACCCCCCCTTATAAATTAAAAACACTTTTTTATATATTTAACACCATTTTAAATGCTGGATGTAAAGCAGGGTTTGGGGTGGAGGCTGACAGCTCGCAACACCCCATGTAATAACCTCGTGACCCCCTGAGGGGTCCCGACCCCCAGTTTGAGAACCCCTGCTCCAGAGGTAAGAAGCAGGATTGAAGACCAGATGGAGGAGCTGCAGCAGCCTTTTATAGTCTCTTGCCATGTGGTCTCTGCTTTCTTTGTCTCAAAGACAAGCTGTCCATCCCATGGCCTGGAAACACCTCAGAGTTCTGTCCCTAGGCAGGTCCCTGCACACCTGGCTGAGTCCCCAGGGGTGTCTGCCTTCTCTCAATGGGTCAGTTGTGTCGCTGATGGTCCTTAATGGGCCATCCAGCAGGCTAGGCAGAGCTGACACCAACTTGTCTGGGGTGTCTCCCAGAAGCAGAGCCCAAGTTTGAACTACAGACAGTACAGAGCCAATACTTATAGCTTTAAATACAACAATGATACATGCAGACAGACAGCATAATCCTAACCCGCAAACCATCACCCTGCCATAGACACCTTACATGACACCTCTGTACAATATTTGCTGCAAATATATAACAGTGGTTGCAGTTTATGTCAATAACATCACACCATGATCTTCTGACTTGCCCTCCCGAGCATACTGAAGTGCCCAGGGCCAGATCCTACAGCTGGTTTAAATCAGGGTAGTTCTGGATTTGGCCCACTGTCCTCTATCTCGTACCGGATTGAACGATTCCTGAGCCTAATAAACGAGTGGCTTTGTCCCGTCTCAATTCAGCTAAACATCAAGTCCTGCTAGGACCAGAGGCTGATTTGGGTACAAACCCCCAAAGCATGAAAAACACAGTATTTTACCCCAGGGGCTGGAAGAACTGGGAACCCCCAACATATGCAAACACGGGAGATTTGGGGCAGGTCTGCACTAGAAATTGTAAGAACAATGGGGATCTTCCACATGGCAGAGGATATAAAGGGCCCCAGAAGCCACTCCATTTTGTCTTCAATCCTGCTTCTGAGCTCTGGAGGGACTTTCGTACAAACTGAAGCAAACCAGCAATTTATTCCATCGCTGCTATAGGCCTGAACCAAGAACTTTGCAGTTGTTCCATATATTTGATTGCATTCAATGAATTTTAACTCTCATCTCTATTCCTTTCTTTTTTTATGAATAAACCTTTAGATTTGAGATTCTAAAGGATTGGCAACAGCGTGATTTTTGGGTAAGATCTGATTTGTACATTGACCTGGGTTTGGGGGCTGGTCCTTTGGGAAGAGGAGAACCTTTAATTGGGATACTGGGTTTTATAACCACTCATCCCTATGTAACCCTTCTGCCCGTCAGAGTAGACAGCAACAAGAGCAGGATTTAGTGTCTGGGGGGTTCCTTTTCAATAGCACAATGCAAAACCAGCTCAGCCACCACCCCCCACCAGTGACCTAGGACAATTACACGCCACCCTGCTGCGTGCATCTAAAAGGCCATACTTCCCCTCTTGCAAACACAGAGTCTGAGTGTAGCAAAAAACCTTTGAATAAAGGAGAGAAAAAACACAGCACTGCTTTGGGGAAAGACCACAAACAGGATTCATAACTGTAAGCCATGAGCAAAGAGGTCCAACAACCCCAAAGTCAGAGCTGTCTGGCCGCGCCTCCGCATAGGTGCCAGAGAAGGGCCATGCCACTGCTTCCGGGAGCCGCTTGAGGTAAGTGCCACTCGGAGCCTGCACCCCTGATCCTCTCCCTACGTCCCAACCCCCTGCCCCACCCTGATCCCTCTCCCACCCCCCAAACCCCTCGATCCCAGATGGGAGTACCCTTCTGCACTCCAAACTCCTCATCCCCAGCTCCACCCCAAAGCCCACACCCCTCAGACGGAGCCCTCACCTTCCCCCTCACCCCACTCCCCCACCCCAGCCTGGAGCCCCCTCCTGCACCCTGAACTCCTCATTTCTGGCCCCCCCAGGAGCCAGCACCCCCAACCAGAGCCTCACACCCTCCTACACCCCAACCCCAATTTTGTGAGCATTTATGGCCTGCCATACAATTTCTATTTGCAGATGTGGCCCTCGGCCCAAAAAGTTTGCCCACCCTCGGGCCAAATCCTCAGCTGGTGTCATTTGGCTGTAGCTTCATTGGAATCAGTGGGGCCAGCTGCTGGGGGACACTTGACCCCGCATGATACCCCGACATGTGGCCTCGGGTCTAAATAATACTTTGTCCTGCCATGAGTGCTGGGGACTGGATTAGAAAACCTCTTGAGCTCTCTTCCAATCCTGTGATTCCATGAATCTAGAGCTGGGAATATAATGGATTTCTCCGTTTGTTTGCAATTTTGAAAAGTCAGGGGAATAAAAAACATTTGGGGTTCAGCTGAAAACCGAACATTTTAAGACTGCAGAGATAGTGCAAAAAATATACACTTTGGATATTATAAATTTCTTTGTGTGGTTTTGTTTGTTGTTTGTTTGTTTGAAACAGATCAGGTCAAAGGTGGAAGTATAAAGCGGAAATTCAGAAATGCAGCCAGGAGTGTCCAAGTGAAATCTGATTTTGATTTGGCCAAGTTACAACATTTTGAAAATCGTTCCTTGTGAACCATCAATCAGTTTGTGTAAATGAGGAGTAACTCCAGTGCATCGCTGGGTGGGGGGGTTGTACTTGTACCGATGTATGTGAAGGGGAATACCCTAGACCAGTGGTTTTAAACCTATTTTTCTGGGGACCCAGTTGAAGAAAATTGTTGATGCCCACGACTCAACGGAGCTGGGGATGAGGGGTTTAGGGTGTGGGAGAGGCTCAGAGCTAGGGCAGAGGGGTGGGGTGAGGGCTGTGGGGTGGGGCTGGGGATGAGGGCTTTGGGGTATGGGAGGGGCTCAGGGCTGGGGCAGAGGGTTGGGGTGTGGGGGTGAGGACTGCTGGGTGGGGCCAGGAATGAGGGGTTCAGGGTGTGGGAGGGAGCTCAGGGCTGGGGTTGGGGTGCAGGAGGGGGGTCAGGCCTCTGGGCTGGCAGTCCAGGCTCTGGGGTGGGGCCGGGGATGAGAGGTGCAGGAAGGGGCTCCGGGTTTTGCGCGGGCCTAGGGCTGGGAGTTGGGGCGTGGGGTTCGGGCGTGGGCTTACCTCCGGCGGCTCCTGGTCAGCGGCGCAGCGGGGGGCTAAGGCAGGCTTCCTGCCTGTCCTGGCACCACGGACCGCGCTGCGCCCCGGAAGTGGCCAGCAGCAGGTCCAGCTCCTCGGTGGAGGCACCCAAGAGGCTCCGCACTGTTCCTGCCTGCAGTCACTGCCCCCCCACCCCGCAGCTCCCATTGGCCAGTTCCCGGCCAATGGGACTGCGGAGCTGGTGCTCGCAGCGGGGGCAGCGCGTGGAGCCCCGTGGCCCCACTCCCTAGAAGTCGGACCAGCTGCCGGGCGCAGCGCGGTGTCAGAAGAGGTAGGGACTAGCCTGCCTTAGCCGGGCAGCGCCGCCGACGGGACCTTTAACAGCCTGACTGGCAGGGCGGGGCAGAGCCGCGAGGGCCCCTGGGTGCTGGGCAAGGCGACCCAGGGCCTGACAGGCTGCGGCCCAGTAACGCTGCACTAGACTGGTATTTGGCGGCTTTTCACCGTAGTCAGGGCACGCGCTCTAGGGGCTGTCCCAGTATAACTGTATCAATGGAACAGCACATACATAACCGACATACAGCGTGGCGCTGGGGGGGGAGGTTTCCAGGGGCTATAGCCACCCCAAAATTTGCCTTAGCCCCCCCGTCGCCACCTCTCCCAGACCTGGGCACCCTGCCAGGAGCTGCCAGCTGCTCTCTGGCCGTCCAGCCCCCACCGCTGCGGCAGTCTCCCCTTCTTTGGGAAGCAGTTCAGTGGCTCGCCCGATGCCAGAGGTGGCCGTGCCCACGTGGGTCTCGGCTGAGCCGGGGCGGGGGGCGGGGGGCAGGGAGCCTGTCTGGGCCGGTGCCCCGGGCTCAGGAGTGGGAGCTGCAGCTGCTGCGGGACTGAAAAGTGTTCAGCTCCTGCGTGCTGGTCTTAAGGAGACTTAAAGCGCGTGGACGCACTCACGCGGGGCACACACCGCCTCCCTCCCACACTCCCCAACGCACAGTCTCACACACACACTTGTGTTGTTGTTGCAGTTACTTCCTGGTACTTCCTGTCGAAATGCGCAAGGCAGATATATTCTCTGGAATTCTATTCTTCCAAAGTTTAAGGATTACCGTCCTGCGATTTTCACTGTTCGGCTGCTCTGCGCGGTTCATCATTTTATTTCTCTCTTATGCTTAAATGTAATTCTTTCAGTAGTGAGGTCTGAAATGTCTAACCTGTCCTGGCTGGAGCAATTATCATTATTACTTTTATTACCCTATTGTGCTTTGTCATCCATTGTTCAATGGGGTACAATCAAATAATACTATCCATGGGAGGCACATGCACCCCCCATTCGGGGAGGCTAGCCCCCTTCCCCACCCCTTCCACCCAAGGCCCTGCCCCTTCCGCCCAATGCCCCGCCCCCACTCTGCCCCTGCCACACACGCCCCCTCTCACGGAGGAGCCCTGAGCCCAGGCTGCTAGGGGAGCTCTGAGCCCCGCCGCGGCCCGGACCTGGGGCTATGGCAGTGAGCATTAGCGGGGGTTTGGGGAGGCACCTCCATTACCCACCGCCCATGACAGGACCCTTCTAGAATATAAATTTAGCTTGTGCTCACCTGTGCCGTGCCAATTGAAAAAAATTAGCTAAACACGTAATTTTAGACACTGTGCAGATTGTACAATTATTTGCAAATTGTATTTTTAATTGTATCTGTAAAATAACTTAAAATTAATCTGCAAATAAAATCTGTATTATCTCCTGATTGTTCTAAATTTATATATAAACTTCAAATATGGCTTTAATTGGTGTTGGTATCTATATTTTTCTTTCTTGTAGAAAGATGTAGATACAGGGCTCCTGTCAGCGAATTTCTAACTTATTATCTGCAAAAAACCTAAATTGGTTAGTCTCTAAGGTGCCACAAGTCCTCCTTTTCTTTTTGCAAAAAAACTAGTTTTCAGGTGCCTAAGTAGCCCCTTGAAATCACCGTTAAAGTTGGCCTCCGCCCCCCCCCCCATTGGAAATGGCGCCACTGGCACAAGCTAAAAAAAAGGGGAGGGGGGCAAACCCAGAAGGGAAATGGACAATAAAAGCGATCCCAGATCACACGAAAGAGGCAGGAGAGTGAAGCAGGAAGTACCTACCATAGAGAGTCCACAGAGCCGTCAAAAGCAGTGACCAGCCAGGGCTCATTCCCACCCTGCTTCTCACCATTTTGCATCTGCAAGAAAAGGAGATAAAATGCTCTGATGAGCTGCATTCCAGACACCAGCCCCTGGGAACAGACACAGACAATTCCCATCCAGCTCACCCCAGCCGGGGCGGAGGGTCCCACGCGGCTCCAGGAAGCAGTGGTATGGCCCCCCTCCAGCTCCTATGCGCTCCAATGGCCCTGCTCCAAGGGGAGCTGCAGGGGCGCTGCCTGCAGACGGGGCAGCATGCAGACCTGTCTGGCCGCACCTCAGCCTAGGAGCTGGAGGGGGGACATGCCGCTGCTTCCGGGAGCCACTTGCAGTAAGCGCCGCTCAGAGCCTGCACCCCTGAGCCTCTCCCCACGTCCCAACCCCCTGCCCCAGCCCTGATCCCTCTTCCGCCCTCCAAACTCCTCAATCCCAGCCCAGAGCACCCTCCTGCACCCCAAACTCCTCATCCCCAGCCCCACCCCAGAGCCCGCAACCCCCAGCCGGAGCCCTCACCTCCCCCCCGCATCCCACTCCCCAATCCCAGCCCGGAGCCCCTTCCCACACCCTGAACTCCTCATTTCTGTGTTGGGGACACTGGGTAACTCGAGGGGATGGAAGACCACGAGTGTCGATGAAGCCCCCTCGCACTAGGCCCAGGTGTCCTTGCCCCCCCCCCACCCCCGCCTGGAGGCACTCACAGCAGCTCTGCGTACTAGGCCCAAGTGTCCTTGGCCCCCCCCGCCTGGAGGCACACACAGCAGTTCTGCTGAGAATCTGCAACAATATGCTGCAGAGTCAGACTGCCTGAAACTAAGCAAGGCCAAACAGGGCAGATATGGAAGAACAATGCTGAATAAAGCAGCTTTATGTATAGTTTAACAAATGATACAGAGAACCAGGGAACTAGCTGGGAACTGGATTGGCTGGCTATATGGATACTTGGGGCAGCTTGCTATTGGATAAGTATGCTGAGAAAAAGGATGTATAAAAGCCTGTGTAACTTCCTGCTCTGTGTACAGGATTTGAGATTCAAATCTCCCTGTACCTATTTGAAGCTTCAAATAAACTTTTCTGCTTCTCCACCCCGTTGTGATTATTGGGTGTAGCACACCGGGTAACGAACCAACTCAAGCTGTTGTTCAGCCTCTCGGCACTGGGTGCCGGCAACAGCTTTTGGCGTCCCTGGGTGGGCCAGAGGCTGCAATTTAGCCTTGCCCGGACCCCTCCTGGAGGTCGAGGATTGCGGCGAGAACCGACGCCCAGTGCGCACCGGTGAGTTCACCGGGGCCTCGGAGGAGACGCGATTTGATCGACCCCGGAGGGCACAACGGTGCAACGCACGCATATAGTGGAAAAGCAGTTGTGGACGGCAGTAAAGAACCGGTCCCTTAGACATGGGGGAGAAACAGCTGCAGGCCACGGTGAAGAACCGGTCCCTTGGATAAGGTAGGAACCTTTTAAAATCCGGATTGTATGCTCTGTTGGAACCTGGGGACGCCCAGAGTTACCCTGTAGGTATGGGACAGGGACAGAGCTCAGGGGTTAGGGCACGGTGTACGCCCCTAGAGTGCATTCTAGCAAACTGGAAGGTATTTGGTGCAGATCCGATGACTAAGAGCCAATTAAAACAATTCTGTACAGTTGACTGGCCTCAATATCAACTAGAGGACCAGGAGTGGTGGCCACCAGGAGGGTCAATTAATTACAATACGATCCTCCAATTAGTTTTGTTTTGTCAGTGAATGGGTAAATGGAATGAATATATGTATGTGCATTTGTTTCTGACTTTATGTACTCGACCAGATATTTTACAGCACTGTAATCTGACTCCGACTGGTTCGGTAGCAGCTAATGTTACTCCCCAGACCCCCACCCCCACTGTAATGGCAGAGCCGGTGTCCCCTTCGGCCCCTACACCCACACCTTGTAAGTCCCCCGAGCAGACCACAGGTGGGATCCAAATGATGAAAGGGATATGACCCGCCTTACCTCCTATAAGGAGTTGCTTTTGCATGGACTCCGTCACTCGGCTGTCCGACATAATAATTGGGCAAAGCCATATGAAGTAATGCAGGATTTAAAAGAAAGCCCAGGGGCCTTTCTACAGCGTATTCGGGACACCATTCTACAGAACACTAATGCAGACCTCGATGATCAGGCAACTGAGTCAATTATTAAGGGAATTTTTACGAGCAGAGCAGCCCCTGATATTAAGAGAAAGTTACAAAAAAAGGAGGATTTAATGGGCATGACCATGGCACAAATCTTAGAGACTGCAAACCGAGCTTATAGTCTGAGAGAGAGAGAGAAGGAGAGAAAGCAAGTGAGATTGATGGTAACAGCGGTACAGGCCGGCACTAAGAGAAGTGGCCGGGGAGGAAGGGGCCGTGGACGCGACCGTCCGGGCCCGCAGGAGAGACGACTGGGTCTCAACCAGTGTGCCCTGTGTTGACAGGAGGGACACTGGAAAAATGAGTGCCCAAAGAGGAAAGAAAAGGGGGGTTCCCCTATGATGGCGATGGCGGAGCAGGAATAAGGGTGTCACGGGAGACGGACCACCCTACCCCCGGAACCCCGAGTAAAGATGTGGGTGGAAAGCTCAGAAATAGATTTTTTAGTGGACTCTGAAGCGGCCCAAACTGCCGTAAATCAGCCTCTTCAGTTGCCCGTAGCAGATTCCCTTACTGTGGTGGGAGCCACAGGCAGGGACACCGAGTGCCCAGTGTATGCCCCAGCGGAATGCGCTTTGGGAAACAGGACTATATCCCACAAGCTGGTATACCTCCCTGAGTGTCCAACACCTCTGCTGGGACGGGATCTGCTTTGTCACCTTGGTGCCACCCTGCATTTTACTGAGGACGAAATAACCCTTACTTACCCCCTGAGAATGTATGGATCATGACCCTTGCAGTTGAGCCCTCAGCTATGCAAGCCCCAGAATGGAGCCCGTGGGAAGACCAGGTGTATCCCTTCGTGTGGGCATCAGGGATTCCAGGAAAGGCCACCCACCAGACCCCCATTACTATTCAGCTCATACCAGGGAAAGGCCCAGTGCAAGTAAAACAGTATCCAATCAAGAGGGAAGCCAGAGAAGGTTTACAGGAAACTATAGATCGATTCCTAATATATGGTATTCTCCGGGAATGTCAGTCAGCCTGGAACACTCCCATTCTACCCGTACAGAAGCCTGATGGCACGTATCAGCTGGTACAGGACCTAAGGGCAGTCAATGAATGGGTTAAGACTCTGCACCCTCTTGTCCCTAACCCGTATACCTTATTGGCTTCTATAGGGTGACAGTATACCCATTTTTCAGTCCTCGATCTGAAAGATGCTTTCTTTACCATCCCAGTTGCCACCCCGTCACAGGAGATCTTCTCCTTCGAGTGGGAGGACCGAAATAGGGTTAAAAAGCAACTTTGCTGGACAGTGTTGGCCCAGGGATTTAAAAACTCCCCCACCTCTTTGGCCAGGCTCTGGCCAGGGACCTAGAGGAGTGGGATAATGAGGAGGCCCTCCTTCTGCAGTATGTAGATGATTTGTTAATTGCCCCTGTGGGCCAAACCCCCTGCCTTAAAGCCACCGTGAGCCTCCTGAATTTTACTGGACTCCGGGGATATCGGGTAGCACGGAGTAAGGCTCAAATTGCCCTCCCAGAGGTACGGTACCTCGGGTTTCAAATACGGCAAGGGGAGCGTCAGCTTTCAAGCAAAAGAAAGGAAGCTATCTGTCAAGTTCCTCTCCAAGTAATTGTAAGTGGCTCAGGGCATTTCTGGGTATGGCAGGCTTTTGCAGGATATGGATCCCAGAGTTTGGACTGTGGACTAAACCCCTGTACGACTGTGTAAAAGAAGCAGATCATGGTCCCTTCTGTTGGACCCCAGAGGCTGACAGGGCATTTAAAATCCTGAAAAGAAAACTGATGGAAGCCCCGGCTCTGGGCCTGCCGGATCTCTCTAAGCCGTTTCAGTTGTATGTACATGAACGAAGGGGGGTGGCCCTAGGAGTGCTCACACAGCTGTTAGGAGCATGGAAACGTCCTGTGGCTTATTTTTCTAAGCAACTGGATCAGGTTGCAAAGAGTTGGCCGGCATGTTTACGGGCGGTCGCAGCTACTGCCCTTGTGCTTGAGGAAGCCGAGAAGCTAACATTGGGAGGGGTTATGCAAATCTATACTCCCCATATGGTCCGAGCCTTATTGGATGCAAAGGGAGGGCTTTGGCTCACCCAGGCTCAGATTGCTCGGTATCAGACTAAGCTGTTAGAGAACTCTGAAGTCACCTTACAGCCTTGCCCCTCCCTTAACCCAGCCACTCTCTTGCCAGAAACAGAGGAACAGAAACATGACTGTTTAAAGATCATAGATGTCCAGTACTCCAGCCGTCCGGATTTAAAGGATGTACCTCTCCCAAATGCAGATTATGAGTGGTACACTGATGGTAGCAGTACTGTAATAGATGGACAAAGGAGGGCAGGCTATGCTATTGTGACCCTTCATGACACCGTGGAAGCTGAAGGTTTGCCTGCTGGGACCTCTGCCCAGCTTGCCAAACTGATAGCCCTGACCCGTGCACTTAAACTGTCAAAAGGAAAGCGGGTCAACATTTTTACTGATTCAAAGTATGCTTTTGGTGTGCTGCATGCTCATGCTGGCCTATGAAAGCAAAAGGGAATGCTGACAGCCCAAGGCTCCCCAGTCAAGTACGGGCCCCAAATCCTCCGGCTCCTAGAAGCCGTACAACTTCCCTCGGAAGTGGCGGTGGTACACTGTAAAGCCCATCAGAGGAAACATCAAGATGTGGCCAGAGGTAATGCTAGGGCAGATAGAGAGGCTAAGCATGCTGCCACCCTGCCATCCCCTCAGACTGAGAACGCCCATATGCATGCCCTTATCCCATCAGTAGGGGAGCTTCCAACCCCTCAGTACTCTGGGGAGGAGAGA
Organism: Chelonia mydas; assembly: GCF_015237465.2. Taxonomy (NCBI): domain Eukaryota; kingdom Metazoa; phylum Chordata; order Testudines; family Cheloniidae; genus Chelonia; species Chelonia mydas. Next base: position 17,235,161 of record NC_051264.2, on the reverse strand, counting down.
CAGCTAACTGACAAACTCGGTCTCTGGGAAAAGGAGGGATGGCTCCATTCCCCAGAAGGAAAGGTCCTCTTACCAAAGGGCCTAATCCGGCCAGTGCTGCAGAAACTACATCAAACCACTCATGCTGGCAGGGAAGCACTTATCCAACTAATGGGAAAATACTTTATCACTTCCGGACTCCGACCCCTGGCTGCCCAGGTACAAGCGGACTGCTTAGTCTGCCAAAAGAATAACCCCCGACCGGGACATCCTGTGCCACCAGCTGCCCTAGAACCCACTCCGGGCCCCGGACGAGTGTGGCAAATAGACTTTACTGAGTTTCCCCGGACCCAAGGGTTCAAATATCTCCTTGTTATAGTGAATCGGTTCAGCGGATGGCCAGAAGCCTTCCCATGCCGTAACTGCACTGCCAGAACAGTGGCCCTCAAGTTTGTTAAGGAAATCATTCCTCGCTTTGGACTCCCCCGTGGATGGAATCTGACAACGGGACACACTTCACGTCAAAAATCATTCAAAGCATCTCACATGCCTTACAGATCCCCTCCATACGCCCTGGAGACCGCAAGCCAGTGGGGTAGTGGAGAGTACCAATCAGACCCTCAAATGGCATCTCTCAAAAGTGTGTCAAGAAGCCTCACTGCAGTGGCCTGATGCTTTGCCCCTCGTCCTACTCCGTATCCGTGTTCTCCCAAAGGGTAAATTAGGGCTCAGTCCCTTTAAAATTATGTTTGGAAGGGCATGGCCTATGAATGGCACCCCGGTTCTGTCAGGGGAATGGGAGTTGGGTAATGGTTTTTTGTCACAGTATATGTGTTCCCTGTCTGCTGTTCTCTTGTCTCTTCACAGGTATACCAAGGATTCCCAGCCTCTCCCCTTGGACTCTCCCGTCCACTCCTTACAGCCTGGTGACTCTGTGCTTGTTTGCACCTGGAAAGACGAGCCTCTCCAGAAAAAGTGAAAAGGACCCTATACCGTCCTGCTGATCTCCCATACAGCGGCAAAGATCGAGGGACACAAAAACTGGATCCATCACTCTCGTCTGAAGGCAGTACCCGCCCCCTTGTCAGCAGAACAGTGGACCGTCCAACCTGCTGACTCCTCATCTAGTGACAATCTTGGGCTAAAGCTACTGTTTAAAAGACACAAATAGCGGGCACCTTAATGCTAAAATGGACCCACCCAGGTACTGGAGACCCTGGGTTGGGAAGACTCTGGTGATAATTAATTGGGTAACATTGTTATTCTCTGTATTGGTATTTCCAAACTGTGCATATCGGGAGCATAACTCCTTTGTTTCGCTTGCGCACCATGTTGTACTTTAACAAACCAGACTGATTGCTGGGTATGTGCTCCAACTCCACTGTCCCCCAAAACGGGAATGCCCCTTGACCCTAGCAGAATTAGCCGCCACCAAAGAGCAGGAAAGAACGGACTCGCCGTTCTGGAATAAGACCTCTTTACAGTAGGCCACCTATCAGGACCAGGAGTATTCAGTTGCAGTACTCACTAAGGAAGTGTTATGTTTTACCCGAAACCAATCTGATCACTATGGGCGTCCTGTGGGAAAAAGCTCCTGTGTTATTACACAGTGGGCTGATGGGTACTGGATAAAGACCAACAGGGGAGGCCAGCAGTGTGGGTGTAATGGTTCCTCCCCTTTTAGGAAAACTCTTACAAATACTCTTACCACAAAAAAGGGGTTTGGAAATGTAACTTGCCGTCCCGTTAATATCTCCAACGTAGCAAGCCAATGGTGGGTTTGTAGTGGTCCCTATGGCGAGTGTAATTTGAACGGCACAATTAGAAACGCCCCCACTTGTACCCAATCAGGAGGATGGGATGTCCCCCTAGGGGCATATGAACTGTTTGGAAAAGCAGCCTTAAATATCCCAGGAATCCCCTTAAGAAACAGTCCTTACTGGGCCCTACAGGGTCACTATTTTGTATGTGGCCAAAAGGCTTACAAGGTGCTGCCAGCCAATTGGACAGGTAGCTGTTATATAGCTCATGAAGTTCCTCATCTGTCAATAACTGCCACACTGCCCAAAGGAAAGATTAGAAATGCCCGAGACACCTCTGTTGAGTCACGAGAAAAGACCCTGCGGCGACTGACTACGGCATTGGAGGGCAATATGAAGAATCCCCTCACAACCGAGAAGCTTGTAGGGTGCTCTGTACTGGGAATAGCGCCACTGTTTACCGGGCCAGCCATGGCATGCACAGGCCGCTATACTGTAAGGCTGCAAATGGTACTTGAGAAAGTTGCCTTAGAGTTAGAGGACTCGGTTACTGATTGAGGGTCAGCAGTAAAAACATTAAATAAAGAGGTACAGCAGCTCAGGACGTTTTCCCTCCAAAACAGGCTGGCTTTGGACTATCTCTTGGCATCCCAAGGAAGGGTTTGTGCCCTCGTCGGGCCCCAATGTTGTGTAAGGTAAATGATAGCAGTTATAAGATCTATAAAAAGGTGGTACAGGCTGAGGCCCATGCCCAAGCTGGAGCACAGGTTGCCTATACTGCCCCAGAGAACAATTGGTTGCAAACCTTGTTTTCAGGCTGGGGTTTGTCGTCTTGGCTTGGAGGTTTATTTAGCCTGCTATTGAAAATTCTCTTTCCTATATTGCTTGTATTACTGGTATTATGCTGTGCAGTATCATGTGTTAGGGCCCTTTTGCAAAAGTTAATAAGTCATTCTCTTCAGGGCTATCACAAAGTGCTTATGCAAAGTCCTATTGTAAAGAAATAAGTAGCCCAAGTGAGAAAACTCATAGCCAAGGTTGTTGAGTGTTCTCAAAGGGGGGAGTTGTTGGGGACACTGGGTAACTCGAGGGGATGGAAGACCACGAGTGTCGATGAAGCCCCCTCGCACTAGGCCCAGGTGTCCTTGCCCCCCCCCCCACCCCCGCCTGGAGGCACTCACAGCAGCTCTGCGTACTAGGCCCAAGTGTCCTTGGCCCCCCCGCCTGGAGGCACACACAGCAGTTCTGAGAATCTGCAACAATATGCTGCAGAGTCAGACTGCCTGAAACTAAGCAAGGCCAAACAGGGCAGATATGGAAGAACAATGCTGAATAAAGCAGCTTTATGTATAGTTTAACAAATGATACAGAGAACCAGGGAACTAGCTGGGAACTGGATTGGCTGGCTATATGGATACTTGGGGCAGCTTGCTATTGGATAAGTATGCTGGGAAAAAGGATGTATAAAAGCCTGTGTAACTTCCTGCTCTGTGTACAGGATTTGAGATTCAAATCTCCCTGTACCTATTTGAAGCTTCAAATAAACTTTTCTGCTTCTCCACCCCGTTGTGATTATTGGGTGTAGCACACCGGGTAACGAACCAACTCAAGCTGTTGTTCAGCCTCTCGGCACTGGGTGCCGGCAACATCTGGACCCACCCTGGAGCCCTCACCACCAATCAGAGACCCTCCACCCCCCCATGCCTCAACTCCAATTTTGTGAGCATTCGTGGCCCGCCATAGAATTTCTCTTCCCAAATATGGCCCTCGGCCCAAAAAGTTTGCCCACCCCTGATCTAGAAGCTGTTTTCAGGGAGCCCTTCATAGCAGCCATTTTCAATCAGTTGTGCCTTCAACTTACAGACACGAAGAAGCTGCTAAAATGACACCAGGAATCAATTTCACCAACCCACCCTGGAGCAGAAAATCTCTTACCTTCCACCCTTGGGTGCTTCCATTCCTGGGACCGTCGCGAAGAAGTTAAAGAAATATGGTAATCCTCTGTGTTTCAGCCGTCTCTCTCTCTCTCTCCCTCTGTGTCTATCTCTTCCTGTAAATCTGTGATGCAGTAATACGGAAACTGAAAGTACCACGCAATCTATTGAAACAACAGGCAGCAGAGTTCAAGTCTAATTTCTGTGAGCTCCACCCAGCCACTTTTCCATCGAGGTGAGGGGTTTAGATCAGTGTGGGTGAGTCCCGCATTGTCCCTTTGCTTCTACAAGCAGAAGGGACTGGAATTCGGATCCCACTAAAGCGGCTCAGGAATTGCTTGACAGGGTATGTGTCTGACACTTAATTTCTTACTCTTTCCCCTCTTCACTGCGTTGTCTGTAATCAACCTGCACAGAGCTCTCTGGCTCTTACCTGAGGGTGATTTTTTTTTTCTGGAACATTTAAACAATTAAACAGTTTTATCTTTTTTTCTGACAGCAAAGATAGTGAAATATACACTTGGGTTATCGTAAATTTCTTTGTGTGTTTTTGTTTTGTTTTGTTTGAAACAGATCAGATCAAAGGTGGAAGTATAAAGCGGAAATTCAGAAATCCAGCCAGGCATGTCCAGGTGAAATCTCATTTTGATTTGGCCAAGTTACAACATTTTGAAAATCATTCTTTGTGAGTGATCAGTCAGTTCGTGTAAATGTGGAGTAACTCCAGTGCATCACTCAGGGGGTGGATTTCTAGTTGTACCGATGTACGTTTATAGCGGAGACCTGGCCTGAGCAGCTGACGCAGCTACACCTGCTTAACTCCTGAGCTGTAAAGAGTTTTCTGTGCGAGGTCTGATTTGCAGTGGCTACGTACCGATTACCTGTTGCTTTTCCAGGAGAACAGTGGGAACTTGGTATCACGAACAACTTTGAGCACAATTGTATTCTGTGCAGTCTTCCTCTTTGTTCTTTTTGAAAGTACCGCCCGATGGTGCAGGCAGGGCAGTCCGGTCCGGTACACCATACCACTAAGATAGTTATAGCCGGTACAGTGTACCGGAAAGACACAGGAGGAACCTGCCCCCAGCTCTCTATGTGTTATGTGGACTGCATCCATGAAATATATAGCGACCCCTGCAAATCTCTGGATATCCACTTCATATCCACGGACCATTTTTGCAGACAGTGGATCGGATGTGGAGACAGCCACACAGGGTTCTACTCACCGGCGGCACCTGGCCCTCAGCATCCGGCTTGGGCAGCCTGCGGGGCACAGTGTGCTCAGGGCTGGCGACCAGCAGCCAGTGGCTCGGGCTGGGTGGGAGGCTGGAGTCGGGGCTGTCCAGCACCCACTCGCCTTGCCGCTTCCTGTCCAGCAGGTCGGGCCCCACGGCCAGCACCAGTGTCCCCGCCGGCCCGCTGGCTCCTGGATAGCGGGGCCCGCCCCCGGCTGTGGGGATTGGAGCAGGAGTGGCCCTGGTGCGAGCCCCAGGAGGATAACACAATGCGATGCCCCTTCCCCCCAACCCCTGCGCCACCCCTTCTCCTCAAGACCCCGCCCCCACACCGGCCTTACCCCCAAGTCCCCTCCCTATCTCTTCCCTGCAAGACCCCCCCCCACCTCCTGCTCATCTCTGTTCCCTCCGCCCTCCCCCTCACTAGCCTGTGTGAGCCGGCTTGCTGCTGCAGGTGTTACGTATTACGATGGCTAGGAGATCATGGGTCGGATGCACGTTGTTTCTGGGATTTGGATCCCACTGGGAACTGGATGTCTGGGTGCTGGAGCCAAGTGACCTGCTGAGAAGTTTTGGGTTAAAGTCTGCAGCTTTGGGTGCGTGGATCAGACCCTGGGTCTGTGTTGCAGCAGGCTAGTGTGTCTGGCTCAACAAGGCAGGATTCTGGAGGCCCAGGCTGGCAGGGAAAATGGGTTCAGAGGTAACTTCAGCACATCAGGTGACAGTCGCAAGGGGGGTCTCTGTGACCAAACCCATCACAGAATGATTGGTATAGGAACATGTGGAAAGCAGCAGATGGAAAAGATATTGGATATTCAGAGGAATGAAAATGGATTTACCAGTGGGTAACAAAGAACCCTAAACAGTTAAAGGTGCGACACGTAAAGGCACACAGTAAAAGAACGGGTATGGAGGCCGCCGGGAATAACGGGGTACATACAATAGCCTGACAGCCTGACATAGCCGTTGTAACCAGAGGTCAGAAAAGGAACGTCTGTCCTGACGTATCTGAGCCAACAGATGGCCCTACAGACCGCCTGAACCGAGTTCCAGGAACAATAGAAAGACAGGAGTTACTTAACGTAGCCCATCAGTTGATGCATGAAGGAGTGGAAGGGACTTTAAGAAGGCTGAAGCAAGTCGCAGAATGGGAGCATATGGAGGATGATGTTAAAACATGGGTGTGAAATTGTGTGTGGTGCGCTCAGGACAAGGCTCGTCCCCCATGCTGGCAACCCATGGTGCACCATCGAAGGCTTGGGCCACGCCACACTGTTCAAATTGATTTTATTGATAAATTGCCAAGGAGTAAGGAAGGATTCCAGTATTTATTGGTGATAATTGATTCGTTTTCAGGATGGCTGGAGGCGTTTCCCACTAAAGATAACAGCACCTGGGTGGTGGCCAAAAAGTTCTTTAATGAGGTAGTGTATAGATATAGCACCCCCGAAATAATAGATCCTGATAATAGGGGAGCCTTTGTAGGAGAAATCTTTACAACGATACAAGCCTTGGGAATTAAACAAAAGCTGCATATACCATACCAGCCCCAGTCCTCAGGCCAAGTCGAGTGCATGAACCGCACTATTAAGGAAAAAGAACAGAAGGACTTGTGGCACCTTAGAGACTAACCAATTTATTTGAGATTTTAACAAATTTAATTAGAGATACGCTGTAGCTCACGAAAGCTTATGCTCAAATAAATGTGTTCGTCTCTAAGGTGCCACAAGTCCTCCTGTTCTTTTTGCGGATACAGACTAACACGGCTGCTACTATTATGGAAGCACTCCGGAAGGTAGTAAATCACACAGGAAAGACTGGCCGGATAAACTGCCTCTGATTTTGGCTGCCATCCATAGTACTAATAGATTAAGGACAAAAATTCAACCCTTTTCAAATTCTGTTTGGACATCCAATGCGCCTCATGAGTGATCCTAGTTACCTGGTACAGGGTCAAGAAGAGAGCTCTAATATAACCCAGCTTGGTTATTTTCAGTGGCTCAAACAGGTACAAGAAGATAAAACCTCCCTCCAGTATAGGGGTAATCAGGCCATCGATCACATGAACAACAAAATTCAGAAACAAAGGCCCACAAAGGCAGCCCTGTGGGAAATAGGGAACCGAGTCATGTGCCTTAAAATGGGGAAAGAGGTCACTCACTGGAATCAGAATGGATCGGCCCTTACCCCATAGTGGACCGCCTTCGCCCATTGGTACACCGCATTGAAAAAAATCTGAAATGGGTCCATGTTTCACAAATTAAACTGTTTACATAAATCATGATGTTTAAATTCTTTGCAGAAAAGGACTTCCCAGAACCTGAGCACGGGGCGCTGCTTAACCATCACAATTTTAATCCACAGAAAATGAGACTCCCGTGTAAGGTCTGGCTTTACCTACTTCTGGGAACTTTTAGCACCCAGATAATTAGAGCGATCAAGGGAGAAGATGAAGCCCTCTTTATCAGCCAATATTTAAGGAATAATTCACTCCCCGCCAACCAATCATGGATTCCTACTGGTGACCCGGTGATCCTCATGGAATGCTATGATAAAAACACTCGGCAAAGCTTAAAACCCTTAGGAAATACTAATGTGTACACCTGGGAAGGGGAAGTGGGACTTAAGGTTCACCTTATAAACACCACAGGTTCAATTTACTATGGGGTATTGGACCGTATCCCACAATAACCTATGGTTTCCGGACACATGCACCAGAACCTGGACTAGAGATTATGCATTTGAAAGAGGTACCCCAGATAAAAAAAAATTTAAAAAAATTGTTTGTGACTCAAAGTGATCCAGTAAAAGTTGGGGTGGTGAGAGATAGCTCAGTAGTTTAAGCATTGGCCTGCTAAACCAAGGGTTGTGAGTTCAATCCTTGAGGGGGGCCATTTAGGGATCTGGGGCAAAAATTGGGGATTGGTCCTGCTTTGAGCAGGGGGTTGGACTAGATGACCTCCTGAGGTCTCTTCCAACCCGGATATTCTATGAAATCCACTATTAGTAAAAATGATAATTGGTATGTATTGGACTCAGCTGAACGTGTCTAAATTGGAACACAAATGTTCACCCAACTCCCTTCCTATTACAATGGCTTGGATAAAACCACACCAACACTCCAATGGCTGAGCAAAATGAGATGTAGCAGACACCATATTTGAAGGGGTTGGTTTTGGAGCAGGAATTATGAATACTGTAGGCCTGGAGGTAATTAAGAATAAGTTAAGTTCCTTGTCACAACTGCAAGATAGTCTCATTCACAAGCAGACAGATAATACTGTGGACTTGGTACAAATAGATCTGGGAAAGCTGAAAGCAACATGGAATATGTGGCGGTGGCTGCACACCACCTCCTGGCTGCTGTATAAACAACAAATAGAATTAGGGAATAAACCTGCCTGAGTGGCCTACCCATAGGAGCTCTAACCCCAGGTCAGGGAGCCTGACCCATAGGACCCCTAAGCAAAGAACAGGTTGAGGGTTTGTCTCTATAGGAAATAAAACCCTCGCAGTGGCAAGTCTCAGAGCTGGGTCGACGGACTTGGGCTCACGCTGTGAAGCCAGCGAGTGGGGAGGGTCTCTGCACCTTGGCTCAGGCCCAAGTGGGCAGGTCCCCCTGGCTATTCTTAGCCCCGCAGCACACACCCACAACAATGAACCTGGGCGCTAGGACCTGCTGCCATGGGCCTTTTATTTAATTAATTTATTTTGCTGTGTGTTTTCTCCCCTCTCTCTGGACAGGGAAGATCAAAGTGTTTTTCTCCCATAGGCTGCAGCTCTTTAGCAGAGCTAGTGTGGTCAAAGTGCTGTGGCTGAATGTCAGTTACCTTCCCGGCGTGCACCTGCTGTGTGCACTGTCGGCTGAGGTGGATCTGGCTTTCTACGACAGGGTAATACAATGTCATGCATCACCCATGCCAGGGTTCCTTCCCCACTCTGAACTCTAGGGTACAGATGTGGGGACCTGCATAAAAGACCCCCTAAGCTTATTCTTACCAGCTTAGGTTAAAAACTTCCCCAAGGTACAAACTTTGCCTTTTCCTTGAACCCTCTGCCACCACCACCAAGCATGTTAAACAAAGAACAGGGAAAGAGCCCAATTGGAGACGTCTTCCCCCAAAATATCCCCCCAAGCCCTACACCCCCTTTCCTGAGGAAGGCTGGATAAAAATCCTCACCAATTTGCATAGGTGAACACAGACCCAAACCCTTGGATCTTAAGAACAATGAAAAATCAATCAGGTTCTTAAAAGAAGAATTTTAATTAAAGAAAAGGTAAAAGAATCACCTCTGTAAAATCAGGATGGTAAATACCTTACAGGGTAATCAGATTCAAAACATAGAGAATCCCTCTAGGCAAAACCTTAAGATACAAAAAGACACAAAAACAGAAATATACATTCCCTCCAGCACAGCTATTTTACCAGCCATTAAACAAAAGGAAATCTAACGCATTTCTAGCTAGATTACTTACTAACTTTTTACAGGAGTTCTGAGCTGCATTCCTGATCTGTCCCTCCCCTCCTTTATAGATGGGCTCAGGTTCACGCTCCGACATGACACAGAAACTGAACAAGCCCTGCCTTCTTTCTTTGGTTCAATCCTTAAATTTCTATTTCTGCTCCCAGTGCTGCCCCTACCCACTCGTGAGCACATTTTGGATGCACGAGCCATTGATCAATTCTCTTCCCTGCCTGCTGAGAGACAAAAGCCACAGGGATGAGTGAATCCACCTCTCCCTTAAACCTTGGGGTGGCATGGCAGGACTCCTGGGTCCTATCCCTGGCTTGCTAAGGGCATGTGGGTTAAGGGCAGGACTCTTGGGTCTCATTCCCGTCCCTGGGAGAAGTAGAGTGCAGTGCTTAGAGGAGTGGGGGATGGGAGTGGCCAGGACCCCTGGGTTCTGCAGAGTGGGGAGCAGGGTGTAGTAATTAGAGCGGGGGGTGGGGGGGTGGGACTAAAAGTCTTCCACAGAGACGGGAGTGAGGTCTGGTTCAAAAACTTCAAATCCAGACTCCAGCAAGAGACTGTTGAATTGGAATTCATTTGCAAATTGGATACAATTAACTTAGGCTTGAATAGAGACTGGGAGTGGCTAAGTCATTATGCAAGGTAACCTATTTCCCCGTGTTTTTTCCTACCCCCCCCCTTCCTCAGACATTCTTGTTAAACCCTGGATTTATGCTGGAAATGGCCCACCTTGATTATCATACACATTGTAAGGAGAGTGGTCACTTTAGATAAGCTATTACCAGCAGGAGAGTGGGGTGGGGTGAGAGAAAACCTTTTGTAGTGATAATCACCCATTTTTTCATGATTTGTGTGTATAAAAACAAACATCTTCTGTATTTTCCACAGTATGCATCCGATGAAGTGAGCTGTAGCTCATGAAAGCTTATGCTCAAATAAATTGGTTAGTCTCTAAGGTGCCACAAGTCCTCCTGTTCTTTATGCCTAAACTCTGTACCGTTCACTTTTTTTTCATCTTAATAAAATTGTTATATCCCTGAGTTAGCAGCAGCACGGAACATCAGCAGAGAGAAGGCCAAGTTTTTCACAGCCTATTGTGCTGGCTGATGAGCCATTAGCACCGTCTGGCTTTTCCATTGTTATACCTGAAGTGTTAGCAGTGGGAGTGACCCAAAGCAGCAAATATGAAATACAGCTACACAGGTCAATATTCCTAACTTCAGATACGGAAATGATATAGTCACACCAATAGGATAAACACATTCAGGAAGTCCTAACCTTTCTACTGATACCTCACATGAATTATCTCGCATAAAGCATATTCCAGTTATGTCATATTCATATTCATGAGCATATTTCCATAAAGAATATGAAGTGCAAGGTCACAGGAGGGTTCAGCTTGGCCCCTACAAAGCCCCGTGTCTGTACATGCCCCCATTTCTGTTCCCACTTCCAAAAATGCCCTCACTGACTCCATGTCAGTCCCTGCATCCTCTTCACTGGTCCTCAGCCTTGCCAATGACTGCCCCTCCAGGCCCAGAGTGTGCTGGGCAGGCAGAGAGATGGGAGGCAAGAAGGGGGACAGCTGGGTTGTGGGCCATGGGGGTGATGGAAAATGATCTTACAAAAAAAGCCAAGGAAATGGACAGCCCCAAAAGTTTGTAGGTGCAGCATTAAGGTGGCTTGAAGGTGTCCTTCCAGAACGTGGAGAGTGGCTAAACATAAACCTCTGACAAGCGGGACGTGACAAATTAAAAATTCACCCCAGCCCCACAATGCAACCTTAATTCTGCTATTTTCACTTACCCCTCAGTGAGCCCTGGAAACCCCAATCCTTATGCCACCAGACAGCCGATATTCCCCACCCCTCTCCTCACCTCGCAGCAACAGCTCAGCCCCCCTGCTCCAGTGGCTCCGTCCTTCCTTCAGCCCGGCTGCACCTGCCCCAGGGAACGAGGTGTGTGCAGACGGGTGCTGGGATTCAAAACTGGAACACAAAGCAAACAGTGTCACATTCATGTCAGGTTCCTTGGTCAACCCATCCCGGTGGCTACTGCCCATTTCAGGGAGGCAGTCAAGATCGCTACCGATCTCCTAGCCCCTGGGTTCACACCCCACAGTCCGCAGGGTTCAGCTCTGGCCTGCCACACGACCTGCTCCCGTGGTCAGAGGCCTCCGTTGTTTGCAGCTGTTCTACAGCAAAGAGGCTTAATTCCTCTTAAGAGAGTGCTCTGCTTTGGTGGGGAGCCCTGGCTCCTGTCCTCCCTGCTCTCGCCTCTAAAATGCCACTCCCCTTTGTACACAGCCCCGCTGGTGTCTGGCACCCATTGCCTGACTGGGAACGGAATGCTGTAATCGATATTCAGGGTGAAAGCCGAATCGACGCTGTGAGAGCCATGGCCAACCGTTGCAAGGAATCCCTGCACCAGCGAGGGGAGCTGCAGCGTACGCCGCTAAACAAGAAAACCCAAGTCTTAGGGAGACAACGCACCACATAAAATGAGACATTTACTTCAGTGATATCTGCACCACAGACCCACGCTAGCATCTCCCCGAATGACGTGAGCTGTGTCCGCGGGAGCCTTTGTCTGTTGGCACGGCTCCGTCTGCGCTGGGGTTTTGTCAGCAGAGATAAGTCTGCCAGGGTGGGGGGTTTTACATCCTTGACCAATGCTATGTCGTTATAATGTGTCAGCACAGATCAGGCCTTACAGGGTATGTCCTGCAGTACAGAGTGTCAATTGACTTGGGCACCAGGGGTTTGGGCTGCGTGGATAAAAATAGCAGCATAGACATTCCCACATGGGCTCTGAAACCTGGCAAGGTTAGGCGGTACAATAGAAAGAGAGAGCCTGGAGCACTGGGCTTGATGCAAGTCTTGAGGCCTGAAGCAAAGTCAGCAAGAGCTGTGAGCAGAAGTCAGGCCCTGCTAGAAAGCAGATGCTTGCTTACACATTCACGGTCCGGTACAGGAACTTGGCAGAAACACAGCTAATGTTGCAAAAACACAGGCGCTGCTAAGAAGTAGCGGGCAGCGGGTGTTCATGTAAACACATTCCAGAAGGCGAGTACAGGTATACCCCAACACAGAGATACAGCATAAACACAATCTTGGGAGGCGGAAGGAACACACCAACCCCAAGTAAGACAAGGATAGGAGGGCAGAATGATGGATGGAGATGTTTTGTTCGAACCAAAAGGTACAAGGTGTAGGTAATTAATCACATGAGAAGTGTAACGCGGGACAGTTCGTACCAAGGTATAAAAGAGAATGAAAAGGAGGGGCCGCTTTGTCCAGCGTAGGGGGCAGCAGAAAGTCCATCTGCTGACTGACCTGAGTCCACTGTCCTGGGCCTACGTGTGCTAATGCAGCTGTAGAGTCCATGGGGCACACTAGGGCCCTGCTTCCTTGAGACTAACCCTGGCTGACAGCCGTCACCACGGAACGGAGTCCGTGCTCTTTCTGGGCAGTTCTACTGCGGCCTGCTGAACCAGCCACCTGTGCGGAGCTGGGACAGCTCGTGGGCAGAACACACACACGCACACCAGCTGACAACAGGAGGGTCTCCGAGCCGAGGCTCCAGCCTGAACATCTAAACTCAGTACCAGCTTTACTATGGCACCCTCACGCCAGGCCCACACTCAAAAGGGGCCCAATTTATGGTTGCCAGGTCGCATAGGAGAGGTGTAGGGGTTCATGCGGGTCCAGTGTCCCCCCAGATCTCTGCTTGGTCTGCCGGGAAGGGAGAAGGGCTCTGTCTTTTTCCCACTGCACCTACCCCCCGGCACACTCAGCCATTCCTGGCAGTTGGACCCAGGTGGGGGCAGAAGGGGTGGAACCAGGCATCTCTAACGCCTGCTGCTCAGGGTCGCTGCAGTTTTTCTAGAAGATCTGCTGCAGGAATTATTTTGGGGAAATTCTCTGGCCTGTGTTATACAAGATATCAGATTAGAGAATCACAAAGGCCCCTTCTGGCCTAGGAATCTATGAACATCTGGGGCCGGTTTTGTTCAATCTGGGGCCGGTTTTGTTCAATATCTTCATTGATGATCTGGAGGATGGTGTGGATTGCACCCTCAGCAAGTTTGCAGAGGACACTAAACTGGGAGGAGTGGTAGATACACTGGAGGGTAGGGATAGGATACAGAGGGCCCTAGACAAATTGGAGGATTGGGCCAAAAGAAATCTGATGAGGTTCAACAAGGACAAGTGCAGAGTCCTGCACTTAGGAGGGAAGAATCCCATGCATCGCTACAGACTAGGGACCGAATGGCTCGGCAGCAGTTCTGCAGAAAAGGACCTAGGGGTTACCGTGGACGAGAAGCTGGATATGAGTCAACAGTGTGCCCTTGTTGCCACGAAGGCCAACGGCATTTTGGGATGTATAAGTAGGGGCATTGCCAGCAGATCGAGGGACGTGATTATTCCCCTCTATTCGACATTGGTGAGGCCTCATCTGGAGTATTGTGTCCAGTTTTGGGCCCCACACTACAAGACGGAGGTGGAAAAATTGGAGAGAGTCCAGCGGCGGGCAACAAAAATGATTAAGGGACTGCAACACATGACTTATGAGGAGAGGCTGAGGGAACTGGGATTGTTTAGTCTGCGGAAGAGAAGAGTGAGGGGGGATTTGATAGCTGCTTTCAGCTACCTGAAAGGGGGTTCCAAAGAGGATGGATCTAGACTGTTCTCAGTGGTAGCTGATGACAGAACAAGGAGTAATGGTCTCAAGTTGCAGTGGGGGAGGTTTAGGCTGGATATTAGGAAAAACTTTTTCACGAGGAGGGTGGTGAAACACTGGAATGCGTTACCTAGGGAGGTGGTGGAGTCTCCTTCCTTAGATATTTTTAAGGTCAGGCTTGACAAAGCCCTGGCTGGGATGATTTGATTGGGGATTGGTCCTGCTTTGAGGAAGGGGTTGGACTAGATACCTCCTGAGGTCCCTTCCAACTCTGATATTCTATGATTCTATAAGTCTAGAAATCTGACCCTGAGCACTGAGCCTGTTCTCTCCCCCAGTGGTTTGAGCATTGGCCTGCTAAACTCAGGGTTGTGAGTTCAAATCTTGAGGGGGCCATTTAGGGATCTGGGGCAAAAATAAGGGATGGTACTTGGTCCTGCTGTGAAGGCAGGGGACTGGACTTGATGACCTTTCAAGGTCCCTTCCAGTTCTGTGAGATAGGTGTAGCTCCATATTAAAGACTAAACAAACCCACACTATCATGTTTCAGAGTAACAGCCGTGTTAGTCTGTATTCGTAAAAAGAAAAGGAGTACTTGTGGCACCTTAGAGACTAACCAGTTTATTTGAGCATGAGCTTTCGTGAGCTACAGCTCACTTCATCCGATGAAGTGAGCTGTAGCTCACGAAAGCTTATGCTCAAATAAACTGGTTAGTCTCTAAGGTGCCACAAGTACTCCTTTTCTTTCCACACTATCATGTAGTCCTCCTTGGAGCAGCAGTGACACCCAGTGGCCAGTCCGGGTAATGCACAGAGTGTGTTTCCCATGGAGCAGCAGTGACTGGTGGGAATGTGTCCCTGCTCTTCCTCCAGGTTTCCTGCTGTCCAGACGCCCCCGACCACCTCTCTCCTAAATCCAGCAGGAACAGGGCTGTTGTGCCAATATTCAAAAAACCAGGTAACTAAAGGCCAGTAAGCATGACTTCAATTCCAGGGAAAATAATGGAAAAGCTGGAATGTGATTGAATCGATAAAGAATTAAAGGATACAAATATAATTAATGCCAGGCTACATGGCTTTATGGAAAATAGGCCTTGTTTAAAAAACAAAACACAAAACAAAGCAAACAATCAACAAAACCAAACACACCAGGCCTAGCTAGTAAACACTAGAAAGACTTTGGGATGAGCTTTGCTCTATGAGACTTGAAAGGTCTGTTTAAATAAGTCTAGTGTCTTGAATGCAAGTTATTATTTTATTGTATAGGTAACAATCTGTTTCCAATGCTTCTGCTTGCTATCACTTGAATCTCTTCTCTTTGTTAAATAAACGTATCCTTGCTTTTACTACAAACATATCTGAGTGCTGGTGCTAAGCGGAGCGGTGAGTTGTAACTGGTCCTGAGGGATGTCCTCTTCCATTGGGAGTAGCGGATCCGTGAGTGCTGTAAGCGTGTGGGGGACAGGGGTAGACACTCCAGGGAGACACTCAGCGGGTCCAGGGGATAGAGTGTGCGTATTGCTAACCTGTAGAGAGAGAGAAAGCGGGGCTGGCAAGGCCTAGAGGGGAGTGATTGTGTGGCCCATGGCCAGAGGATGTGGGGAGCTGACCCCTGGAAGACACAGACAAGTCTCCTCATGCTAAAGGCAGGTTATAGTGAGGTGCCTCACAACCCTGGGTACCACTGGGAACCATCACACCACAGGTAGCCAGCCCCCCACCTGGGGATGGATCCAAGCCACCACCCCTGAGAGGAGAACAGCCCCATATCCCTCTCCCCACTGCCTGAGCCAGCCAGTCCCCCACTTTGGGGCTGGATGGGAGCTGTCACCCTCTAGGAGGGAAAGACCCCATGCCCCATTCTCCACCCCCTGAATCTGGAGTCAAAACCAAGCCAGAACCCCTAGAGCTGAAACTCTCCATATCCCATTCCTCCTGCTGCCTGATTTGGCCAGTTCCTACTGGCCCTTGTCCTGGGGCCACGCTTAATCTCATGCCATTGCTTGGTTCTCCTGAGCCAGCCAGTCCCTCTGACCTATAGGCAGAGCAGTACCTCATCTTTTTTATTATTTCACACCACTTTTGTTGTAACCTTGGTCTCTCCTTGGTTCCCTCAGAGCACGCCTCACTGCCATGGCTGAGAAAATACCAAGAGAGTTTGCTGAGCAACATGAAAGTCTGAGAGATACAATGAGTGGGGATAACTCCATGGAAGAATTCACCTGCATAACTCCAGAGGACTTAACGGACATCAAGAATGCATTAGAGGGAGGCAGAATGGCAGATGCAGTGTCCAAGATCAAAGAAAATCGTAATGCCCTAGACAACATCAAGCTCAACGTTGCCATCACAGGAGAGTCGGGCTCTGGGAAATCGACCTTTATCAATGTCATCAGGAATCTGGGAGATGAAGATACTGGTGCTGCTATAACCGGAGTGGTAGAGACAACCTGTGGGCTGCAGCCTTATCCACACCCAAAATATCCCAATGTTACCTTCTGGGACCTGCCTGGGATTGGGACACCCAATTTTAAATCGGAGAATTACCTCGAGGATGTTCAATTCAGCCGCTATGACTTCTTCATAATCCTCGGCTGTGGGCGCTTCCGAGATGTCCATGCCCAACTGGCCCGCACCATCCAGGAGAGGGGCAAGAAGTTTTATTTTGCACGCTCCAAAGTGGACACGGATCTGGAGGCTTCCAAGAAGCGCCGGCCCAAGGCTTACAATGAGCAGCGCATCCTGAGGGAGATCAGAGAGGATTGTGTGAAGTGCCTGCAGGCAGAGGGCATCAGCTTCCCCCAGATTTTCCTCCTGTGTAACTTTGATCTGGACAAGTATGACTTTCAGCAGCTGCAGGAAACCCTGGAGCATGAGCTCCCCAGTCACAAGAGTCACACTCTGCTCCTGGCCATGCCCAATATTTCACTAAACATCCTGCTGAAGAAGAAAGCAGCCTTCCAAGGACAGATATGGAAACTAGCTGCTCTGTCAGCTGGTGTTGCTGCTGTCCCTATCCCAGGCCTCTCTGTGGCCTGTGAAGTGACAGTTTTGGTGAAGGCCTTGCAAGATTATTGCAAGAGCTTCGGCCTGGATGACGAATCCCTCACTAAACTTGCCCAGAAGTTTGACAGACCCGTGGAGGAGCTGAAGGCTGTTATAAAGTCCCCACTGGCCGAGGAAATCTCAGCTGCTTTTGTACGCAAACTGCTGACCAATGTAGGTGGTGCCCTGATGTGTGTGGAGTATTTAGTGAGCTTCATACCAGTGATTGGCTCCCTTGCAGCCGGAGGGATCTCTTATGGGACCACATATTACATGCTGAACAGCTTTTTGAATGAAGTGGCGGAAGATGCTCAAAGAGTTCTGCTAAAGGCTTTAAAGGAGACAGAAATATAGTAGGCCAGAGAACGGCAAACAGACAATCAAATCGCCATAACCAGGGTAGAGATGGAAAGGATCCAGGTGCAACTAGAGATCAGAGCAGAACTATCTCCAACTCTTTCACAGCCCTCACAAGTGGTTGCTTTGTCTTTCCTGATTTTGATAGATCATGTACGCAGATCCCCATGATAGGATGACCATGGAATATGCCAGAGATTCCAACCCTGTTTGCAGACTGGGCCTCAAAATCTGAGCTTCCATTTAAACAACATTAACTTTAGAGCTGGCAGAATTTCTTTCCTGTCAAAAAATGTTTATCGATGAAACTGATTTTTTTTTCTTTTTTATATGAACTGTTTTCAAGTTTTGAACAAAAAAAAATTGAAATGACATTAATATTTTCATTTTGTTTCTAATTTAATTTTACCTTTAGTTTCAGTTTTCCACAACATTCTGTTCCCTCGCTCCATTTTTCTCGCTTTTTTTAAAATCTTCCTTCCCTACTTAAGTTGGGGAGGGTTGGAGAAAAGGGAGAGGAAAACAAGAAAACTAACAATTGAAAACTGATTTTCTTTGCTTTTGAAAACCAAAAAACTGAAACTTTGATTTGAAACATAAGGAAGGAAAATATTTTGTTTTGATTCAAAATTTTTCATTCAGAAATATCAAGTGAAAATCTTTCTCTCATTTTTCAATCAAGTCTGTTTAACTTTCTATCCTCTCTGAGTATGAGCAATCCTTCCAAATGTGAGCTGGTGCAGAGATGCCTGCCTTCAATCTGCAGACCATCTGGAACAGGAGCTAGGGGAGGTTGTGAACTTTTCCACTCATATCAATAGCTAAGGATGACAGTTTAAATGGTGGCATTAAGAATGATTTCACTAATGATTATTTTAATAAGAGAAACATCCAGCTACTGTGCACAGATCAACAGCTTCCCCCATGACCACATCAATGAGGCAGTTATGTTTCCTATACAAAACTTTGCAGCACATTGAAAATAAAAAAATTAGGGGCAACAAAAAACAGATTGCATTTGGTATCAACATCAGCAACAGCCGGGACACGCACTGAGTGCTCGGTTCCTTTTCTGATTTAGTTCAGAAGAATTTCCCATTTCCAGTTTAAATTAAGCTGCTGCAGAATCCTGGGGACCTTGTGTCAGAACTCACGTCAGACTCATGGCAGAGTACATGGGCTTTGATTATGACGAGTGTTAGGGGGCTTTCCCTTCACCCTGTCCCCTGGTTCTTGTCACGCTGACAGAAGGCACAAGACCAGAAGTCTGAAGTGCAGGCAATGCTATGTTTATTGGGGTTAGTTTCCAGTAAGCATGTGTCCCATAACTCTGACACCACAGAGCCTTGTTTCCCAGTGTCCCATTCCCCATGTCCTCAGCAGGCATAAATATACCTGAAATGCACGCCCTCGGTCCCACCCCTTACAACTTATGGTCATGTTCCATTTTGGGGGGGTCGTTGGTCTGGGGTCTTCATCCCACCTCTTTTGTACCCCAGGGGAGGGGTAAGGGGTACAGTCATGGGCAGGCATTTCTCTGGCCTTTTAGTGTTTTACCTTCCCCCCGATCCTCCTTGCCCCTCCCAACTGGTTGCTTGACCTTGCCTTGAGATAGGAGTTGAGACAGTCTTTGAGTGCACCCATATATTACTCTCCCACCATGCCCAGTAAAACTTTAACAGTTCTTATCTGTTCCCATTATACTAACAAACCCATCTGACTAGGCAGAAGCAACACACACAGTGTCTTTGTCCTTTGTTCACACATATTCGTAAGAATGTATGTGTACCAAAACATCAAACAGGCAAGCAAAACTCAGAATATTATCTCAGGGAAAAATACAGGCCTGAATCCTACATGGGCATGAGCACTGCTAACAGCTAGATACTGTGGAGATCTGTTCTTTGTACATACTTGAGATACACTGATTAAGCAGAAAACATTACTACTTATTAAATGATAGTGGAATGGTACCGATGGCATAGCTAATGTTGTGACAGAGATTTCTCTTTGATAGGTGCGTTAAACCTTTATTTTTAGGAAATATTGTAATAGTGGCCACTTGCTGCTCTGAGATGATCCCTTCTACCCAGAGCTGTGATTTAAACTGCTGCTGGTGGTTTCTTATTCTCAATTTATTATTTTTCATGGAGCTCGGTTTGCCCCACTCCAGCCCTTGTCTCTGCTCAGACCTATCTACCGTGTCTGGATTGCAACTGTCTGGGGAAAGGATTGGGCCCAGACTAGGAAGGAGTCTAGTCTGTGAAAGAAACTTATTGGAACATCTTTGAGGGTGAGATATTACTTGTAATCAGTTTCTTAATGTATTAGGCTTAGACTTGTGTGTTTTGTTTCATTTTGCCTTGTGACTTACTTTGTTTTGTCTGTTATTACTTGAAACCAATTAAATCCTACTTTTTATACTTAGTAAAATCACTTTTGATTATTAATAAACCCAGTGTAAGTAGTTGTTACCTAGGGGGGCAAACAGCTGTGCATATCTCTCTATCAGTGTTACAGAGGGTGGACATTTTATGAATTTACCCTGTATAAGCTTTAAACAGAGTAAAACACATTTATTTGGGGTTGAGGCTCCCAAAAAGGCTGGGCGCTGGGAAAGCCCCTGTTAACTGAGAAGCCCCTGGGCTGAGTGAATCTCAGCTTCAGTGAACTGAAGGGAGGCATGGCCCAACCTCTAGGTCTATGCTGGAGCTGACTGGAGTGTCTGACTGAGCAAGACAAGAGTGTTCTGGCAGAAGGATTGTTCTCAGTGGTACCCCAATGCATCAAGTGACAGCCTTGCGGGGGGGTCTCTGTGACCGAACCCATCACACCCAGAAATCGGCACAGTATTCCCAACTGAGGCCTAATCAGTGCTGCATAGAATGGAAGAATTACTTTTCATGTTTGGCTTCCAACATTTTTGCTGATACATCCCAGAATGATGTCCCCCTTTTCTGCAATAGTATTACACTGTTGACCCATATTTAGTTTGTGGTCCACTATAACCCCCAGAGTCTTTGCTGCAGTACTCCCTCCTCGGCAGTCATTTCCCATTCTGTATGTGTGTAACTGATTGTTCCTTCGTAAGTGGAGTATTTTGCATTTGTCCTTGAATTTCATCTTGTTTACTTCAGACCATTTCCCCAGTTTGTCAAGACCATTTTGAATTTTCATCATATCCTCCAAAGCTCTTGCAACCCCTCCCATCTTGGTATCATCTGCAAACTTTATAAGTGTACTCTCTATGCCATTATCTAAATCATTCTGAAGATATTGAACAGAACTGGACCCCAGAACTATGGGACCCTACTAGATATGCCCTTCCAGCTCAGTTCTGAACCATTTATAACTACTGTTTGAGTAAGGTTTTCCAGCCAGTTGTGCACTCACCTTATAGTAGATTTATCTAGGCTATATTTCTCAAGTTTGTTTATGAGCAGGTTATGTGATTCAGTATTAAAAGCCTTACTAAAGTCAAGATATATGACATCTACTGCTTCCCCCCATCCACAAGGCTGTTACCCTGTCAAAGAAGGTTATTAGGTTGGTTTGACATGATTTGTTCCTGACAAATCCATGTTGACTGATAGTTATTACCTTATTATCTTCTAGGTGCTTACAAATTGATTGTTTGATTATTTGCTCCAGGTACCAAAGTTAAACTGACTGGTCTATAATTCCCTTGGTTGTCCTTATTCCCCTTACATAAGAACCTAAGAACGGCCATACTGGGTCAGACCAACGATCCATCTAGCCCAGTATCTTGTCTTCCGACAGTGGCCAATTCCAGGTGCCCCAGTGGGAATGGACAGAACAGGGAATCATCAAGTGATCCATCCCCTGTCTCCCATTCCCAGCTTCTGGCAAACAAAATGATAAGGGGTATGGAACAGCTTCGATGTGAGGAGAGATTAGTAAGACTGGGACTTTTCATCTTTGAAAAAGACGACTAAGGGGAGATATGATAGAGATCTATAAAATCATGATTGTTGTGGAGAAAGTAAATAAGGAAGTGTTATGTAGTCTTTCTCTTAACACAAGAACTAGGAGTCACCCAATGAAATGAATAGGCAGAAGGTTTAAAACAAACAAAAGGAAGTATTTCTTCACACAACACACAGTCTACCTGTGGAGCTCATTGCCAGAGGATGTTGTGAAGGCCAGGACTATAAAAGGGTTCAACAAAGACTAGATAAGTTCCTGGAGGCTAGGTCCATCATTGGCTATTAGCCAGGATGGGCAGGGATGGTGTCCCTAGCCTCTGTTTGCCAGAAGCTGGGAATGGGTGACAGGGGATGGATCACTTGACAATTAGCTGTTCTGTTCATTCCCTCTGGCAGTAGGCAGGATACTGGGCTCGATGGACCTTTGGTCTGACCCAGTCTGGCCGTTCTTATGTTCTTATGGGATATTGAGGGGCCATGGGGGGAGGCAGGGGCTCCTGAGGAGGGATATTGAGGGACTGTGAGAGGGGCTGGCAGGGCTCCTGAGGGGGATATTGAGGGACCACAAAGGGGAGGGTGAGTGACTGTGAAGGGGGGTATTGAGGGGCCGTGGGTGGTGGAAGGGGGCCCTGAGGGGGGATATTGAAGGGCCATGGGGGAGTGGTGGGGATCCTGAGGGGGGATGTTGAGGGGCCATGGGGGGAGTGGCTGGGGATCCTGAGAGGGGATGTTGAGGGGCAGCTGGGGAGTGACAGGAGATGTTGAGGGGGGATACTGAGGGAGAATGAGAGGGGACAGCAGGGACTCCTGACGGGGGATTTTGAGGGACTGTGAGGGGAATGGCTGGAGATCCTGAGGGGGGATATTGAGGTGTCTGGGGGGGTGACTGGAGATCCTGAGGGGAGATATTGAGGGGCAGTTGGGGAGCGACAGAGGATGCTGAGGGGGGATATTGAGGGGATGTGGGGGGCGATGGGAGCTCTTGAGGGGGATATTTAGGGACCACAAGGGGGAGGGCAAGGGCCTGTGAGGGTGGATATTGAGGGGCCATGGAGGGGTGGCTGGGGAACCTGAGGGAGGATGTTGAGGGGGAATGGGGGGGTGGCTGGGAATACTGAGGGGGGATGTTGAGGCACGACAAAGGGGAGGGCAAGTGACTGTGGGGGGGGGGGGTTGGGGGAGCGGGGATTCTTGGGGGGGGTACTGATTGACCATCAGGGGCATCAGCAGGGGCCCCAAGGGGGGATATTGCCAGGTATCCAGTTTTCAACCAAACACCCAGTCGAAAAGGGACCCTCCCCAGACCTCCCCATCCTGGTGAAAATGAACGAGTGAGTGAGAGTGGGGGAAAGTGAGCAACGGGGGGCAGGATGGAGTGCGTGGGGTGGGGCCTTGGAGAAGGGGCAGGGCAAGGGTGTTCGGTCTTGTTAGGTCAGAAATTTGGCAACCCTAGATATTGAGGGACCATGAGGGGGGTGGCTCTGGCTCCTGAGGGGGGATATTGAGGGACCATGTGGGGTGACAGCCATCGTCAGGGGGGTATTGAGGGATTGGGGGGTGGCTGGGGCTCCTGAGGGGGGATGTTGAGGGGCAGCTGGGGAGCGACAGGAGATGTTGAGGGGGGATACTGAGGGACAATGAGAGGAGATGGCGGGGGCTCCTGAGGGGGGATATTGAGGGACTGTGAGGGGAGTGGCTGGAGATCCTGAGGGGGGATATTGATGTGCTGGGGTGGCTGGGGATCCTAGGGGGGATGTTGAGGGGCAGTTGGGGAGCGACAGAGGATGCTGAGGGGGGGCTCTTGAGGGGATGTGGGGGGTGATGGGGGCTCTTGGGGGGGATATTTGGGGACCACCAGGGGGAGGGGAGGGGCTGTGAGGGGGTTATTGAGGGACCATGAAGGGGGAGCAGAGATTCTTGAGGGGGGATACCGATTGACCATCAGGTTATCAGTAGGGCCCCCTAGCGGGGATATTGAGGGACCATGAGGGGGGATGTTGAGGGTCAGTTGGGGAGTGACAGGGGATTCTGGGGGGGGATACTGAGGGACAATGAGAAGGGATGGTGGGGGCTCCTGAGGGGGGATATTGAGGGACAATGGCGAGGGGCTCCTCAGGGGGGATATTGAGGGGCCATGGGGGGCAAGGCAAGGGCTCCTGAGGGGTAGGGTGACATGACCCACATTGTGGTCCTCAGATCTCCGTCCGGGCACCTTTTTGAAATGCAAAGAAATGTCCAGGTCTGGCTCTTTGTGGCTCAGAAAGGTCCACCTCGGCGCCCCGACTGGTCCCGCTCCTCAGTCCGCAGCTGCCGGATCCTGCCCAGCCCGACTCAGCCAGCCAGGTAAGCGGAGCGGCCAAGCCCCTCTCACCGGGCCGCCTGCCCCAGCGCAGGGCCTCAGAGCCCAGCCAGGCCAGGAGGGGTGACAGGCCAGGCCCCGGCTCCCCACCCTGGACAGGGGGAGAGGCCCAGAGGGAGGTGATGACTGATGGGCGGGCGCTGCATCCTGGGCCTGCGCCCGCCCCCATGACAGGAAGCGACACTGCCCCCCACCTCGAGAGTGAGACTGCAGGTACCCCCTCTTGTACCCCGCAGGTACCCCCTCCCAGTACCCCCCAGGTACCAAAATACCCCCTCCCAGTACACATAACACACCCCTGCAGCACCTCCCCAAAACCCCCTCCAGCACCCTGAAACTCTACCCCACTCCCGCAGTGTCCTCTATTTGGGAACTTGAAATATGGTAACCCTACACATAACTCTACCCAGCCTCCCCCAGCAGTGGTTTTCAGAGTGAGTGGCTCCACTTTGGGATTTGACCTGTTCTGGCTCGATTCTTTTGCACTTAGTCCATGAATAAACCCTCTGGTGAATTCAGCTCTTTGGCTGTGCTTTCATACTTCCTGCTGCCCTGCATATCTGGAGAGCTTTCTCTAAAGTTAAATTTCCTTCACGGAGCAGTCGGTCTCTTAACGTCTTGTCTTTAGTGTACAGATGATTCTGTCTCTGACCAGAGACTCTGTCAACTCGCCAACGTCACAGGTGTTACTGAGTTTCCTTAATTCTGTGACGTATTGCTCTGTGGTGCCATCAATTTTTTGCATGCATATAAGAAATGTATGTCTCTCAAAGGCTTCATTCCTCGTTCCTCAAATCACGCTTTCACCTTTTCAAACTTAAATTTGCTATAAATATCCAATGATGCTCCCCCCACCCCCAACAACATGCAAAAATATTGATGATTTCACTTTAGAAATTTTCTCCTCTCTGCCCCTGTGGCTGCTAAATACAATTCAAATCTGTGTCAGAATTTTTTCCAGTTCTCTGCAGCCTTGCCTAACAATTGCAGACTGGATGGATGTTGCAATAGATCTATTTTGAGCTCCCCCCCCCCTTTTTAATGAGTCAAGCTACTCTTGTGCTCATAAATACATACTGTACATAAGTCTTTGTTCTTTGTTTGCTGCTAACATGCTCCACTTGCCTCTACTTTCAGTTTCAAACACAGGAGTTAACTTCATGACTGCAGTCTCCTTCTCGTTCGGTATGTCTGACACCAAGTAATGACCTTGGGGTTCATTAAACAACAAACCAGTGAATGAGAAAGGAATACAATTTTTGATAAAACAAACTAGAGAGCTTATGTGGTGAGCTGCTGTACACAGCTACACTGGGCTCTCAACCCAGCTTACAGGACACATCTCTAAATTCTTATATTAATAATACCGTCCCTTATGAGGGATCAGAGTGGTAGCCGTGTTAGTCTGTATCAGCAAAAAGAAGTAGGAGTACTTGTGGCACCTTGGAGACTAACAAATTTATTTGGGCATAAGCGTTGGTGGGCTAAAACCCACTTCATCGGATGCATGCAGTGGAAAATACAGTAGGAAGATATATCTACACAGAGAACATGAAAAAATGGGTGTTACCATACCAACTCCAATAAGACCAATCTATTAAGGTGGGCTTTTATCAGCAGGAGAAAAAGAACTTTTGTAGTGATAATCAGGATGGTCCATTTCAAACAGTTGACAAGCAGGTGTGAGTAACAGAAGGGTGAAAATTAGCATGGGGAAATAGTTTTTACTTTGTGTAATGACCCATCCACTCCCAGTCTTTATTCAAGCCTAATTTAATGGTGTCCAGTTTGCAAATTAATTCCAGTTCTGCAGTTTCTCATTGGAGTCTGTTTTTGAAGAGTTTTTTTTGTTGAAGAATTGCAACTTTTAGGTCTGTCATTAAGTGACCAGGGAGGTTGAAGTGTTCTCCAACTGGTTCTTGAATGTTATTAATTTTGATATCTGATTTGTGTCCATTTATTCTTTTGAATAGAGCCAGTCCGGTTTGGCCAATGTACATGGCAGAGGGGCATTGCTGACACATGATGGCATATATCACATTGGTAGATGTGCAGGTGAACGAGCCTCTGATGGTGTGGCTAATGTGATTAGGTCCTATGATAGTGTCCCTTGAATAGATATGTGGACAGAGTTGGCAACGGGCTTTGTTGCAAGGATAGGTTCCTGGGTTAGTGTTTCTTGTTGTGTGGTGTGTGGTTGCTGGTGAACCATTAAATTAGGCTTGAATAAAGACTGGGAGTGGATGGGTCATTACACAAAGTAAAAACTATTTCCCCATGCTAATTTTTCTCCTACTGTTACTCACACCTTCTTGTCAACTGTTTGAAATGGGCCGTCCTGATTATCTCTTTTCTTTAGTAACTTTCCTCTATTCTTTCAAACTAACCCTTTAAAAACAAAAATCTTTATTTTTCGTTTAAGTTCTCTCACTCTATTCTTTCAACCTTTTTCTCTAAACAATCAACCAAACGTATCAAAGCACAAGCACGCAACATTCCCCCTATTCAAACATACAATATAATCAATTTTTTTTTTCAAAATGGCAGACGATGCCAAACCTTGACAGCAGTGGAAACTGGAACGGAGGGCGGGACATAAGCCCTAAAGGGGGCATTGAATCCTGTCAAAAATACATGGTGATGAATACTATCGAAGTATATACTACTCAACTGCTTTGCATTGGTGTGAATGAGTTTGCAAGGTGCATGCAATGGAGAATCTTTCATCACTCAAACAGCCCTGTCTGATTTACAGGGAGCTTCATGAAAGTTTCAGGAACTGATTTGGATCGTGTGCTCCTGGAAACTGAAAGCAACAGTCTGAGCATCCCCTTTCCCAGAAATGGGAGGAAGCCAGGAAGCGTGGCTGGCTCTGAGCCACCAAACAAACAAAATTCCTACAGCCCTTAACTCTTGCAAGGAAGTACAGGTGAGGGCCTGGCATGTGGAGCTGTTTAGCTGGCATTCATGTGAGAGCAGTTCTTAAGGTTGTCTCTTTCCCCAATAGAAGTTTGTCCACTAAGATATTAGCTCACACACCTTGTCTCTCTCAAACTTTATGTAAGTGGGGAATGGGAATGGGGAGGATGGATGATCCCACTGTTGTGGGGAACTTTCCTGGCTTCTGCATTGTCCTGGTGGTATCAGATAGTGAAAGGATCTGAGTCCTCGCTCCTGTACCTGGAGGCCTGCCTGCCCTCGAGGGCTCCCCTTCCTCCCTCCCACATGGCAGAGTCATTGTAACCCCGTTAAGGCTGGGCCCAGGATCCCTGTGGCCTGAACCCCCAGTCTCATCGTGGTCACTCAGGACAGAGGTTAGAGTGTCCCCACCCCAGGGTTCTCTCTCCCTGACCCCATGATCCGTGCATTAAATTCAACCCAAATACAATTTATTAAACAGCAGCTGTAAGAAATATAAGGGAAAAATGGAAAAGGTTAAAGGAACAGGGACCCCACCTTGTGGGCATGGGGACACCAGCCATCTCTGGGATATATGGGCTGTTCCTCCCACATCTCAGGCGTCCCTCCCAGGCCCTGGCTGCGCTGTGGTGACACCACGGTTTCCAGGGGTCAGGATCCTTCTCCCCAGCATCAGCACCCCCCATCGGGCTCATGTCCCCCCTCTGAATCCAGTCTGCAAGGTCTCATGTCTGGTGACATCTCCCTGCTCTGGACCTGTGCCCAGAGCCCCCTGGCTCTCCCCAGCCACTCATGGTGCTTGGTTCCAGGGTTACATGTGGCAGGGCTGGTACCCGCTGTCCCAGCTCTGGCCCCGCAGCTCCCCCTGCAGCTCGGCCCTGGCTCCCTGTCGGCGCGGCTGGCCTTAGGATTCCTGTAGCTGTGCACCAAAATACCCAGAAGGAGCCCTGGCAGGTTGCAGGAGCAGTGTCACTGATGTGCACCACAGCCATTGTAAAGCAAGCTGCCCGGGGCAGGACCTGGCTTCCCAGTACACGGTTCCGTGGCCACAGGAAGTCACCGTGGGCCCCCAGTTAGTCTATCAGAGCAGCAGCAGCGTTAGGCACCTGCAACCCAGGCTATTGCCAGGAGCCCCCAGGCAGCGAGGAGTCTGCTAGCATCAGCTGCTCGGTCTTGTTCAGTGGTGCTGTCAAGGTTCCTTCCCCCCTCTGAACTCTAGGGTACAGATGTGGGGACCTGCAGGAAAACCTCCTAAGCTTACTTTCACCAGCTTAGGTTAAAACTTCCCCAAGGTACAAACTATTTTACCTTTTGCCCTTGTACTTTATCGCTGCCACCACCAAACGTCTAACAGGTATATAACTGGGAAAGAGCCTGTTTGGAAACGTCTTTCCCCCCAAAATGCTCCCAAACCTTTCCTTTCCTGGGGAACGTTTGATAAAAATCCTCACCAATTTGCATAAGTGAACACAGACCCAAACCCTTGGACCTTAAGAATAATGAAAAAACAATCAGATTCTTAAAAGAAGAATTTTAATAGAAGAAAAAGTAAAAGAATCACCTCTGTAAAATCAGGATGGTAAATACCTTACAGGGTAATTAGATTCAAAACATAGAGAATCCCTCTAGGAAAAATCTTAAGTTACAAAAAGACACAAAAACAGGAATCTACATTCCATTCAGCACAGCTTATTTTCTCAGCCATTTAAACAAACAGAATCTAACGCATCTCTAGCTGGATTACTTACTAAGTTCTAAGACTCCATTCCTGTGCTGTCCCCGGCAAAAGCATCACACAGACAGACACAGAGCCTTTGTTTCTCCCTCCTCCAGCTTTGAAAGTATCTTGTCTCCTCATTGGTCATTGTGGTCAGGTGCTAGCGAGGTTATCCTAGCTTCTTAACGCTTTACAGGTGAAAGGGTTTTTCCTCTGGCCAGGAGGGATTTTAAAGGTGTTTATCCCTCCCTTTATATTTATGACAGTAACCTACTTCATTTTGTCTGCTATCTCTCATGACCACTTAAAACCTGGCGACTATGGTCTGATGGCATTACAAAAACACTCTGTCTTGCAGCAGAGCCCCAGTCACGCAGTGCAGGTGAAGTGCTCTGGCTTGTCTCCTTGGCTCAAGCTACATAGTAGATTCAACTTCGACCTTGAATACATTTTAAAAATATTGCTTCCCCAAAGGAGCAGAGGGTGTTGGAAAGCCCTGAGGGGGTCAGATCAGTTTGGAGCAGATCAGAGCCATACTCTGAGCCTCAGACGGGTGTACACACACACACACACACACACACACACACACACACACACACACACACACGTATGTAAGAACCCTAAGATTGTCACATCATACAATTTGTATTTAGGGGGCTATATCGCAGAATCCACTTCTTCCAAGTACCCTCACTTTGAACTGCTCACCCCATCCCGAGGCCTGATGCTGCCCAGCACATTTCAAGCCAATCCAGGTCCGCAGGTGGGTTTTAGAGGACTTAGACAAATTAGCGGTGAAGCAGGAAGCTAGTTTTGCCCTGAGCTGTAGCAGGGGGCCTGGCTTGCTCTGATACGGCTCATTGCCCCTGCCCAGGGTTTGGAAACGTTGCCCGTAGTGTATAGGTAGAGCCCCTGCTCTGCCTCCCGCTGCACTTTGATCACAGACCGGGGAAAGCAGCTTTCACCTCACTGAAAAACCAGTGACCAGGTCCATCCCTCCTGACTCCATGCCCCAGGCTTTCCTACCAGTTCGGCTGCTGGGGAGCTGCTATCACTGACCAGCATGTATATTGCAGAAGCACCACTTGGGACAAAGGTCCTGTTGTGCTGGATGCTGCACGTGTTATAGGTAAGGAGGTTAAATTATGTGCCACTCATATTACTCCCCTTTCCCTTAACCTCCGTAACAAGCCGCACATGAGGCTCCCATATCTAGCTGATTCCACTTCATTTGCCTGTCACCAGGCTCCCACAAGCTGCAATTGCCTTTAAAAACAACCCCACACTAACTGGCTTCATCGCAGACTCTCCAGACTCATCTCAGTTAAACTAAGGCCCCTTTACTCTTCTCTGGCACAAGTAAATCCCAGGACATCTGTGCTTCCAGAGCAAGGGAAATGGGCCTGAATGTAACAGCACTGGTAGGAACCATTAGGAAAGGGAGAGAAAATAGGACATAAAATATCATAATGCCTCTCTATAAATCCATGGGACACCCACACCTTGAACCCTGCCTGCAGTTCTGGTTGCCCCAGAATTGGAAAAGTACAGAGAAGGGCAACAAAAATTATTAAAGGGATGGACCAGCTCCCATATGGGGGGAGGGATAGCTCAGTGGTTTGAGCATTGGCCTGTTAAACCCAGGGTTGTGAGTTCAATCCTTGAGGGGGCCATTTAGGGTTCTGGGGCAAAAATTGGGGATTGGTTCTGCTTTGAGCAGGGGGTGGGATTAGATACCTCCTGAGGTCCCTTCCAACCCTGATATTCTAGGATTCTCTGATATGGGAAGAGATTAATAAGACTGGGACTGTTCAGCATAGAAAAGAGATGACTGGGGGGTGGGGGGAAGTGACAGAGGTTTATATAATCATGACTGGTGTGGAGAAAGTGAATAGGGAAGTGTTATTTACTCTTTCTCATAACACAAGAACCAGGGGTCACCCAATGAAATTAATAGGCAGAAGGTTTAAAACAAACAAAAGGAAGTATTTCTTCACACAACACACAGTCAACCTGTGGAACTCCTTGCCAGAGGATGTTGTGAAGGCCAGGACTATAACAGGGTTCAACAAAGAACTAGATAAGTTCCTGGAGGCTAGGTCCATCAATGGCTATTAGCCAGGATGGGCAGGGATGGTGTCCCTAGCCTCTGTTTGCCAGAAGCCGGGAATGGGTGACAGGGGATGGATCACTTGACGATTAGCTGTTCTGTACTACTTCTCACAACGCACAGTCAACTTGTGGAACTTCTTGCCAGGGGATGTGGTGAAGGCCTAAAGTATAACTGGGATCACAAAAGAATTCAGTGAGCTCCTGGAGGATAAGTTCATCAATGACTATTAGCCAAGAGGGTCAGGGATGCAACCTCCTGCTCTGGGTGTCCCTAAATCTGCGAGTACCTGAGGCTGGGACTGTTTGACATGGGATGGATCACTCCATGATGACCTGTTCTATTCGTTCTCTCTGAAGTACCTGGCATTGGTGTGACGTTGCACTCCATATGCTTTATGAAAATATGCTTGTAAATATGCATTAGTTGGGGGACTAGCCACCCCGCACCAACAACAGCACTGGTCCTCCCCACAACAGTGCTGTTGTTTGCAGTTCCCTTGTCTGCAGCTACAAAAAAATCCAGGGAGGGGAGCTGCTCGCTCTCTAATGTTTAGGGGCAGGCTTTTCTGGCAGGCCCTTTTGCTGAGTTATCTGAGCAATCCACCACTTGGGCATGGGGGGGAGGTAAATATTGGAGATGATGTGGGGAACCCCCTCTCCCTCCCTTATTTAACATATTCCACCTGGGATAATGTGACAGCCCTCCCCCTATGTTTTTCTAAACAACTTTAAGAATTTTTCACATTTTCCAGTTGAAAAGTTGTTGTTTTTTTACTGAAATGCGGAAAGGTCTTCCCTTCCCCCATCCACACGTTTGCAGACCTTGTAAACATTTTTCCCCAACTCTTTAACTGTGCTCCTGGACCCCACCCCCGGGGACAATTGGTCCTCCCTTCATGATCCCCCTTTGCTTCAAGCCATCCCTGCTCCCCTATGCTTCTGCCCTATAACCTCCCTGACCCCGGGCAACCCCTCACCCCCTGCACTCCTGTGATGAATTTGGGGATCTGATTTCTTTATTTTTTACACGTTGCTTCAGGGGCATGGCCTGAGATCTAACCTTCCTCCACAACTCCGGCCCTGCCCAATGCCCGGCTAACACATCAGCACATGCTGTCCGGGGCATGGATCTGTACTGTGGAAGCTGTTAACAGCTCCATCCCACCACTCCAGCAGGGAACCCCCACTCTGAAACAGCCCCTCCCTTTTCTCTCATTGCATCAAACAGACAGCTGTGACCCCCAAATAACAACTGCAGATAACAAAAACCACATCAAATATTCAATCAAAATTGCTAAATTTGAATATTGTCTGATTTTCTGGGTAGGCTCTTCTGGAGACCCCTTTAGGGTCTTGTCTGCGCGATCCAACACACGGGCATGGCCGGCAGAGGTACAACATCGAGGGAAAGGGGGTTTCCCTACGTTCTCTTGGATTTTTCTCACCTGGGGAAATGTAAGAAAATGATGCTAACGTTTATGAGAGAGACGAGGTGGGTGAGCTAATATGTCTTATTGGATCAACTTATGCTGGGGAAAGTGACCAGCTTTCAAGCTGTTGTTGGATGGATGCCGGCTAAACAGCTCCATATGCCAGGCCCGTGCCTGTGTTTCCCTGCAAGAACTAAGAGCTGTAGGAATTTTGTTTGCAATTGGCAACTCCGCCTCCTGGCTTCCTCCCATCTCTGGGGAAAGGGCAGCTCAGCCTGTTGCTTTTGGTCTCCAGGAACACAGGATCGAAACCAGCTCCTGAGACTCTCACGAGTCTGTTTGAGCGACGAGAGATTCTCCATCGCCTGCACCTTGCAGACTCATTCACACCAGTGCAAAGTGGGTGTACTGAGCTATTGATCCAGAATAGCAGCATTCTGGACCCATTTTGCACCGGTGTAAATGACAGCACAACATGGTGCAGAATCACCCCAGTGCCTGATCTCAGCATATCTCCCAGATGCTGAGACAGTTTGGAAGGGGAACAATTTCCCATGTTTCTCTTTGTGCATCAGGCAGGGGTTGAGGACGGAGAGTTCAGGGTTTCAGGTATGTGCTGTACTTGACAGTGGGCTGAGGAAGCGGTTACCAGGCTACCCTGGGGAGAAGAGAAGAGGACCTGCAATAGCTGCAGATGGAATGATTCGCTCTGCAGCTGTGGAGAGAGAACGGGGAAAATAACAGAAAAAATGAGCTTGGTTAATTTAGGATCTTTTCCCAGTAGGGGAGGGATTGAATCCTGTCCCACCCCTGGCTACAGGAAACATCTCCCTGCTCAGCCCAGACCTCTGCCTCCATAAACCAGGAAACTCTTTAACCATTAGAGAAAAGTCCATCCCTTCTCTTCGTTTCAGCCCCTGAAGCAAAGTCCAGGAGAGTTTTCACCTAACAGCTGATTTTGTTCCAGCCGCAAAGGTTGGTTCCCCCAACCCACCGGTCACTCCAGCACCAGGAAGGACGGTGCATCAGCACAGGCTGAGTAAGGTACGTCCCCAGATTGGTTTCCTCTAGCTTTACGCACAGGCAGTGTCAGCCCGTCCCCTGCCCCCCTCCCAAATTCCCCTGGGGACCAGCCACCCCCACACATGGGGGCTTCTGTTTGTGCTTCCCCTGCCTCGGGGAGCAAGGGGCGGTGAGGGAGGGGTTGTGGCCCATTGTCTGATTTTATGGGGAGGCTTTTCTGGGGAACCCTTTTGTTGAATTGTCTGAGCGATCCCACACACGGGTGTGGCCAGCAGAGGGATAAAATTGAAGGAAAGGGGGCTTTTCCCACTGTCTCTGACCTTTTTTTTTTTTTACATTTTTTTACATGGGACAAGGTGAAAAAAGTAAGAAAATGATGCTAAATGCCAGGAGACTGTTGGCCCCTCACTGAAACTTCCTGGGGTGATTTTTTTGGTCAGCCCTTTCCTGATACCAAAATAATGGGGAAAGGCTGAAGAGGAGTCAGGATCCTGAGACTGACAGTCCCTGGGGCCGATGGGGAGAGGGCAACGCCCCAGGTCAGTGCGCTAGATAGTGCCCCAGGCCAATGAGGGAGTCAGGAGCCCACGGTCCAGTGCTCTGTGTGAGCTGGGGCTGGCTGAGCCAGGGCAGGGCAGAGCTAAGGAGACGGCAGTGGCCCGGGCTGAGCTGGGGGCAGAGCAGCAGCCCTGAGCCAGAAGATCTGGCATTGGGGAGCTGGGGCAGCGCAGGCCAGCCATGTGGATGGGGAGCCAGGCCCAAGCTGCAGCTGAGAGCTGCGGCGCCAGAGCCGGGAAAGCAGAAGCCAGGAAAGTTCCCCACGACTGCAGGACCATCCTCTGCTTACATAACCTTTATGAGAGAGCTGAGGTGGCTGAGCGAATATATTTATTGCTGGCCAACTTCTGTTGGGGAGAGAGACGAGCTTTCGAGCGGCTGTCGGATGGCTGCCTGCTAAACAGCTCCACATGTCAGGACCTCGCCTGTGTTTCCTTGCAAGAGTTAAGGGCTGGAGGAATTTTCTTGGCAGTTTAGTGCCTCAGAGCCAGCCCCGCTTCCCAGATTCCTCCCCTTTCTGGGGAAGGGGCTGCTCAGACTATTGCTTTCGGTTTCCAGGAACACAGGATCCCAATCAGTTCCTGAGACTTTCACGGAGCTCCCTGTGAATCAGACAGGGCTGTCTGAGCGATGAAAGATTCTCCATTGCCTGCACCTTGCAAACTCAGTCACTCCCATGAAAAGCATAAGTACAACACTTTGACCCAGACTAGCATCATTCTCGACCCATTTTGCACTGGTGTAAATGACAACACAACATGGTGCAGAATCAGCCCAGTGCCTGATCTCAGCATATCTCCCAAAGGGGGAGACAGCTTGGAAGGGAACAATTTCCCATGTTTCTCTTTATGCACCAGGCAGGGGTTGGGGGCAGGGAGTTCGGGTTTTCAGGTATGTGCTCTACTTGACAGTGGGCTGAGGAAGGAGTTACTAGGCTGCCCTGGGGAGAAGAGAAGAGGGCCTGCAATGGCTGAGGATGGAATGATTTGCTCCGCAGCTGTGGGGAGAGAACGGGGTTAGTCTAGGATCTTTTCCCAGAATGGGAGGGACCGAATCCTGTTCCACCCCAGGCTACAAGAAACCTTTCCTTGCTCAGCCCTGACCCGTGCTCACTAAAACTGAAAACTCTTTAATCATTAGAGAAAAGCCAGTCCCTTCTCTTCGTTTCAGCCCCTGAAGCAAAGTCCTGGGGAGTTTCCTCCCGCAGCTGATTTGGTTCCAGCAACTTTATCAAAATAAGGTCGTTTCAAGAAAGCCCTGTGGATATTTTCACAACTAATTGTTTTGAAATTTTTGTTATATGGGAAATTTCAAAAATTTGAACTTTTTGTTCTGATTTGGGACAAATAGAAATTTTGAAATGTCAGAATTTCCTGCCGAATGGAAATTCTGAGTTTCAGCCAACTAGCAAACGCTGAATGAAATTTCCCTTTTTCCTCTTCATCCTCTGGGCCAGATGACATCTTTCAAATCTCTCATGGAGTCTATGGAGTCTCTCTCTGCACTCATGAAGGACGAGAATATAGAGTTAGACCCAAAGGCATTGTTCAATGCAGCTATACAAGTATATGAAAAATTCATGCATCTCTTCAAAGATGGAAGCCCTAAGGTAGCTGCTTTGGAAGCTCAGGAGGCGCTGGAGTCATCTATCTATCCCTATTATAATGTAATGGCAGGCAATTGTATTATGTATATCACTGTAACTGAATTACTTGTGTATGCAAAGGAAGTAGAATGTTAACTTCAGAGCAAGGGTCATTGTGTTCAACAATGGAAGTTCACAACTCAGGCTGCAGCTGCTACTCATCAAAACTCATGTGGGTGAAGACATTGTTCAGATTTTCTTCTGTGAGCAGGATCTATAAATATTGGTTTGAGGAAATGATCCTGTATCTCTGAACTGTTTGGACACTCACAAGGGAGCACTCCAGATGCAAGACAGAGATCCCCAAAATTATTTTGGGTACCCTGAGAGACTTATGCAAAACTAGCAGATTACTACATCTCTGCTGTCATTTTGGATTTACAATCTTAGACTCACCTGTTCATGTAATTAACCTGCTTTAACCTCTCAATAATGTTCATTTCTTTTCTTAGCTAATAAACTTTTAGTTTACTAGAGAAATAGGCTGCCAGCGTTGTCTTTGGTGTGAGATCGAGAGTATCCATTGATGTGGGGTAAGTGACTGACCCTTTGAGGTTGGGAGTAACCTAATGTGATGTGATATTTGGTATAAAGGACCATTATCATAAAGTCCAGTTTGACTGGGTGGTAATATTGGCTGGAGAGTCTCAGGGAGTCTCAGGGGACTGTCTGTGACTCCATGGTATGACTGATATAGTGATCCAGGAGTTCACATTTATTACGGGCTTGGTGAAATCTAATTATAGAATAGAGGACCAGTTTGGGTGAGTCTGCCCTGTTTTCTGACAGTCTGACCTGAGATTGACACTCTCAGTGGTGAGTCACTTCAGACAGTGTGACACTGATAATCAAACATTACTCTTGATACATTTTCTCTCTATTGACATTATAATAGCCTTATGAAGAGGCAGGAACAAATCTGGACTCATGAAGTTCTTTTTAATGCCAATTTCTGTCTTCCCCAGCTTGCCTTCCCCTTTTCTATCTACACTGACTGGCATCCTTCTCTTTTTTCCCCCAGAAAGATGGCATTACCAAGAGGTGCTTTGGATGGTAGATTTCAGGATACCGATTTTAATCTCTCCACTATGCCCAAAGAGGATCTCAAAGAGCTAAAGGCTGCTGCTGAAAGAGGGAATCTTTCAGAAATGGTTTCTAAAGTGCAAGAATCCCTAGAGCAGTTGAAAAACATGAAGCTCAACATCGCCATCACAGGGGAGTCGGGATGTGGGAAATCATCCTTCATCAACGCCATGCTGGTTCTGGATGATGATGACGAATATGCAGCCAAGGTTGGCGTGACAGAAACGACAATGGAGCAAACTCCTTATCCTCATCCCAAACACCCAAATGTTACCATATGGGACCTTCCGGGAATCGGGACACCGAGTTTCCGGCCTGACAGCTACCTCCGGCAGGTCAATTTTGCCTACTATGATTTTTTCATTATCATTGCTTCTGAGCGGTTCAAATCCACCCACCTTTACCTGGCCCAGGAGATCCAAAGGATGGGGAAGAAATTTTACTTTGTGCGCTCCAAGGTTGACATAGACTTGCAAAATGAAAAAAGAAAGAAAAACTTCAGTGAGGAGACCACCCTGCAGAAAATCAGAGACGATTGCATGACGAGGTTGCAGGGAGCAGGGATGAGCTCCCCGCGGGTTTTCCTTGTCTCCAGATGGGAGTTTGGCAAGTACGATTCTCCCCAACTGCAGGAAACTCTGGCAGATGAGCTTGACTCTCACAAGAGTCACGTTTTCCTTCTTTCCCTGACCAGTATTTCCAGACCCATCCTGGAAAGGAAAAAGAAAGCCCTGCAGGATCAGATCTGGAAACACGCCCTGGTATCCTGCATCATTTCTGCACTTCCTGTTCCAGGTCTTTCTTTTGCTTGTGATGTTTGTCTATTGAGGCACTGCATGGCAAGTTACCGCAAGAACTTTGGTTTGGATGATGACTCCCTGGTTAAGCTTTCCAAGATGGTTGGGAAGCCCTTCGCAGACTTGAAGGCAGTGATAAAGTCTCCACTAGAAGAAGAAATGTCACACAATTTTATTGTACATCTTCTGGGCAAGGCTGAAGATCATTACATGACGTTAACTGCGAGCTTCTTGCTTAAGATATTGCCTTTGGGTACCCGTGTAACATACGCCACCCTGCAGCGCTGTCTAAACGATGTTGCTGAAGATGCCGAAAGGGTCCTGACCAAAGCTTTCGAGGTAGAAGAGAAAAACTAAATGTAACCCCATCAAAAGTTGGGTACTGCCCAGGCAAAGAGATCAGATGCCGAAGGCCCCATCCACTGGAGAAAAGGCAGCATCTCAAACCGGATACCACTATGGAAAACGTATTGGATTTGAGGCACATGCAGTGCGTGTGAACTCTTTGACTACAGCACTCACGCTTTCTGTTCAAGCAGCAGGAACGTAGGAATACATACAGGACCCGTCTGTCAGTCATACAGGACCGCTGGGTCCATCAGCTCCAGTATCCCGTATAAGCAGGGATGCAAATTGAGTGCTACTAGAGCACAAACATACCAGGAGGGGGGTTTCTGCTTTCTTACACTGTGCTCTGTTTTCTATTCCCTTCTTTGTGGCTTCTCCTCTTGATTAGCAAGGGGAGTGGCAGGTGGTCCCAAACACGGGTGGGATTCTGAACATGGGGGATGTTACTAATCTAGGCCAGTTCCCCTGGAGTGGTGGTGTACGAAATGCCGAAGTGGACAGAGGGTGCATGGCAAGAAATAGGGGTTGATGGTGGAGGTGAACTGGCATCTGGGAGCTGGATGGGCAGATCAATAATCGGGAGTGATCATCTGTAGAGCCTGTGGTGCATTAAGGACTCCATTGGAATTGTAAGCTATCACTTTAAGAGCGGGTGGGGGGTACCGCTGTCCTGCTTGCAGCTAAGGGGCTCTGTATTAAAGTGTGAGAGAACAGTCAGTTTGCAGACAGCCAGTTTAAAGCAAGGTTGGATGTGCTGTGCCTGCTTGTTTAAGGCAGCCTGATTCCTGGGTTCCTGTGTGTTCTGAGATTGAAGAAACAAAGTTACGCCGATTTTCTTTATCTAACTTCTCTCTGTGTGTGCTGTGAACACAACAGAGCCCAGGGCTTGAGATGTTTGCTTGGTGCTCAGAGGACACTGAAGGCTAACGTCCTGTTTTCTAGCTCAGGTTCAATGCCAGCTCATGTTCTCATCATTGAAATCAGGACTGTTAGGGTATGCCTGTGACAGTCTGAATCCGTACGTTCTCCATTTTTACAAACCTATGATAAATTTAGTACAAAGTCTGCCTTGTGAGGGATCATCTGAAAACTCATAATCTGCTGATTATTATTGTCCCGGTGAAATATGTGTGGCAACACTGTATGTGAAATTATAAGATTCTACTATATGACAATACTTATTTCAAGTTTAGAAAAGGAGGCAGAAATCAGTTCTTCAGAGACAAAGACAAACTGACGCCTCAACCAGTTGTCAACTAAACCAAATAAACTATCACCTGGCTAAGCAGCCCTTCTTTGGAAGGAAGGAGAGAGCGATTGAAATCTACATGTGAGAAAGGACTCAGATATCCGGGCTCCCAGAGCCCAGCTGGAAATGACTCTTGGACAAGAGAGAGGGCTATAAAGGGACACAGCAATGGCCCCAAGTGACCTCTCTCCCCTCACCTCTACTCACGGCATCAACAATGTATGAAAGACAAAGGAAACATCCTTGAACTGGGGGAGAGGTCCTGCCTGAGGGAACTCAGCCAGCCTGCTGTATGCACATGGTGAGAGAGACCTTTTTGCTTTAAATTCACTTAGCTCATTAAGTGAGGTATTAGCCTGTGTTTTACCTTTTATTTCTTTGTAACCAATTCTGACTTTTATGCCCCATTACTTGTAGTCCCTTAAAATCTTCCTTTCTGTAGTTAATAAACTTATTGTGCTGTTTTATCTACACCCGTGTGTTTGAAGTGTTTGGGGACCTTCGCTTGGGATAACAAGATGCGGGCGTATCATTTCCTGTTATTGAAATGACAGACTTTCTATGAGCTTGTGTTGTCCAGGAAGATGCTGGGCAGTACAAGATGCACATTACTTAAAGGTTTTTAAGGCCTGGCTTGACGGAGCCCTGGCTGGGATGATTTAGTTGGGGTTGGTCCTGCTCTGAGCAGGGGGTTGGATTAGTTGACCTCCTGAGGTCCCTTCCAACCCTGAGATTCTAGGATTCTATGATTACTGGGGGAAAATCTGGGACTGGGAGCTTGCTGGTGTCGCCCTGTAGGATAAGCCACGAGTGGCTGGCTTTAGCACTCAGACAGTGTAGCTGGGACTAATTTACCTGCTGGAGGCCGTGTGTGCGCTGAGCAGAAATGGCTGTTCTCACAGCAAAGCCGTGTCAAAGGCACTCCAGGTTAGAGGCTTGAGGGGACACAGCAGTCCAGGTATACCCTGGCGGATGCCGCACCGCCTGCACTGCAATAAAATGCCCAATGGCTGACCCATCTCACCTGCCTCGGGCTGCGCAGTTATAAATTATCAGTGTAGATGTTCAGGCTAGGGCTGAATCTCAAGGGCCCCGGAGCTCAGGCTCCAGCCCAACACCAACATAGCCCCCAGTCCGAGCCGCGTGACCCCAGCTCAGATGACACAGGGCAGCCCCAGGTGTAGGCGTACTCTGAATGAGACCAGAGGCTTGCTGTAATCTCGTCATTAGCGGCTGTCGCATAACACGTCCTCAGGAGGAGGGCAGGGGTAAAAAGGAACGCTGGTCTTCAGTTAAACTGGTGCAGACCTCAGTGTGAACATCCGTGTCTTGGTTTGAAAGTAGCTGACTCTGGGAGTCTTTCAGTTGAGTTTAAACCAATTCCCAGCTGATTTTAACTAACCAAAATAAGCCACTTCTACATCAGCATAATACTGTTCACACAAGGGTGTGTCCTCCTTTATTTAGATTAGTTTGAACAGATTTCATTAAACTAGTGTAAATTTGTATGTATTTGTATATTATAAATCCAGAAGAAACCATTGTGAGCATCGAGTCTGACCTCCTGGATAACACAGACCATGGGATTTCCCTGAATTAATTCCTGTTTGAACTAGGGCAGGTCTTTTAACAAAACATCCCATCTTGATTTAAAAATTGCCAGTGATGGGAAGTCCACCATGACCCTTCGTAATTTGTTCCAATTGTTAATTACTCACTGTTAAAATTGTGCTCCTTATTTCCAGTCTGAATTTGTCTCGTAGCTTCAGTTACCAGCCATTGGATCTTGTTAGACCTTTGTCTGCGAGATTGAAGAGCCCATTATCTAGTTTTTGTAGACAAGCTCTTCCTTTTGCCCAACTTTTCCTTGTTCTAACTCATTAAGAAAAGAGTAGGGTTCTCTCTCCTTCCTCATATTCTTTTTACCCGTTCCACTGGGAGAAGGGAAGGGAAAATTAAAATATAAGAAAAAATGAACAGCCAAATATGGGAAATAGAAAACCAAACTGTTACGAGTTTCCGAACACCAAAAAAATCAGAAATTTTCATTGAATATCTAAAATAAATTTTTTATTTTGACATTTCCTGCCGACAAAAGGAAAACATGCATCTGAATTGACGTTTTCCCATGCAAAAGAGGGGCAGGGCAGGAGGGGAGGTGTACGGCAAGGGAGAGAACTTACGAATGTCCATACTGGGTGTGGCACTCGGTACCTCTGAGTAGCACCCTGGGATCCCCATATTCACCTGGGTAATGAACTGACACTGGCCAGGCTTCTGACCTGCGCAGGACAGCACAGCTCTGGGGTGCAGGGCTGGGGGGAATTGGCTGGAGCCTCCCTATTGTTGGTTCATGAGTGGCTGGGAGATCATTCATGTAACTCAGTTGGATGTTTCTGGGGATGGCGGTGTAAGTGCAACACCTGCCAGAGGTCTGTAGCTTGGCACAGCATCCCAGTGCTGCTGGGACAGGGGGCTCAGCGGTCCCACAGTTCAGGTGGCACCCCGAGAACCCCTTCACATTGAGTCAAACCAATGGTCCATCTAGCCCAGTGTCCTGTGTCTGACAGTGGCCAATGCCAGGTGCAGAACAGGGAAGTTATCCAGTGATCCATCCCCTGTCATCCACTCCTAGCTTCTGGCAGTCGTAGGTTTAGGGACACCCAGAGCATGGGGTTGAGTCCCTCACCACCCTGCTCATAGCCATGGATGGACCTATCCTCTATGACCTTTTATAACTTACCTAAGTAGTTATGCTCTGCACCCGGGAGGTGATTCACCGATTGCCTCGACCAGAGGAGACAGAGCTCAGCTGTGTAAAGAACAGAGAGCGCGGGGCTGGAGGGGAGACCCCACTCCCTGGGAAAGGCCTGGAAGAAGGGCCAGTCGCTGGGGTTGGCTGTGGCTAGAAAGCAGAGCTTCAGGAACAGGTGCAGCCCCTGGGGCAGGGCCTTAGAGCGGAGAGGACTAGGGCCCGAGCTAGGGTCTGTGAAGACCAGGGAAGGAGGTAGAAGCCCAGGAGGGGCAGAAGGTTGGTTTAGGTGGTACTTGGTTTGGGAAATGCTGGGGGTGGGGCGTCAATACCCTGACAAGGGGAAGGGGCTGAACTCTTAAGTCAAGCCCCAGGAGGGGTGAAAGAAGCTTTTTATTCAGAACTGAGCCCAGGCAGGGCAAAGGACCTTGTATTTCTTTACAGCTGGACCCCGGAAGGCGGCTTGGGCTGTTGTGTGACTTGGCCACAGAAGACCCAGCAAGGCAGCCCGGAGAAGGGACCAGCTGGGACTGACCATCGCAGCCGAGGAAATGGCAAAGTCCCCTGCAACACCGTGGCTGGGCAGGAGGGAGCAGCCTAGAGGTAACATCCACAGGAACGTGCAGAATGGAGTCACATCCACCGGGACGCAAACAACGAGAGCAGCTTCCCATGAAACCCCAGAACCAGGCTCCCCATAGAGCCTGAGCAGAGATGTTTAATGCATGAAAGGGACTCAGGGGGCTGGTGTCTCCCCTGCAACATCCTCCCTGAGCAACATCCTCCCCTGCAACATCCTTCATTTCCCCATGCAGGTCCCAAGACTTGAGAGGGGTCCAGGGGAAGCAGCTTGGGGGATCCCGGGGCGCAGCAGGGGGAAGTGGCCCGGGGGCTCCCTGGGCTCAGTGTGGGGAAGCATCTTCTTCCTAAAAGATCTACTCCTGTTCAAACAGGAATTAATTCAGCCAGTTCTATGCCCAATGCTATACAAGAGGTCAGACTAGAGCCACAGTTTCAGGGGAAGTGCACAGAACAGGGTAATTTTGGAGAGAGCCACCCCTGACATCCACTCCCAGCGTCAGGCTGTCAAAGGTTTAGGGTCACCCTGTGCATGAGCTTGCATCCCTGACCATCTTCTTGGCTAATAGCCATTAATGGTCATATCCTCCATGGACTTGTCTAGTTCTTATTTGAACCCAGTTATACCTTTGCCCATCACAGCATCCCATGGCAATGAGTTCCACAGGTTAACTGTGTGTTGCATGGGGAAAGTACTGTCTGTTCTTTGTCTATTAATTTCATTGGGTGACCCCTTGGCAGATGTGGGTGGTGGGGGCAGAACTCACATGGGGATGGGGAGGACACAGAATGAATTAATTTAAATGTGGGGCTGGGAGGGTGAATTGATGCAAAGGATGGGAGGCGAGGGAATGGGTAGATGTAGTATTTGGGGAGCAACATTATCTGAGGAGTTGGGGGCCGGCAGCTGTGGGGCTGGAGGGACACAGCATTCATGGGAACGGTGGGGCTCACGGTGGAGCTGGAATCTCTGCACCGTCTGGCAGCATTTTATACCAATGGTTGCACTTGGAGCTCAGCTGGATCCCTCTAGCGAAAGCTCTTGCAACGAGGGTCAAAAAAGTTAGCAGAGTTGGCAACACACGTTTGTGGGCATCAAACAATCATATGACAGACCTAAAAGCACCAGCTTGTCCCTACAGAGGGTGGGCTGGACTGGATGCAAAGTGGGGAGAATGTGGGGGGCTGGGTGCAGGCAGGATGGGCTTTGGTGCTTAGGGATCTTTCTACGTACAAGGGCTTAACTGCTCTTTCTGTTGAGCCTGACAGAGCTTGCTTGGTGCACCCACTGGACATAGGATTCCAGCAGCGATCGCGTCAGTGCCAAATGCAGAGGTGAGCTCGTGATTCCCCTCTTTATGCACCTGTGACGTAGTCTAGGCTAGTGAGTAACTAGGTCAGCCCTGCACTCGAGCCTGGTGTGCCCTTTACGCGGCTTTGCTGCTGTAGCCTCCTGGCCGGCCAGCTCACAGCCTCCAGCGTGCAAGCCACGCCCAGCTGTGTTCACTTGCAAACTGTCAGTCACGCCTGGGCTTTTACCAGCCTGAATTACCGCGCAGGGTGACCCCAGCACACTCCCAGTCCCAGAGTTTCCCCCAGGAATGTACATCCTGTACTGCCCAGCTCTCTCCTGGCTAATACAAGCTCCTATAAAGTCCCTCTGTTTATTAATAGAAAAGATGTGCACGCACCTTGTTATCTCAAATGGGAGTTTCCCAAACACTTCAGTTCAAACATGCTGGATTAGTTACAAAAATAAAACAAGTTTATTAACTGCCAAGAGAGAGATTTTAAATGAATACAGATAATGAGGCACTATAAGAAAAATAAAGATGAAACAGAGCTGGTGCCTAACTTCACAAATGATGTTCAATTCCAAACAAAGTTTTTTCTCATCGCATGTTCTCAACAATCTTACTGGCCAAACTCCTTAGGCCAGGACCCCTCCAGCTGTGTAGTGGCTGCGTCCCTTCCCCTTTTCATGCAGTGAATGGATGACCAGAGCGAGTGAAAGAGGAGGGAGTGCCTGGGGGTGTTTGTCCCCCTTTGATAGGGTCAGTCCCTCCCTTGGACAACACATCCGGCTGATATTAAGGAGAGAGAGGCTCTACAGGAGAGGATATTTCCTGCACTTTTTCCTCACCTGCTTGTTTCTTTGTCTACCCTTCCGGCTTGATGACTTTGTTGACAGCTTACCTGTGAAGCACACCTCCTTTGGTTTGCGGCAGACCTGTCTGCCAACTCCTGCTTGGGCAGGGCTGTGTTTGGAACATGTGT
Source organism: Chelonia mydas (assembly GCF_015237465.2). Taxonomy (NCBI): domain Eukaryota; kingdom Metazoa; phylum Chordata; order Testudines; family Cheloniidae; genus Chelonia; species Chelonia mydas. The sequence goes on along the minus strand of NC_051264.2, from coordinate 17,190,901 downwards.
TAACAGCACCATCCAGTGGAATCTTACACCTTTGCATGCAATGTTGCCACAGACATTTTACCAGGATAATAATGGCTAGCTGGTTATGAGATCTCAAACGCTTTGTGGACAGATTATTATGATCGTGAAGGCAGGCTACATTCTGTCACAACATCCCAGGATCGCATTCGCTCTCTTGGCCACAGCGTCAAAGTGGGAGCTCGTGTTCCACTGATTATCCACCATGACTCCCAAACCCTTGTTCCCAGCTGTACACATTGACATTGAGCCCTATTCAAACACATATTGTCTGCTTGTGCCCAGCTTGTCGTGTGATCCAGATTGCTCTGTATCAGTGGCCCATCCTCTTCATTTACCACTCCCCCGATCTGTGTGTCATCTGCAAACTTTACAGTGAGGATTTGATGCTTTCTTCATTGATTAAAAAAATGTTAAATAGCGTAGATCCAAGAACCGATCCCGGTGGGGAACCTCGCTAGAAAAACACCTGCTCAAAGTTGATTCCCCATTTACTATTACATTTTGAGAGCTGTCAGCCACTTTTTAATCCAAATAACGTGTGCCATGTTAATTTTCTATCATGCTAATGTTTTTTAATCAAAATGCCATGCGGTACCAGGTCAAATGCTTTACAGACGTCTAGGTATGCTTACACTTCAAAAGATTAGTTTTTTATGAGTAAATGTTGGTAAGTATCGATTTCACCGTACACACACACAACCCAATGAAAAAATATTCCCATCCATGGTCATTGAAATGCACAGACAGGCAAAGCAAGAGAAATGCACTGTGAGAGCCTATTCGGGTTTGATTTATGGCTATTTACTTTGTATATTTCAACAGGGGTTGTTAATAGTGACCATTCCTGTTTTAACGGGTTATTAAGCTTTAACTTTTTGAATCTCAGCAGCTATTGTTATGAAATAATTATTATCTGAGTCCACCCCCCATAATCTCCTGATAACGTTAAAATTTTGATTAATAAAAATTGGGGGAAAATGCTTAAAAATAAACATGAATCTTATCCAGGAAAATTATAAAAAAATAAAAATCAAATTCTGCCGATCCCAGTATTATGACATCAGCACTGTTACTTTTATCAGCCAAACTAGTCATCTCTCTCCATTTCTCCTGGTGAAGCGGTTCCACTTTGTATAAATCATTGACTAGACTTCGGAGCATTGTGGAGGTGACACTCTGCCAGCTCACAAGACGTGGAGCCCAGCTAGCTCGCCGGGATGAGCAGTGTAGGGACTGCCCTTTTGGGTGATAAACAGCCTATTAGACAGGAAGAGAACCTGTTAATCAGTTTAGGCTGTAGGTGGGGTTTTACAGTCTTCTGCGTATGGGTCTGATCCTTAGACTTGCCTCTGTTGGAATCTTTATTTTTAAGCTGTGTCTGATAAACGTCTATTTGGTTTTCCTCTAGACACAACTAAGCGCTGGGAGCTGAGGAGGGGGTTGAACTGAGGGGAAGCTAGTGCACTGGGGACGCAGGTTACATGGAGGCAGCGCATCCATGCCCAGAAGTCACGGGACCTATCCCCTGGGGCCAGAGCTTCGCTCTGGGGGTAACTAGCTCCACAGATTTAGCCCCGGATTCTCTGCTCTGCCCCACGGACCCACTCCAGGAGCCTAAGCACTGGGGTGTGTGGTAGCGATTCATCCTGTGCCCTCTGGGTAATGCAACCCAGGAGAGGGCCCCTGGCTGTGAATCCCATGGAGAGGGAGGAGCCTAACTCCTTTAGGCCACACCCCTCTTCTCCGCATTTCCACCGCTCAGCAGGTTGCTTCTGTGGGTCCCACTCTCAGGCCCCCTCTCCCCGTGCGCTGCATGGAGAGCCTGGGCGTGGCAAGGCTTGGCAAGGCTGAGTCTAGCCGAGAGTGTGGATTTTCCCCAGCGGAGCAGTGAGTCAGTGGCCGAGCTGGGAGTAGATTTGAAGAATGCTGACCATCTTTCCCCTCCCCTGCGCTATAACCACTAGACCATAATCCCCTCTCTATGGAACCCAGGAGACCTGACTCTCAGCTACCCCCTTCCTCCTGGATTAACCCACCAGACCCCACTCCCCTCCCAGATCTGGGATAGAACTCAGGAGTCCTGGCTCCCATCCCCTCTGCTCCGACCATTAGACCCCTCACCCCTTGCTATAGAACCCAGCAATCCTGATTCCCAGCTACCCCCTACTCTAACCACTTCATCCCACTTCCCTCCCAGGGCTGAAAACAGGACCCAGGAGTCCTGAGTCCAATTCCCTACCCACAAGGCCACTCCCTTCCCAACGCCAAAGGAGAAACCCAGGGGTCCTGGCAGCCTGCTCAAAGCCAGGACTATCACCCAGACTCCCACTCGGACTTTCTATTGACTCGGTCACACGGCCTCTGTACCACACCCACATCATCCAGTGTAGCAAATGAACACCTGGAATTATATTTAAGTGGAGTTGTAGCTATAAATACGTGGGTGCATTCTTTGGTTAGCTTGACTGGCACTCAATGGGGCTTATCATGCCAACTTCGGGAGCTGCCCCCACTAAAACAAATAGTTCTTTAGAGCCGACAACAACTTCTGTGCTCCGGGAAGCTTTGTCTAAGTAATCAAAAGGTGATTTGTCTAAGTAAGGCGGTCAGCTGACCCCGATGGTCGCTGCATCGTTCTCGGTGAGAGCTGGTTGGGAAATGGAGAGGGGTTCCGCAGAAAATGTGTGGTTTGCCTCAAATCCTTCAGCCTAAATCTACCTAACACTGAAATATTTTCAGATTTCAGCCAAAAATCTTCAGTATTCAATTTTCCTGGGGGTGGGGTGGGGAGAAATCGAGAAAAGAAGACACTTTCCATGAGAATTTTTGTGTTTATTATTATTTTTATTATTTATTACCTGTATTATGGTAGCACCCAGGTCCTCCAGTCGTGGCCCTGGATCCCACTGTGCACATTATTATGGCTATTTATTAGGTGTATTACGGTAGCACCCAGGAGTTTTGGTCACAGACCAGGACCCGCATTGTGCTGCCCAAACACAGAAAAAAATACGGTCCCTGCCCCAAAGAGCTGTGACAACCTGAGTGTAAGACAAGCGGTGACGGACGGAGACAGACGGAGGAGCCCAAGGAAACGATAAGACAATATGGGACAGCGTTATCGCTGGGTGAAATGTCTTGGCCAGAAAGTTCTTTGTTGAAAAACGCAGATTCGGTTTGACAGAAACGCTTAACGAACGCACGTCAATTTCAGCGAATTGTTTCGGTCACACCCAAAACCCCCCTTACAAATGCCAGAAAGGTCGAAACGTTTCCTTTAGGTCTTTTTCTGAGCCACCCGCAAACTGAGCAATCGATGATCTGCACCACGCTCGTCAGTGTGAGAGCCGGGGAGTTTGAGCACACCTGCTCCCTCACCACTGTCAGGCTCTTTGTAGGCATGATGGCAAAGGAGAGTGTGAAGATAGAAGTGAAGGGGGATAATTTGCATGTGTGTACAAAGGCCAGTTTCTCTGGACACACTATAAATAAACAACAGAAGCCAGTTTCCTGCCAGGCAGTCTCATGTTACATGTATGTTACCTAACCACGTCTGTACCATTTGTGGATGGATTCCAGTAATTCCTAGTGTCAGGACGATTATTTCTGGCTGGATGCTGACATCTCAAGCATTGCCTTATTGACATAATACGCAAAGCGGATAATCTGCACCACTGAACCGCTTCTATTTTGCTGTTGCTGGCAAACCGGTTTGAAGCTCTCCCTCCATTGACAGTGACCTGTAACATTACAAAAAACCGAGGAGTCCTTGTGGCACCTTAGAGACTAACAAATGTATTTGGGCATAAGCTTTTGTGGGCTAGAACCCACTTCATCAGATGTAAGAAGTAAAAAATACAGGAGCAGATATAAATACATGAAAGGATGGGGCTGCTTTACCAAGTGTTAGGTCAGTCTAACGAGCTAAATCAATTAACAGCAAGATACCAAAGGAGGAGAAATAACTTTTGAAGTGGTAAGAGAGTGGCCCTTTACAGACAAAAAGAAAAGGAGGACTTGTGGCACCTTAGAGACTAACAAATTTATTTGAGCATTTATTTGGAAATTGTTGAAATCTTCCTGAAAACACCATCCTGCCCACTATGGATGTAGAAGCCCTCTACACCAACATCCCACACAAAGATGGACGACAAGCCGTCAGGAACAGTATCCCCGATAATGTCACGGCAAACCTGGTGGCTGAACTTTGTGACTTTGTCCTCACCCATAACTATTTCACATTTGGGGACAATGTATACCTTCAGATCAGCGGCACTGCTATGGGTACCCGCATGGCCCCACAGTATGCCAACATTTTTATGGCTGACTTAGAACAACGCTTCCTCAGCTCTCGTCCCCTAATGCCCCTACTCTACTTGCGCTACACTGATGACATCTTCATCATTTGGACCCATGGAAAGGAAGCCCTTGAGGAATTCCACCATGATTTCAACAATTTCCATCCCACCATCAACCTCAGCCTGGTCCAGTCCACACAAGAGATCCACTTCCTGGACACTACAGTGCTCATAAGCGATGGTCACATAAACACCACCCTATACCAGAAACCTGCTGACCGCTATGCCTACCTACATGCCTCCAGCTTTCATCCAGACCACACCACATGATCCATTGTGTACAGCCAAGCTCTGCGATACAACCGCATTTGCTCCAACCCCTCAGACAGAGACAAACACCTACAAGATCTCTATCAAGCATTCTTACAACTACAATACCCACCTGCTGAAGTGAAGAAACAAACTGACAGAGCCAGAAGAGTACCCAGAAGTCACCTACTACAGGACAGGCCCAACAAAGAAAATAACAGAACGCCACTAGCTGTCACCTTCGGCCACCAACTAAAACCTCTCCAACGCATCATCAAGGATCTACAACCTATCCTGAAGGACGACCCAACACTCTCACAGATCTTGGGAGACAGGCCAGTCCTTGCCTACAGACAGCCCCTCAATCTGAAGCAAATACTCACCAGCAACCACACACCACACAACAGAACCACTAACCCAGGAACCTATCCTTGCAACAAAGCCCGTTGCCAACTGTGTCCACATATCTATTCAGGGGACACCATCTTAGGGCCTAATCACATCAGCCACACTATCAGAGGCTCGTTCACCTGCACATCTACCAAAGTGATATATGCCATCATGTGCCAGCAATGCCCCTCTGCCATGTACATTGGCCAAACTGGACAGTCTCTGCGTAAAAGAATAAATGGACACAAAGCAGACGTCAAGAATTATAACATTCAAAAACCAGTCGGAGAACACTTCAATCTCTCTGGTCACTCGATTACAGACCTAAAAGTGACAATTCTTCAACAAAAAAAACTTCAAAAACAGACTCCAACAAGAGACTGCTGAATTGGAATTAATTCCTAACGTTCCTCAGACGTTCTTGTCAACTGCTGGAAATGGCCCACCTTGATTATCACTACAAAAGGTTTTCTCCCTCCCCCATGCTCTCCTGCTGGTATTAGCTCATCTTAAGTGATCACTCTGGTTACAGTGTGTATGGTAACACCCATTGTTTCATGTTCTCTGTGTATATAAATCTCCCCACTGTATTTTCCACTGAATGCATCCGATGAAGTGAGCTGTAGCTGACGAAAGCTTATGCTCAAATAAATTGGTTAGTCTCTAAGGTGCCACAAGTCCTCCTGTTCTTTTTGCAAATACAGACTAACACGGCTGCTACTCTGAAACCTTTATAGACAGTTGACAAGAAGGTGTAAGTAACAGTAGGGAGAAGTTAGTATGCGGGAAATTAAGTTTAGGTTTTGATAAATAATAAATTTGTTAGTCTCGAAGGTGCCACAAGGACTCCGAGGTTTCTTTGCTGAAACAGACTAACACGGCTACCATTGAAACCTGTAACATTACAGACATTCAGCAGGTCTCGCGTTCCGAGCGTTAACGGCTAACTCAGCACTGCCAGCCGAAGGCCACAATTTAAATTTGTGGGGGCTGCATGTTTGACATGCCTGTGTTGAAGTATAATTAAATCAACCTTGATTTTTAAACATTTCCTCCAGTATACAGGCTTTTGATACTGGCTCACATGACCGTCTCATAAGCAAACTAGCGAAATACAGTCCAGAGGAACCTATTATAAGGTGGATGTACAACTGGTTGGAATACCGTCCTCAGAGAGTAGTTATCAATTGTTCACTGTCAGGCTGGAAGGGCCTGTCGAGTGGGGTGCCACAGGGATCTGTTCTGGATCTAGGTCTATTCAATATCTTCACCAATGAATAATGATTACAGCATTCCGTCCCTAAAAGGGTAACGGGTGCCAGATGCCAGCAGGGTTGTGTACAAAGGGGAGTGGGGTTCAGTGGTTAAAGCAGGGAGGATGGGAGCCAGGGCTCCCCAGCAAAGCCCAGCACTTGCTTTCAGGCTCAATGAAGACAGCAATTAAGTCTCTTTGCTGTAGCAGAGACAGCTGCAAACAATGGAGGCCTCTGACCAGGGCAGTAGGGCGTGTGGCAGGTCAGAGCTGAACCCTGTGGGGTACGAACACAGGGGCTAGGAGATCGGTAGCCACCTTAGCCTCCTCCCTGAAACTGGCAGTACCCACTGGGGCTGGTGGAGCAAGGGTGGTGCCAGAACCTGAAAAGAATGTCGTAGTTTGCGCTGTGTTTTCCAGCAGGGCCGTCCTCAGCATACGCAGAATATGCAGCTGTGTAGGGCACCTGGAAATTTGGGGCTTAGTGTCCACCCTCCCAGCTCTTCCTATCCCTGGTCTGACCCTTCCTGCAGGCTCCCACCGCTGGCTGCTGCAGCCTGGCGAGTCTTCTCCGGCGGGGATCTCGTAACTTACAAGTGAAAAAGCCTCCAGCCTGCCAGCCCTATTAGCACAACACTGACACTGCCAAACAGCCGTTCAAGGGGGAATGAAGCCATTTCACAGGCATTTGCCAAACCCCAGGTATATACGGTTAGTATCTGAATTTACTGGCAAAACCAGCTGGGCATCACTGTCATATTTACTCCGAAGATGTTAGTCTACAGGACCTGAGTTAAAAATTTGCTTTAAAAACATATCGAAGAGATGCACTAACCCAGGGGTGGCCAACCTGTGCTTCTGAAGCCACACGCGGCTCGACAGAAGTTAATACGCGGCTTCTTGTCTAGGCACCGACTCCGGGGCTGGAGCGACAGGTGCCAGCTTTCCAATGTGCCAAGGGGGCTCCCTGCTCAACCCCTGGCTCTGCCACAGGCTCTGCCCCCACTTCACCCCTTCCCGCCCCCTCCCTGAGCCTGCTGTGCCCTCGCTCCTCCCCCTTCCCCCCCGGAGCTTCCTGCATGCCCCAAAACAGGTGATCGGGAGGTGCGGGGAGGGAGCGGGAGGCGCTGGGGGCGGGAGCGGGGGAGCTGATGGGGGGCTGCTGGCATATTACTGTGGCTCTTTGGCAATGTACATTGGTAAATTCTGGCTCCTTCTCAGGCACAGGTTGCCCCCCCCTGCACTAACCTGTCTAGCACGGCCCCTTTCCTCTCTATATAGTCCAAAGACAGAATCGGATTCACATACACCTTGGGAGTAACCGTGAATGATTTCCTGAAATGTCATTAATTGCACGACCCTCATGCCTGGGCACTTCCTCTTTAAATACAATTCAGACTGACCCTTTCTCAGCCCACCAGCTTGTGTTTTACTGAATTTGTCGCATACTGTCTGCAGGTTTGTGCCACAGAGCGAAGAGGTGATACTCAGCTTAGTCACAAGGGTAGAGGTGCGACTCTTTCCACATGAGAGATGTTTAGCCAGATCATCAGGTGGTATAAATCATACAACTGGGATCTGGACCCAGTGACTCCAAAGGAACTACGGTCGATTGACCCCAGCTGGAATCTGGCCCCATTGACTCCCATGGAGCGATGGCCGATTCACACCAGATGGGGGTCTGGTGAAACTATTAAGGAAACTAAGGATGCTGATGGATTGATTTCATTATGACAGCTCCCCTGCCACTCCCAGACCTGTTTGCTAAATTCCTCCTCATTGACTTCTGCAAATATTTATTGGTGACACATTTTCTTATCCACCCCATACCAGTGTCAAACGGTCTCATAAGCATCACACTGCACCTGGCTGGGGGAATTTAATTATAGAGTAACTGAGCGGAGAAGAGTGTTTCAGCCTTCATTGCGTTCCAGGCAAGGTTTGTTCCCTGAGATCGCCGAGATGGGTAGGGGGCTTCCAGACAGAATCCAGGAGTTAGGATCTCCAGGAGTCGAGAGAGAGAAGCAGATGGCATAGATACTGGTTTGCTATGAATGTGCTAATGTACAAGGAGCATAGGACAGGAACCCTGAGAAAATAAGAGACCCAAACAACAGACACGGCCCTTGTGTATTTCAAGCGCACAGGGAAACAACTGAAAATAAATGACCAGCATGCGGGGGAACAAACAGGGCTGGAGTGGGGAAAAGAATCATAGAATCATAGAATAGAATCATAAAATCATAGAATATCAGGGTTGGAAGAGACCTCAGGAGGTCATCTAGTCCAATCCCCTGCTCAAAGCAGGACCAACCCCAATTAAGTCATCCCAGCCAGGGCTTTGTCAAGCTGGGCCTTAAAAACCTCTAAGGAAGGAGATTCCAGCCCGTTCCCTAGGGAACCCATTCCAGGGCTTCACCTCCCTCCTAGTGAAATAGTGTTTCCTAATCTCCAACCTAGACCTCCCCCACTGCAACTTGAGACCATTGCTCCTTGTTCTGTCATCTGCTACCACTGAGAACAGTCTAGATCCATCCTCTTTGGAACCCCCTTTCAGGTAGTTGAAAGCAGCTATCAAATCCCCCCTCGTTCTTCTCTTCTGCAGACTAAATAACCCCAGTTCCCTCAGCCTCCCCTCGTAAGTCATGTGCCCCAGACCCCTAATCATTTTTGTTGCCCTCCGCTGGAATCTCTCCAATGTGTCCACATCCCTTCTGTAGTGGGGGGACCGAAACTGGACACAATACTCCAGGTGTGGTCTCACCAGTGCCGAATAGAGGGGAATAACCACTTCCCTCGATCTGCTGGCAACGCTCCTACAAATACAGCTCGATGTGCCATTGGCCTTCATGGCAGTCAGGGCACACTGCTGACTCATAGCCAGCTTCTCTTCCAGTGTAATGCCCAAGGTCTTGTCTGCAGAACTGCTGCTTAGCCAGTTGGTCCCCAGCAAAGAAACAAAGAAAGACAGATGGGGAGGGGCTAAGCTGGGTGGAGGAAAAAGACATGAACCTAAAGTTGGGGAGGAACCACCAAGCCTGACGTAGACGCAGGGTGTGCATCATCTCCAGACCACTGATCAAAAACTCCCCCAGACAGAGTAAGGGAACCAGAACAAACGGCAGCTGCAGCACCAGCCGGGAGAGAGAGCCCAGCACCAGGTAAGGTCAGTGGGGTCTAGTGGTTAGAGGGGGCAGGCTGGGAGCCAGGACTCCTGGGTTCTATCCCCAGCTCTTGGAGAGGAATGGGGTCTGGTGGGTCACAGCAGTGGGGGCCGGGAGCCAGGACTCCTCGGTTCCCTGCCTGGTGCTGACAGGGGGAGTGTTACGCTTGTGTGGGTCGTTTATTTATTCAAACGGACCTTTTCGGGTGCCAGTTGCCGTCATCCCGACAACGCCCCATTCCCAGCCCGGTTTAATTATTTTTGTGGCCCTGCCCCAGAGCTCCTGCCAGTTTGGGCAGCCCCAGGCAGTGAATCCCCACTATTGCTGAGACCTGCGGGGATCCAGTCCACACCCACCCAACCGCATCTCACCCCGTGCCCATCCCTTGTAGAGATGGACCCCAGAAAAGCACCTAAATGCCTCATCTCCGCCGGGCGCCGCATCCTCACCATCGCCTTTGCCCTGCTCATCTTGGGGGTCCTGACATGGGCTTACGTCGCTGGGATCCAGCTGGTGGCCGACCAGTATCGGATCATGGCCTTTGGCCTCTATGGAGTCTTCCTCGCCGCCCACCTGGTCATCCAGAGCTTCTTCGCCTCTCTGGAGCACCGGCGGATGAGGAGGGAGTCGTTGGCCTGTAGCTACACCAAGACGGTGGCGTTGACCATCTCGGCCTACCAAGAAGACCCCTCCTACCTCTGGCAGTGCCTGGAGTCGGTGCGGGACACCCTGTACCCCCCAGAGAAGCTGCGGATCCTCATGGTGATCGACGGCAACAGCCCCGACGACCGCTACATGATGGACATGTTCCAGGAGGTCTTCGCCGGCGAGGACGTGGGCACCTACGTCTGGGAGAACAATTACCACCAGCTGCCCCCGCTGGAGGGCGAGGAGGGGGGCGGCGGCTCCCAGGGGGCAGGAGGGGAGGAGCCTGGGCCCTACGCCGAGGTGGAGATGGTGGACCCGGGCCAGCTGGCGGTGGAGGAGTTGATCCGGTCCAGGCGATGCGTCTGCATCATGCAGCGATGGGGCGGGAAGCGGGAGGTGATGTACACGGCCTTCAGGGCGCTGGGCAACTCGGTGGACTATATCCAGGTAGGAGCAACCAGCTGGCTACCCTCCCCCCACCCCACCCCCCAGCACAGCACAGCGCCCCCTACTGCCGTTCTGGGCATGAAGGCCAGTCCTGCCTGCCAGGGGAGAGGCCTGTCCCCACCCCGTGCAGTACAGGCCCCCTAACACCACCCTGGGGCATCGGGACAGTCCTGACTGTCAGGGGAGAGCCCCCAGCCTGCCCCCTGCAGCACAGCGCCCCCTAGCGCCACCCTGGGGCATCGGGACAGTCCTGACTGTCAGGGGAGAGCCCCCAGCCCGCCCCCTGCAGCACAGCGCCCCCTAGCGCCACCCTGGGGCATCGGGACAGTCCTGACTGTCAGGGGAGAGCCCCCAGCCTGCCCCCTGCAGCACAGCGCCCCCTAGCGCCACCCTGGGGCATCAGGGCCAGTCCTGACTGTCAGGGGAGAGCCCCCAGCCTGCCCCCTGCAGCACAGCGCCCCCTAGCGCCACCATGGGGCATCAGGCACTGTCCTGACTGTCAGGGAAGAGCCCCCACCCTGCCCCCTGCAGCACAGCGCCCCCTAGCGCCACCCTGGGGCATCGGGACAGTCCTGACTGTCAGGGGAGAGGCCCCACCCTGCCCCTACAGCACAGCGCCCCCTAGCGCCACCCTGGGGCATCGGGACAGTCCTGACTGTCAGGGGAGAGTCCCCATCCTGCCCCCTGCAGCACAGCGCCCCCTAGTGATGCACTGGGCATAGGGCTCAGCACAGCTCCCCCTGGGGGTCTCCGCAAGTAACACCCCCTCCTCGGCCGCCCCCAGGTGTGCGACTCAGACACCAAGCTGGACCCCAGCGCCACGGTGGAGATGGTGAAGGTGTTGGAGGCCAACAAGCGCTACGGAGCCGTGGGGGGCGACGTGCGGATCCTGAACGTCTCCGACTCCTTCATCAGCTTCATGAGCAGCCTGCGCTACTGGATGGCCTTCAACGTGGAGCGCGCCTGCCAGTCCTACTTCGACTGCGTCTCCTGCATCAGCGGGCCCCTGGGTGAGCCTGCCAGGACGCCTGGGTTCTCCCACGCTCTGGGAAGGGAGTGGGGGCTAGTGGTTAGAGCGGGGGAGGCTGAGCAGGGGGGCTGGGTGTCAGGATTCCTGGGTTCTCTCCCCAGCTCTGGGAGGGGAGTGGGGTCTAGTGGTTAGAGAAGGGGGGAGGCTGGGTGTCAGGACTCCTTGGGTCTCCCCGTCTCTGGGAGGGGAGTGGGGTCCAGTGGCTAGAGCAGGGGGGCTGGGTGTCAGGGCTCCTGGGGTCTCCCCGTCTGTGGGAGGGGAGTGGGGTCCAGTGGCTAGAGCAGGGGGGCTGGGTGTCAGGACTCCTGGGGTCTCCCCGTCTGTGGGAGGGGAGTGGGGTCCAGTGGCTAGAGCAGGGGGGCTGGGTGTCAGGACTCCTGGGGTCTCCCCGTCTGTGGGAGGGGAGTGGGGTCCAGTGGCTAGAGCAGGGGGGCTGGGTGTCAGGACTCCTGGGGTCTCCCCGTCTCTGGGAGGGGAGTAGGGTCTAGTGGCTAGAGCAGGGGGGCTGGGTGTCAGGACTCCTGGGGTCTCCCCGTCTCTGGGAGGGGAGTGGGGTCTAGTGGCTAGAGCAGGGGGCTCTATCCTGGCTCGAGGAGGGGCCGGGAAGGGAGCGCGGGGAATTCCGGCTCTGCTGACCCTGCGCTGCCTGCTGCCCCCTGCAGGCCTGTACCGGAACGACCTCCTGCAGCAGTTCCTGGAGTCCTGGTACCACCAGAAATTCCTGGGCACCCACTGCACCTTCGGCGACGACCGGCACCTCACCAACCGCATGCTGAGCATGGGCTACGCCACCAAGTGAGTGCACGGCCCAGCTGGGCCCGGCCCTCCTGGGGGCTGGGGGCCCGGACTCCTGGGGTCTCTCCTGGCTCTGGGAGGGGAGCGGGGGCTAGTGGTTAGAGCCAGGGGGAATGGGCGCCAGGACTCCTGGGTTCTCTCCCTGGCTCTGGAAGGGGAGTGGGGGCTAGCGGTTAGAGAAGGGGGGGTTGGGAGCCAGGACTCCTGGGTTCTCTCCCTGGCTCTGGGAGGGGAGTGGGGCTAGCGGTTAGAGCAGGAGGGGTTGGGAGCCAGGACTCCTGGGTTCTCTCCCCAGCTCTGGGAGGGGAGCGGGGGCTAATGGTTAGAGCAGGGCGATAGGAGCCAGGACACCTGGGTTCTATTTCCGGCTCTGGGAGGGGAGTGGGGCTAGCGGTTAGAGCAGGGGGACTGGGAGTCAGGACTCCTGGGTTCCAACCCCAGCTCTGCATTAGCTAAGCCCCCCGCCCGCCCCCCTCCAGGTACACGGCCCGCTCCCGCTGCTACTCAGAGACCCCCGCCCAGTTCCTGCGCTGGCTGGCCCAGCAGACCCGCTGGACCAAGTCCTACTTCCGCGAGTGGCTCTACAACGCCCTCTGGTGGCACCGGCACCACCTGTGGATGACCTACGAGGCCGTGGTGGCCGGCGTCTTCCCCTTCTTCGTGACGGCCACCGTCCTGCGCCTCTTCTACGGCGGCAGCCTGTGGGACGTGCTGTGGGTCCTGCTCTGCGTCCAGCTGGTGGCCGGCATCAAGGCGCTCTACGCCTGCTGGCTGCGGGGCAGCCCCCGCATGCTCTTCATGAGCCTCTACGCCCTGCTCTACATGGGCGGCCTCCTGCCGGCCAAGTACTTCGCCATCGTCACCATGAACAAGAGCAGCTGGGGCACCTCCGGGAGGAAGAAGATGGTGGGCAACTTGATGCCCCTGCTGCCCGTCTCCATCTGGGGGCTCCTGCTGCTGGCGGGGCTGGGCTACACCATCTACCAAGAGGCCCTGGCCAAATGGACCCGCCTGGTCAAGCAGGCCGAGCTGAGATACCTGGTCATCGGGGTGGGCGTCTACCTGGGCTACTGGGCCGGCATGGTGCTGCTGTACTGGGTGTGGATCCGGCGGTGCTGCCGGAAGCGGGCCGATCACTACGCAGTCCAGGTGTGAGGCCCGGACACCAGGGTTCCTTTTATTCTCTTCCTACCTCACCCCCCCGGCCTGGCTGTGGGGAAGCTGGAAGGCCGGATTAGACAGGGAAGAAATGGCTAATGGGGAGAGAAGGGAGCGAGGGTGCCAGGACTCCTGGGTTCCATCCCCTGCTTTGGGAGGGGAGTGGGGACTAGTGGTTAGAGCGGGGAGGGGGAAGGGAGCCAAGGCTCCTGGGTTCTTTCCCTGGCTCTCTGTGGGGAGTGGGGGCTAGTGGTTACAGCAGCGGGGCTGGGAACCAGGACTCCTGGGTTCTACCCCCAGCTCTGAGAGGGAAGTAAGGTCTAGCGGTTGGAGCAGGTGGGGCTAGGAGCCTGGACTCCTGGATTCTAGCCCTGACTCTCGCAGGGGAATGGGGACTAGCACAGGGAGTCTCAAACTGGGGAGACTCCTCAGGGGGTCACAAGGTTATTATGTGGGGGTCACGAGCTGCCACGCTGGGGCATCGCGGCCGGCATCCCGTGCTCATCTTATGAATTGCCCAGGCCGTCTCTCCGCGGGAGAGCGAGGGGTTACCACGGGGGTGACACTACACCCAGCTGCCGGCCCCGGCCCCACGCTGCTAAACGGGGCTGATCCTGCTCCTCACGCCCCCTGCTCCTCCTGCTCTGCACGACAGACTTAGGTCAACGTGGGCAGCTCAGGGGGACCTAATTATGTCCGCATCCACACCCCTGCCTTGCGCCCGCCGACGTACATGCCCTACCCCACTGACATCACAACTGGGGGTCGCGCGGGTGACCTTGCGTCCGTGTAGACACGGCGTTACTTACACCGTGGCTGTCAGCTCGCCCGTCCCAGGCTCTGGCCACACTGCAGTGACGCCGGGGGTCAGACTCCGCTCTGGCAGTGCCCCCCCCCGCCCTCAGGCACTAGGGGGCACAGCATCACCCCCCCGTTTCGGTCACATCGCCCCTGTGAGTCCGGCCTGCAAGGCCTCGTGCCGGGTGACGTCTCCCTGCGCTGGGCCCTCTGCCCAGGTCCCCATGCGGCGCCGGTGTCACGTGGGGCTGGGCCAGGGCCCGCTGTCCCGGCTCTGGGCCCACGGCTCCCCCTGCAGCTCGGCCCTGGCTCGCCATCAGCGCGACTGGTCTGCGCTGCCCCGGCTCCCGGCTCCCCTTCCTGTGCCCCAGCCCAGCTCGACCTGCTGCTCTCCCCTTAACTCTGCCCTCCCCTGCCTCAGCCAGCCCCAGCTCACATGCAGGATGGGCCCTGGGCTCCTGACTCCCTCACTGGCCAGCCTCCCTGTCAATCAGGTCAACCTGCAGCGATGCCCGCTCCCCATTGGCCCTGGGGATTGTCCTCGTCTCCGACCCGTCCACTTTCTTTTGCTACTGGGAGAGGGCTGACCAAAAACCCAGCACCACGTTTCAGTGAGGGGCCAGCAGCCCCCGGACACCCTCAGGCCTGGTCTACACTTAAAGTTCAGGCTGTTAAAGCTACAGAGACCAGGGGCGGGACGGGATCCACACCCTGAGCACCGCACTGAGGCCGACCCAACCCCTGGAGTAGACGCAGGTCGATGGGTGAATCCTTCCCTCGCTCGGGGAGGGGAGTTCCCACAGGGATGGAAAACCCCCGTCCATCGGGACAGGCGGCGTCTTCACTACGGGGCTCTGCCGGCCCAGCTACAGCGCTGGGACACGACAGCAGCCGTAGTGTAGACAGGGCCCTGTACCCCACACAGAGCTAATCCCCCCTCCCTGCACATGCTGGATGTTCCCCTGACTGGGGGTTCGGGGGGTATAAAGGGTCCAAGCCCAGGCGGGGTTAGACGGCCACAGCAGCGGGTGACTCACCTTGGGCACTCGTAGCTAGGAGAGCAGGGAGAAGGCAGAGGAGGAAGGAAACCGTCCTGGTGCTGGGAGGACCACGGGGCTGGGCTCAGAGCCGAATGGGGCCTTCTCCCGGCTGACACAGCGACTCTTCCGGGGGGAGGAGGAGAGAGTCAAGACCGAAATGAGGGAGGAAAGGGACTTCTAGCCCAGATTCTCGGGGGGGGGGGGGGGGGGGGGGGGGGGGGGGGGGGGGGGGGAACAGGCAACAGAGCTGCACAAATAACCGATTTTTGGGTTCACTGGCAGTTCTCAAACATCGGGGGGGAAATCGTTCTGGGTTGACCCAATTTCTCGTCCAACTGAAAAGCCAAACGAAAAATGGTTTTGGTTCATTTTCAAGCATTTGGAAACATTTCTAAATTTGTTTCTAAAGGAAAAGCGCCGTCAACTTTGAAATGAAAAGACACTTTGAGTTGAAAAAAATTAAAAGGTTTAATTCTGGAAATGTCCAGACAAAACGTCTCCCTTTGTCGGGGTGTTGGTTTGGGGTTTTTTCCGGCTGAAGCAAGGCAGCGAAATCTACACAAATTCGTGAAACGTTTCAGTCGCCCCAAAGCTGCATTTTTCAGTGGAGAAAAGTTTCGGATGGAAAATTTCTCCCAGCTCCCCCATGGCCCAGACACGCCTCGCCGTAGCAGAGCAGGGGCTCCGGGACACTGGAGAAGGGCGCTCCGCGGGGCACTCCTCATCATAGTCATGGCTCCGGACGCAATCGTGGTGACCAGCAAAGCGCAGATGTCAGGTGGAGCCAGTGACAGTCACGGGGACATGACCTGCCCCTGCCTCACGTCCTGTTACACCAAATCACTTCAGTGTGGAAGGAAACAGTTAAACAGCAAGTCAGCCGCAGCCTGTGTGCTTATTGCCAGACGGCCAGGGCCCCAGCAAGCCTATGGGTCCATTGACTTCAACAGGTTTCAGAGTAGCAGCCGTGTTAGTCTGTATTCGCAAAAAGAAAAAGCGGACTTGTGGCACCTTAGAGACTAACCAATTTATTTGAGCATAAGCTTTCGTGAGCTTTCCGATGAAGTGAGCTGTAGCTCTCGAAAGCTTATGCTTATGCTTTTATGGTTAGTCTCTAAGGTGCTACAAATCCACCTTTTCTTTTTGACTTCAACAGTTACACTGGTGTAAACCGGCTGGGGATCTGCCCCATTGACTCCAATGGAGCTGTGGCCAATTGACCCCGGCTGGGATCCGGCCCCATTGACTCCAATGGAGCTGTGGCCGAGTTTTCACTCCCTTGTCCATGTTTGCTCATGGTCTGCACCGTCCCTTCTGACATGGGGCGACCGGCACGGCCTGTGGGGCGCCAGGGTCAGAGCATCCTGCCGATCTGCAGAGGGGCCCTACAGTGTTTCTACATTATCTCCACCCCCTTGACTGGCCCAACGGCTTCTTTGCTTTCCTCTTCTGCAGCGAGCTGAGGTGTCCATTGATCCTCCTACGGGGACGCTCCGGTCCCTTCCCTGGATCAGCCCGGTTCGGCTGGAACCTGTCAGGTCTCGGAGGCTTCAGACCCCGCCCTGCCCATGTGCGTGGCTTTGCATTGACCAAAACTCAACTTCATCTGCCATCGCGTTGCCCGTTGACCCAGCTCCGTTCGATCTCCCTCAAGTTCCCGAGTAACCTCCATACGTTGCCTTCTCTGCAGATTTCACCACCTCCTCGCTCAGCCCCCGTCAGATCATCTGAGTACCGTGAACGCTGGGTCTAGCACAGAGCCTGGAGGCCTCCACTTTTAAGCTTTTGCCATCACACAAAATTCCCTTGAATTCCGGCTCTGTTTTCTAGAGACACCAGGTGGGGGAAGAGACGAGCTTCCGAGCGACACCGAGCTCTGCTGCGGGTCAGCGGAGCTCGACAGCTCGTGTCTCTCCCCAGCAGAAGCTGGTCCAATAAAAGCTTTTCCCTCCCGCACCTTGTCTCTCTAATATCCCGGGGCCCGAATGGCTACAACAACCCTGCAAACTCCTGTTTTCCAGCGGCTGTCCTGTTTCTGCTCCATGACCATGGCCGCCCTTAGGCATAGGCAGAATACGCAGCTGTGTAGGGCACCTGAACATTTGGGGCACCACTGGGTCTTAGTGTCCCCCTCTCGCCGGCTTTCCTATCCCTGTTCTCACCCTTCCTGCAGGCTCCCACAGCTGGCTGCTGCAGCCTGGTGACCGTTACTCCAGAGCGGATTTAGTAACTTGAAAGTGAAAAAGCCTCCGGCCTGCCAGCCCTATTAACACAACACTGAAACTGTTAAAGAGACATTCAAGCAGGAATGAAGCCATTTCACAGGCATTTGCAAAACGCCAGGAATATACGGTCAGCTTCTGCGTTTACTGACCAAACCAGCTGGGCATCACTGTCATATTTACTCAGAACATGTTGGTCTACAGGACCTTATGTTGTCAGACGTCACCGGTGTGGCGCTCTGCTCTGCTCTAACAGTCGGCTGCGTGCGCGTGTTCCCTCCGTGTGCTGGCCCGGCTCCGCAGATCGCTGGCACCGCAGACCCCGAGAGAACCCCCAATGACCACAGACTCTGATAAGGTACGAAGGCACCCGGCCAGGTTTATTGTCAAATGAAGCCCAGTGATAGTTCCCCGCAGACAATACCGGACATACTACGAATATTTGCCCCCAACGATGGTCCGGCTCAGTCCGTGGCAGGACTCTCCATTGTCCCCTAGGCCAGACAAAGACAACCCCTCAGGGATGCATTCTCATACAAAGGTGCAATCAGGTTACACATCACTCATGACGCACTAAGGTACAACCCCTCTACGCATTAGGGCGCTGCCTCTCCCCTGGTACAGGTTGGTTCGAACAAACAACTCTATCCATCATATTGTCCTTCTGACCCTGTCTTGAGGATGGCTCAGCCTGTTCCTTGTTATCTCTGTGGGATGTGTTCATACCGGGGTGTTCTGGTGCTATCCTGGCACACGCTCATTTCATTAGTGTTCATATGTGTGTAACCCTTCTGCCAGGCCAAGTTGATAGCAGCAAGGGCCGGGTTCAGTATGCAGGGGTTCCCTCTCATCCAAGCAAATGCAAAACTGGCTCGAGCCCCCACCCAGTGACCTGGGAAAATCTTACACACCCCCTGGGCGCCTCAAAGAGGCAACACTTCCCCTCTCGCAAGCACGGAGTCTCTGTGTAGCAGAGAATCTTTAATAACATGAGATAAACGACATCAGCATTAAATTGGGGAAACACCACAACTAGTGTTCATTAACCAAACCACGAGCAAAGACCCACCCCAGCAAATCGGGCCACATCCTTTCCCTCGGGTTCTTGAGTCCCAGAACCCAAACCTCTCTTGAGTCCAGCAATCCACAAATCACCCAAAGTCCAAAAAGTCCAGCCCCAGAGTTCAAAAGTTCATCTGCAGAGTGTTACTCCCCAGTCTGGCTAAAAATGTGCCTGTGTGTGGGGGGAAAGAGGTAAGGGGCACCTTACGTGACCTGAAGCTGACTGCCCCACAGGGCTCCGCTCCGCTGTCTCACGAACGGCTCCGCTCTGCACAGCTCAGCGTCTCACGAACGCGCCGCCAGCCTATCCACGAACAGCACCACTGCACTCTAGTTCTTCCGGCTCCCCACTGCTCGACACAGCGCTCGGTGATTTCAGCTCAGAGTAGTGGGAGCCTTAGTGCTGGTGCACCATAAGGCCAAAGTGAATTCAGCACAGCACCTGTAGCAAAAAGAAAAGGAGGACTTGTGGCACCTTAGAGACTAACCAATTTATTTGAGCATGAGCTTTCGTGAGCTACAGCTCACTTCATCGGATGCATACTGTGGAAAGTACAGAAGACGTTTTTATACACACAAACCGTGAAAAAATGGGTGATTATCACTACAAAAGGTTTTCTCTCCCCCCACCCCACTCTCCTGCTGGTAATAGCTTATGTAAAGTGATCACTCTCCTTACAATGTGTATGATAATCAAGGTGGGCCATTTCCAGCACAAATCCTGGTTTTCTCCCCACCCCCACCCCCAAACCACACACACAAACCCACTCTCCTGTTGGTAATAGCTTATCTAAAGTGATCACTCTCCTTACAATGTGTATGATAATCAAGGTGGGCCATTTCCAGCACAAATCCTGGTTTTCTCCCCACCCCCACCCCCAAACCACACACACAAACCCACTCTCCTGTTGGTAATAGCTTATCTAAAGTGATCACTCTCCTTACAATGTGTATGATAATCAAGGTGGGCCATTTCCAGCACAAATCCGGGGTTTAACAAGAACGTCCGAGGAAGCGGGGGGGGGGGGGGGGGGGGGGGGGTAGGAAAAAACAAGGGGAAATAGGTTACCTTGCATAATGACTTAGCCACTCCCAGTCTCTATTCAAGCCTAAGTTAATTGTATCCAATTTGCAAATGAATTCCAATTCAACAGTCTCTCGCTGGAGTCTGGATTTGAAGTTTTTCTGTTGTAATATAGCAACTTTCATGTCTGTAATCACATGACCAGAGAGATTGAAGTGTTCTCCGACTGGTTTATGAATGTCGGAGAACACTTCAATCTCTCTGGTCACGCGATTACAGACATGAAAGTTGTGATATTACAACAAAAAAACTTCAAAACCAGACTCCAGCGAGAGACTGTTGAATTGGAATTCATTTGCAAATTGGATACAATTAACTTAGGCTTGAATAGAGACTGGGAGTGGCTAAGTCATTATGCAAGGTAACCTATTTCCCCTTGTTTTTTCCTACCCCCCACCCTCCTCAGATGTTCTTGTTAAACCCTGGATTTGTGCTGGAAATGACCCACCTTGATTATCATACACATTGTAAGGAGAGTGATCACTTTAGATAAGCTATTACGAACAGGAGAGTGGGTCTGTGGGGGGGGGGGGGACCTGGATTTGTGCTGGAAATGGCCCAACTTGATTATCATACACATTGTAAGGAGAAAGAAGAAAAGGAGTACTTGTGGCACCTTAGAGACTAACCAATTTATTTGAGCATAAGCTTTCATGAGCTACAGCTCACTTCATCGGATGCAAGTGAGCTGTAGCTCACGAAAGCTTATGCTCAAATAAATTGGTTAGTCTCTAAGGTGCCACAAGTCCTCCTTTTCTTTTTGCGAATACAGACTAACACGGCTGTTACTCTGAAACTTGTCATTGTAAGGAGAGCGATCACTTTAGATAAGCTATTACCAGGAGGAGAGTGGGGTGGAGGGAGGTATTTTTTCATGCTTTGTGTATGTAAAAAGATCTTCTACACTTTCCACAGCATGCATCTGATGAAGTGAGCTGTAGCTCACGAAAGCTTATACTCAAATAAATTGGTTAGTCTCTAAGGTACCACAAGTCCTCCTGTTCTTTTTGCGGATACAGAGTAACAGGGTTGTTACTCTGAAACCTACCTGTAGCAAGATTCTTAATAGACCCAAAATTAGCTCTGACATTCCACAGTGGAGAAAGACAGAGATGCAATTGGTATTTCAAACCCTCACAAAGGTCCTACACCACCAGGTACTAATACCTATCTCAAGCCACTCAATTCCCAGAGTTTTGGAACCCATGTCCCTTGCCTAGCGAGTGCTACTTAGTTGATGGTGTGTCCCTCCATCATAACAAAAGGCCAAGTACAGTTCCAAGCACAGTTCCCATAATCAGGGTAATAACAATTTATTCTTCCTGCCCCAATAACAGAGACATTGAGGATCCCACAACAGCCAAAGTGACCATTTGGGCAGCTATGGCCTCAGTCTAGGCAGGGTGGATGTGCCTATGCAAATGAGATCAGCCCCTAAAGTTCTTTTCCACAACTTGCCACACCTCACCACCAGATGTCAGGGTGGAGCTCATCCTGACACTGCTTACATGTGTGTTCTTACTTTTAGCAGCCCTCTTCCTGCCAACTTCTGTGAGCAGGGCCTGCCTCTGGCGCCGAGCTTAACTTGGCTTTACGTTCGCAAAGTCTTGACCATTACTTCAGTTCAGGCCTCAGGTCTCATACCGGGCCTCTGATACCAAGGGTTTATGTTTCAGGGTCTCATCTTACTACACTTAGTTTTAAATTTGCTTCACAAATATTTCATTAGTGAGTTGAAGATTATAAAAATCACAACTCTAAAAAATCCTTGCATAGATTTTAGATACGCAATCATCTTTAGCCTTAAATGCTTGGATCTTCAAAAATATAGTTTTTAAATAAATCCTTCAGAAGACCACCCTTATCGAAAATACACACTTTAATTTTAATTACTATAGTAAAACAATAATTGCTTCCAAAGTCTTCCCATCCTTTCTGTCCATCCCTTTCTCCCTTCACTCCCCCTCCCCCATTGAAGAGAGCCCTTAAAGGGACAACACCCCTTTCTTTCCAGATAGCTGGACAAAGAGTTTCCCTTTCTTTACTTCTGACTATCTGATGAACTGGTTTTAAGAGAACCCTCCAGCAAAATCAGTACCTTAGTAAGATATAAAATCCTTTGTTATGCCTAAAATCTTTGGAAACATATTTTTTAAAGTTGGTGACATTTCATAAACGTGTCTATTGTTATGGAGATCACACAAAGTAAATTAGTGTTCCCTTTTTCGAAAAGCAATGCACATTGTTTATGAACACACGAAACCTCTGTGACTGATTAATTTAAAATAACGTCTGAAGTCGTGCAACATTGCAGCTATTCCTCTCCCGGCTCTCTTGCTTAAGTGCGACGTTGGCATCCTGGTGGATAACATGAGACAGTATTGGGAGAGCTTTGAGCATTTCCCTCAATGCACTCGCTATCCAAGCTGAGAAGTCTGTAGCTGAGCAGAAGGACGTGATCAAGTCCCCATTGGCCAAAGAGATCTCAAAAGAAACGGCAGAGGAGCAGCTGACTAAGGCTATAGGGGCGGGTCTAATGGTAGTTAAACATTTTGTCAGCATGACACCGGTGGCCGGGACCGTATGTGCTGCAGAGAGGTCTTTCCCCGTGGCTCACAGAATGCTGAATGGCTTGGACAACGTCGCTGAAGACGCCCAAAGAGTCCTGACCCAGGCATTGGACAGAGAAGAGGGAACAAGTGAATAACAGCAACAAAAGGCCAATAAGCTGGATACACGCCTCCGGCAGATGGAGCTTGGAGCCAACCAGAAGACAATGGCTGATTCTTCTGTACTCAGAGCTAACGCAACAAAGGAAAAAAATATTAAAAAGCAAAGATGTATTTCCAGTGCGGGGGGCCAGGCAAAACGGGAGTTCAGGTCCCTGGTCCCATAATTTTTTTTAAGTCAGGCCCCCGATGGGAAAGTTGAGGGGCAGCAGCAGGGCAAATACCGGCTCAAAAAGCCCTGATCTATGTTAACGAAAACCATCGGGCAAGATTTTTTAAAATATACTTTAACTTTCTCTGTATAAATCAGTGGAGATTCCTTGAGTCCCATGGAGCGATTGACACCAGTTGAGGATGTGGCCTATTGCGGTGCAGAGTCGGACCGTGAGAAACAGGCAGAGCTGTTATAACCGTGCAGACGTGTGATCAGAAAACAGTGAACCCAGAACCAGCTCCTTCCAGCTGTTGTTCTTTCCCTGAGTCCTTTTCCCTTTGCCATTAAATGCTGGGATAGACCCGTTCCACCCCGAGCATGTGAAGACAATTAATTGAAAGGAAACCATTAAAAATAGACTTCTGAGCAGTAAGAGACCTACCTGAGACCTGGAACCTGCTCTGCTACCCTGGACTCAGCTCTCAACTCAACTCTGCCCGAGGGAAACAGACTCGATTAGAAACCCCTTAGCACAGATCCCCAGCTGGTGTAAATGGACCTAGCTCCATTGATTCAATCCTGAATCTGTCCTTCCAGGCACATCCATTTAACTAGTCTCTTAGCAGAGGTTAGCTAAAGATTCTTTTCTCCATCTGCCATCCTTACGCTAGGGGCTGTTATTAGCCCTGTAACTCAGTTGTACCCTGAGTAGGGTTTGGAAGCATCTGGCTGCTAAACCCGTTTCAGAGGCTTAATAGTTAAATCACTGATGTCTGTGAGATTTTTCTTATGGCCCCGAGCTGCAGTTTGAGCTGCTGCTGATGGTGTTTTTGGTGCTGATTTGCTTGTTTGATGCAGAGTTTAGGTTGGCCTGGGGTCTGGGAATCACCGACACCGCTCAGACTAATTTGGGATTTGCGGATTGTAGTCGCGTTGTGTGGGGCTCTGAGGACGATTGGCTCATATGATGCCACTCGCCAGCCAAGCGCGACTGATTCGCTCTATATTCCACAGTCCGTAATCCATGCAGTGGCGTCTCTTTGCTCTGGGTATTCGCTGCTTGCAGTTTTATCATTACTGCCGATCTTAGAGAAATACTTTTGTCTTTTAATAAACTCCCAGTCAGTTGGATCTGACACTCTGTGCATCTGATTTGTATTGCTCTTAGAAAAACATGGAGCAAGGGGCATCAGCTGGACCTCAGCTTTGACTCCATCTCCCCCTCAGCCCTGCAGATTTGGACTGGTTAGGTCTGTGGACATCAAGACGATCCAGAGTTGGAGTTAATGCTAACAAAAACATAGGAAAGGCTCTTAAATCTCCTGCTTTTGTGTTTAAGCCAAACGCAGGCTCTTAGAGACCAGGGGGAGATTGTTACAACGTGACCCTGTCACCCACTGTGCAGCCAGGGGTCTGTCATGAGTAGACCCAACTGCCGAGTCCCCCCACGTGTTTGTGAGCCAGCTGGGACTGGTTAAAGTCTGATCTCTGCTTCTGGCTCGGGACTCTAGGGTGCACCACCAGACTCAAACCTCTTGTCATGAGCCACCCTAGACCCCCGAAATCAGTGTCTGAGTCCTCCTGAGTGCTCCAGTCACTTATACACACTCCCCTGGAGCACCTAGGTTGTGGGGGCTCTGGGCTTTTTAATGGGGGCGAGAGTAATTAACAATCGGAAGGACTTACTCCATCGCTGGCAACTTTTAACTCAAGATGAGAAGTTTTTCGGGAAGATCTGCTGCAGGAATTATTTTGGAGACACTTTCTTCTTCTTATTATTATTATTTTGGAGTCTCTCAGGCCCCCTCCACCCCGGCCAGGGCCATAGTGGGGAGGTGGTCGGCTCTCAGCCCCACCCCCGGCACTCTGGCCGGGGACACTGGGGGGCTGAGAGCAGCGAGCAGGGGTGGGGCCTCGTCCTGAAGGGGCGAGTCAGGGGTGTCTAGTCTCCCCAAGGGGAAGCTTCATCTGCTGCCCATGCTAGGAACACAGGGTTAGCAGAGGACCCCAGTGACTTCGCTTTCAAAGCACTCGAGAGTTACAGGTCTTTGAAAATACCAAAAGTCCTGAGAGCCCCTCCTGGCGCCGTGGGCCTGATCTCACTCCGCATGGGAGTTTAAGGAACCATCTATACTTGAAAATTAAATCAGCATCGCTGTGTGTCGGTCGGGGTGTGTGACCAGGCAGGGGAGTATCAGGCAGAGGTGGGGTTGGTGGGGCACAGAATTAATTCGTGAGTATTTGGGGGCTTGCGGTGACGCTGGGATCTGGGGGCAGAGAGGAACGAGGGGCTGCTGCGGGAAGACATGTTTGGTGCTCAGGAGTTGCCAGGTGTGCGGGCTGAAGACAGTTGGGACAGGGCAGTGATGGGTCCATGTGGGAATGTAAAGGGAGAGTGGGGAGGCAGAATGGGCCAGGTTTCGGGTCTGGGGTTACGCAAGGGGCGATGCACCCAGTGGTGCAGACTGGGGAAGTGGGTGGGAGCTGGTGAGCTAAGAGCTGAGGTCACTCTGCAATGGGGGAAAGTCCTGGGGCAGAAGAGGGGATGCCAAGCCGGGAGAGTGCTGGGGGCAGAGTGGATAAGGTGGGGGTCACAAGGAGGAGGAGAAAGGGGGGAACTCCAATATGGGGAAGGGACACCCGAAGGAGGGCTGGGAGGTAGATTTAAGAGGGGAGGCAGAGAAAGAGGGAGACCCTGGGTGGGAAGAGAGACCTGGTTGGGGGGTTAGTTAAAGGGGATATCGGGAGAGGGCAAGGAAAAGAGAATCCCAAGGATGGAGCGGGTTGTCCTGAGACGGGAGGGAGCCCAGCTGGGACAAGAGAGCCTGGAGAACACAAAGGGGGCAGACCTGTGGGAGGGGAGGAGAATGGGATGGAGAGGGCCAGAGCCAGGGACTCGGGGCGTGTGTCCGTTAGGGATCTATCCCGATTGCGGCCGGGCCGGGCCGGAGACCATGGGGCTGTACCTGGGGGACCTGACTAAGGAAATCTGGAAAAGGCAGGGAGGCTGCCCCACCTCGCTGCCCTTTCCCCCCAAATCCTTTGGACTGTTGGAATTGCAACAAGGGAGATACCAGGATGAGCTATGGGGAGATAGAGGGAGTATTGGGGGCTCCGAGGGGGGCAGGGATGTTGAGGGACCATGGGGAGACGGCAGGGGCTGCTGAGGGGGATATCGAGGGACCGTGAGGGGGGACAGCGGGGGCTCCTGAGGGGGAAATTGAGGGGCAGTGGGGAGCAGTGGGGGCTCCAGAGGGGGGATATTGAGGGGCGGGGGAGGGGAAGGCGGGGGCTCCTGGAGGGTAGGGTGACCATATGTCGGTTTCCTTGCTCACTGCAGCAGAGGAAGATCCACCTCGGGGCCCCGACTGGTCCCTCCCCTGCAGCCGCAGCTGCCGGATCCCGCCTGGCCTGAAGCCGGCAAGCGCCTCTTGCCGGGCCACCTGCCCAAGCTGTGCCCCGGCCGGGAGGGGTGACAGGCCCGGCCCGGCTCCCCACCCTGCCCAGGGGGAGAGGCCCAAAGGAAGGTGCCAACCGACAGGCGGGCGCCACGTCCCGGGCCTGTGCCCGCCACCCGGACAGGGAGCGACACTGCCCCCCACCCACCTCCAGTGTCAGGCCCGTGGAATGCATCCGATGTAACCATCACTGTAACATCACGACAACCACCATGCTCAGGGCATCATGAGCCTTCCGAAAACACCCGACTTGACACACTTTCCATTGGATACCACACAATCCTTTCACAAGGATGAGCACGGGGGTGTAGGGTGTTCCCCCGAGGTACAGAGCGTCACACCGTGTAATGACCTTCGGGTTCGTTAAACAACCAACCAGTGAATGACACAGGAATACAACTTTTAATAAAACAAACGAGAGAGTTTCTGTCTGTGGGGACCTGCTGTGCACAGCTATACTGGGCTTCCAGGGCACATCACTAAATCCCTGCATTCATAATACAGTCCATTATGTGGGAGCATCTCTTCATTATAATCCTCAACAAACACATCTCGACAACCCCGACCCAGATCAGGGCCCCGTTGCGCCGGGGGCTGCACAGACACACAGGGAGACACCGTTTCTGCCCCAGCCAGTTTACAGTCTAAGTCGACAAAGGATTATTCTTTCCGTGTTGTAAGCAGGGGAAACTACGGCACAGAGAAGACGAGATGCGATGAAGGCCCCACAGTCAGGCTGTGGTAAAGCAAGGTCTCCTGAGTCACACTCCAACACTCTGACTGCAACGCCATCCTCCCCGGTGCCACTAAACGGACTTTTTCTCTGCCACCTCCAGAGCCTCGGTGAGCAGCCGGTGGGCATCCTCAGCAACGCCTTCCAGAAAGGAATGCAGGGTGCAGAATGTGACTTGCCACGAGATCGCTGCAGCTAGGAAGGTTCCATACACTGGTATGAGGCTTAGGTACTTTTTAATTTGTATCATGGCATGACCCGTCTCCTTGTCCCCTTGCTCCCAGGCAAGATGAGTAGGCTTAGATGATTTAGGTTTACATGATGTTAAAAGACAGTCGGTTAATGGCCCTATTCCACTACCTAAAACTTTACTCAACAGCTCCAAAGCATTTTCTGTAGAGATTTCCTTGGCCAACGGGGTTTTTATCACTTCCTTCAGCTGAGACACTGGTTTCCTGACCTGTTTGGAGAGTTTAACGAGGGATTCTTCATCCAAACCAAAGACTTTGCAATACTCGATCATAGATTCCACCAGGATGTCAATGTCACATGAGACAGAGAGGTGGGGGATGGGAACAGCTGCAATAACACACGACTTCAGGGCTCGTTTCCAGATCTGGCTCTTCAGGGCTTCTTTTTTCTTAACCAGGATTGGCTCTGAGATGTTGGGAAGCGCCAAGAGGAAAACGTGTCTCTTGTGAGAGTCCAGTTCATTGGCCAGAGTTTCCTGCAGTTGAGGCGAATCGTACTGGTCGAATTCCCACCTGGAAATGAGGAAAACCTGTGGGGAACTCACCCCTGCTGTCTTCAGCTTCTCCACACAGTCGTCTCGGATTGTCTGCAAGGTGGTCTCCCGGTCGTAGTTTCTTTTTCTACTTTCATTTCTCAAGTCCTCATCCACTTTGGAGCGCACAAAGTAGAACTTCTTCCCCATCTTCTGGATCTCCTGGGCCAGGTCTGCGTCACAAGATCTGAAGCGCTTCGAAGTGACAATGATGAAGAAGTCATAGCGGGCAAAGCTGACCTGCTGAAGGTAGGAGTCAGGCCGGAAACTTGGTGTCCCAATCCCAGGCAGGTCCCACATCTTCACATTGGGAAGCGTGGGATGTGGATAAGCGATTGGCTCCATTGTCTTTTCTGTGATGCCAACCTCTGCCGCTCCTTCGTCATCGTCGGCTAACTCCAGCATGGCGTTGACAAAGGAAGATTTCCCAGATCCCGACTCCCCCGTGATGGCGATGTCAAGCTTGGTGTTTTTTGACAGCTCCAGGGCTTCCTGTGCTTTGGAAGCTGCTTCTGAAAGGTTCCCTGTTTCAAAAGCTGCCTTTAGCTCTTCAAGATCCTTCTCGGACATACCAGGGAGTTTAACATCCATATCTTGAAATATGCTCCTTGATACCTCTTCTGTAGCAGCCATATCCCTGGGGGGATGAGGGGAGAGAAGAGAAATATGATAGTCATTCTCATCTTTCACCCAACCAGCTGTGGTCCAGTTGTTAGAGCACTGAACTGGGACTGTCTAAGTTGCCCATTATTATTAATTATTAGTATTAATTATTTAATGTACAGAAATGACCCCACTTGATATTAGCGCACTGTCACTGCAGAGGTGCCACCCAAAATCACAGCCCCCACTATGCAAGGTCTGCACAGAACCAGACCAAGACTGGGGCCTCCATTCTACCATTCTACTGAGATTAGGGCTTCCACGGTGGCAGGCGCCACACAGACCCTGGCGAGATTGGGGCCCCATTGTGCTGGGCACTAATATACATAATTAGTAACTACGGTTAAAAAATGGAAGGGGTCTGCAAAAAAAAAAAAATCAGTTTTTTGCAAAAAAAATCATGAACCAGAATATTTTGATTTGGAAATGCTTTTGTGATGCCTCATGGGAGTTGTAGTTCATTTCCCTCATGCCCTGTCAAGGTTCCTCCCCCACTCTGAACTCTAGGGTACAGATGTGGGGACCTGCATGAAAACCCTCCTAAGCTTATCTTTACCAGCTTAGGTCAAAACTTCCCCAAGGTACAAAATATTCCACCCTTTGTCCTTGGATTGGCCGCTACCACCACCAAACAAATACTGGTTACTGGGGAAGAGCTGTTTGGACACGTCTTTCCCCCCAAAATACTTCCCAAAACCTTGCACCCCACTTCCTGGACAAGGTTTGGTAAAAAAGCCTCACCAATTTGCCTAGGTGACTACAGACCCAGACCCTTGGATCTTAAAAACAATGAACAATCCTCCCAACACTTGCACCCCCCCCTTTTCAGGGAAATGTTGGATAAAAAGCCTCACCAATTTGCATAGGTGACCACAGACCCAAACCCTTGGATCTGAGAACAATGAAAAAGCATTCAGTTTTCTTACAAGAAGACTTTTAATAGAAATAGAAGTAATTAGAAATAAGAAATTCCCCCTGTAAAATCAGGATGGTAGATACCTTACAGGGTAATTAGATTCAAAACATAGAGAACCCCTCTAGGCAAAACCTTAAGTTACAAAAAAGATACACAGACAGAAATAGTTATTCTATTCAGCACAATTCTTTTCTCAGCCATTTAAAGAAATCATAATCTAACACGTACCTAGCTAGATTACTTACTAAAAGTTCTAAGGCTTCATTCCTGGTCTATCCCCGGCAAAGACAAAATATAGACAGACACACATACCCTTTGTTTCTCTCCCTCCTCCCAGCTTTTGAAATTATCTTGTCTCCTCATTGGTCATTTTGGTCAGGTGCCAGCGAGGTTACCTTTAGCTTCTTAACCCTTTACAGGTGAGAGGAGATTTCCTCTGGCCAGGAGGGATTTTACAGGGGTTTACCCTTCCCTTTATATTTATGACATGCCCCCATTTGCTATTATAGACCAGAGTCACTGGTCGGACTACATTTCCCATGATGCACCACACTTTCCCCTCTTGGAGAGAGAGCGAGGCAGAAAATGACCAGAACCTCTCACCATAATGCATCATGGGGAATGTAGTCCAGCCAGGGATCCTCACCCATAGAGGAGAATGGGGACATGAGGGAAATGAACTACAACTCCCATGAGGCATTGCAGCTGCCCTTTCAAGACAAAATAGTTTGGTTTTCTGCGATTATGGATTTTTTCAACAACAAAAAAATCTGACTGTATTAGCAGACAATGAAAAACAGCCTTCCTCACACCCATAAGCCCACAGAGCTATTGAGATGACGTAGGCTGGAGCATGCTGGGACACAGGCAGTGCCAATGTCCTCATCTGAAGCCTTGCTAAGTACTTGGTTTTACCATTGGCCCAGGTTCACCTCTGGTGTAAAACTCCACCGATCTCATTAAGCTGGTATTTTAAAGAATAAAATAATTATTAATAATCCTTAAGAATCCCATTGGAGCTACAGCCCATTGACCCCAGCTGGGACCTGGCCCCATTGACTCCAGCAGAGCTATGGCCCATTCGCGCCAGGTGGAGATTCTGACACAGATTTTCCCACCATCTGACATGGGTTCCCTGAGCTCCAGGCCAGTGTATTAACCACAAGACCATTCTTCCTCTTGGCCGGTCTTGCTTTTGTACATTTTCTTACATGTCTGTATTGTGCCTAGCACAATGGTTTACTGATATGCAACTGGTGTTCCTACATGCTACCGCAATCAGTGCGGGGAGGGATAGCTGAGTGATTTGAGCATTGGCCTCCTAAAGCTAGGGTCGTGAGTTCAATACTTGAGGGGGCCATTTAGGGACCAGGGACAGTGGGATTAGTCCTGCTTTGAGAAGGGGGTTGGACTAGATGACCTCCTGAGGTCCCTTCCAACCCAGATATTCTATGATTCTATGATCTTTCTGGGGGAAAGGAGAAATATGCCAGCCAATATTGACAGAAAGGGAAAATGGAAGCAAGGGAAGACAGAAAGGAGAATTTTTTAAGGCTGGTAGGACACCAGTAGATAGCAAACAAGACCATGTATCAAGAATAATCTTTACTCATCAGCATTAAGATTAAAAGGAGAGATGAGAGGTAGAAAAAGTAATGACTCGGAGCTCTGTGGTGGAGATCTCTGCTTGTGAAGAAATAGAGCTTTGCATTAGAGCTTGGCGAAAACTTTACAGCAAGTGTTTTTTGCCAGTGGCTTTTCCATCGAAACAGAAATGTTTGTTTTCAAATATTTTTCAAGCTTTTATTAAAAAAAAAACCCACCCAAAAATAGTTAGATTTTGTCAAAAACCTGAACATTTTTGATGCAAAATCCTGCCCAAAACCAACACAAAACACGCACACTCAATTTCATGGAGA
Source organism: Chelonia mydas (assembly GCF_015237465.2). NCBI lineage: Eukaryota > Metazoa > Chordata > Testudines > Cheloniidae > Chelonia > Chelonia mydas. The sequence continues at coordinate 17,159,827 of NC_051264.2, read as the reverse complement.
GAAAAGGACCGACATTCCCCAAACAGCTCTTGCTTTCCTTATGGCAGATTCATAGACCTGAAAGCCAGAAGGGAACCTTAGAGCATCAGCCTGACCACCCATATAACACCGGCCAGAGACATTCACTGATTTACTCATGCATTGAGCCCACAGTTGAGCTAGAGTGTATCTTTTAGGAAGACGCTCTATTTTGATTTAAAGACCCCAAATGACGGAAAATCCACCAGACCCTTGTGCATCACCTTTTAAACAAGAAAAGTGAATATCTGCTCAGCAAATTCTCTCTGAGGGCTTGGAAGAGATTTTTTCCAAGTGTTTTTTTTCCGATAGTTTAATTGAATTATCCCAGTTTCAATCACCAACATTCCCCCCCCCTTTCCTCTCCCCGATATATTGTCAGTTTTCCCACAGGAAATTTGGAAATGAAAATGTTTGTGTTGACTTAAAATTCCAGTTTGGTTTCAAATAAATGGGGATTCAAAACAAAAATGCTCCGTGTGAAGTGGTTCCAAACTTCCGACCAAACATTTTTGAACAAACACTTTGCATTCAAAATTTCTCATGGGGAAAAAAATTAGTTTTCTGACCAGTTCTACTAATTAGATACATTTATACCCTGGCAAGTAAGCATATTCATTAGTGACTGGTCTAGTTTAGATAGTGTGACAGGGTCGGGCCGGATGGCTACAGGAGAGCAACAGAAGGCAGATATATTAGCCCCAGGTTAAGTAGGTCCCTTTTCCCTGGGTAAGGTGACAGGGAAGGTTCCAGAACAATCAGGAACCTTCTGGAGAAAATTAAGACAGACAGGCTGATTAGAACACCTGCAGCCAATCAAGAAGCTGCTAGAATCAATTAAGGCAGGCTAATCAGGGCACCTAGGTTTAAAAAGGAGCTCACTTCAGCTTGTGGTGCGCATGTAAGGAGCTGGGAGCAAGAGGCACTAGGAGCTAAGAGTGAGAACGCGGACTGTTGGAGGACTGAGGAGTACAAGCATTATCAGACACCAGGAGGAAGGTCCTGTGGTGAGGATAAAGAAGGTGTTGGGAGGAGGCCATGGGGAAGTAGCCCAGGGAGTTGTAGCTGTCGCACAGCTGTTCCAGGAGGCACTCTAGACAGTTGCATTCCACAGGGCCCTGGGCTGGAACCCGGAGTAGAGGGCGGGCCCGAGTTCCCCCCCAAATCCTCCCAACTCCTGATCAGACACAGGAGTCGTCGACCTGGATTATGGGTTCATGAAAACGGCCAAACTGAGGGCTGCCGTGAAGCTCCAAGGTGAGCAAATCCGCCAATAAGAGCAGGACCCACCAAGGTAGAAGAGGAACTTTGCCACAAGAGATACACAGATTCTTGATTCCAATGTAATAAGAATTTATTCAACTATAAAACCATTTCTACATGAAACATGATGACAGAACAAAGAAAATACAGAGAACTGATATTTTGAAGAACTAGCTATGAGAGAGAGATGTATAACAGGCTAGCATTGTTTATCTGAACATACTACTCTGTCAGCAAATATTGATCCTACTGGAAAAGGAATATGAGGGTTTTGCTGTGTCACTAGATGGGAGACTCATCTGGATTTAAGGGAGGTTGAAGTGGGTCTCTGAGGAGAGATGACCTAGGATGTGGGCAGAGCAAAGCTGAAGGAGGAACCCTGGGAGCAGCCTCTCCTAAGGAGGAGGCCTGAGCTGATCTTTGTTGTTTTACTGTTGTTCCCTTGGTTAATAAAGCTGATCTCAGGGTGGGTTTGGGCTTTGCATGTTATAGCAACTGTTGTTTATGCACTATAAGCCGCTTTGCGATAGTTTATATATTGCAGTCCCAGTAACGTGGAGAAGAGTCGGGTGAAATTTTTCAGTTGAATAGTACATTTGCTGAAGAATGAACTTCCAGGGTGACCAAAACTAATTACAACATTCAGGACAAATAACGTTGGCTGATTAAAAACTTAAAAAAAAAAAAAAGTTAAGTTTGTTTTGACATTTTCTAATGGTTTGACTTTTTGGTTTCAAATGGTATTTTGTTTTGAAATGTGGCTAGATTTACTTAACTAAAAAAAGGGGGGGGGGGGGCAGAGGGGTAAAAAAAAATCCAGAAACAAAACCAAAAAAAAAAAAGAAAGAAAGAGAGAGAAAAAATCAACTAGGGGCAAACAAAATATTTTGTTCAACCCAAAATGATTTTTTTAATTTTGTCAAGAAAAAAAAATCAGTTTTCATTCTAAATGAACTGATTTTTTTTAAAGATTGCTTTGGTTCAGCCACTGAACCAAAAAAAATCAACTTTCCACTCAACCCTCCCCAGCAGACATTCGACACACGCCAGCCATGCCAGGGGAGAGGCTAAGAATCAGGGCAATGCAAATCAACCCTCCAGCAGATGAGAGGCCATTGAAATCCACAGACAGCAACAACCCAAACAACATTTTGGAATGGGAGCGGCACGTTCGTATCGGCAGCTTAGCGATGGACATAGTTCTAGGGTAGACACTAGGCGTCTCACAAACACAGATGGGTTAATCCTCAGTACAGCCCTGTGAGGCAGGGTATTGTAACTTTTTTTAAAATGTAATTATTGTTTCTTGGCCCAGGAAATGAGGGGCCAGACTCGGCTTGATGGCGTTTCTCTGTCTCTCAATCTTGACACTTTCCCATCTTACTCCAGAGCTTTCTTGCGAACCCTTTGTGCATCCGCAGCCACCTTCTCCAGGAAGTTTGACAGAATGGAGTAGGACGTGGCAAAGGACAACCCGGCTGCAGCCAGGGTGCTAATCACTGGGACGAAGTCAAAGCATTGTTCGACTGAGCGGGTGAGTCTGCACCCAACCTGGACAAACTTCTTCATTAATACATCTCGGACGAGATCTTCCCCTTGCGGTGAGACAATAACAGCCTTGAGCTCTGCGACAGGCTTCCCAGCCTGCCTGGCCAGCTTAGCTAAGGAGTCATCGTCAAGGTTGAATTGTTTATAGAAGGCGATCATGGATACCAACAGGAGGCCAACATCACAGGCAAGAGAGACACCTTTCATGGGAAGGACATTGATAAAAGCTGACACCAGGGATATTTTCCATAAGTGTCCACGCAGAGCAGATTTCTTCTTCTCTATGATTTCCGGAGAGAAGTTGGGGAGGCTGAGCAGGAACACAAGTCTCTGTAGATGCGGGAGGTCCTTCTCCAGAGTCTCCTCCAGCAAGGGAAAATCATACTGGTCTAAGTCCCAGTTGGAGAGAAGAAAGACCTGGGGGTCGATTGCTCCTTGGTCTCTCAGGCACTTCCTGGCGTGCTCCCTGATCCTCTGGAGAACATTCTCTTCGACGTAGGCTTGAGGATGAGCCCTTCTTTCATTGGCCAAGTCTTCATCCACTTTGCAGCGCACAAAATAGAACTTCTTCTCCATCCTCTGGATCTCCTGGGCCAGGTCGGCGTGGCTGGATCGGAACCGCTCCGAAGCAACAATGACAAAGAAGTCATAGCGGCTGAAATTCACCTTCTGGAGGTAACTCTCTGGTCGAAAATCCATCGCCCCGATCCCCGGCAGGTCCCACAGGATCACATTCGGGTAGCTTGGATGGGGATAAGCCATCGGCTCGGTCGTTGTTTCTATCACCCCGGTCTGGGCCGCGCCTTGATCTTCAGCACCCAAACCGCGAAGGGCATTGATGAAGGAGGATTTTCCAGAGCCCGTCTCCCCTGTGACAGCAATGTTGAGCTTGGTGTTTTCCAGCGACTCCAGATCCTCCCGAGCTTTGGCGGCTGCCTCTGCCTGGCCTCCATCCTTGAAAAGCTCCATGAATTTCTCATGCACCTTTAGCGCTGCATTGAAAAACCCCTTAGGGTCTGACTCAATGTCAATGCCCTTCGTCAGAGCTGAGAGAGACTCCATCTGCCGCAGAGAAGGAAATGGATATCGCCGTTACTCTGAGTTGGTTTTTAAACAGGTGACTTAAAACGACTGGATTAAGGCCTAGGTACTGTAAGTGTAAATTCCTGCATCTGTCAGCACAGACAATCCAGGAAGTTTTTGGAAAGTGTAGGGGACAATTTCCTGGTGCAAGTGCTGGAGGAACCAACTAGGGGCAGAGCTCTTCTTGACCTGCTGCTCACAAACTGGGAAGAATTAGTAGGGGAAGCAAAAGTGGATGGGAACCTGGGAGGCAGTGACCATGAGATGGTCGAGTTCAGGATCCTGACACAGGGAAGAAAGGAGAGCAGCAGAATACGGACCCTGGACTTCAGAAAAGCAGACTTTGACTCCCTCAGGGAACTGATCGGCAGGATCCCCTGGGAGAATAACAGGAGGGGGAAAGGAGTCCAGGAGAGCTGGCTGTATTTTAAAGAATCCTTATTGAGGTTACAGGGACAAACCATCCCGATGTGTAGAAAGAATAGTAAATATGGCAGGCGACCAGCTTGGCTTAACAGTGAAATCCTTGCTGATCTTAAACACAAAAAAGAAGCTTACAAGAAGTGGAAGATTGGACAAATGACCAGGGAGGAGTATAAAAATATTGCTCGGGCATGCAGGAGTGAAATCAGGAAGGCCAAATCATACCTGGAGTTGCAGCTAGCAAGAGATGTTAAGAACAACAAGAAGGGTTTCTTCAGATATGTTAGCAACAAGAAGAAAGTCAAGGAAAGTGTGGGCCCCTTACTGAATGAGGGAGGCAACCTAGTGACAGAGGATGTGGAAAAAGCTAATGTACTCAATGCTTTTTTTGCCTCTGTCTTCACGAACAAGGTCAGCTCCCAGGCTACTGCACTGGGCAGCACAGCATGGGGAGGAGGTGACCAGCCCTCTGTGAAGGAAGAAGTGGTTCGGGACTATTTAGAAAAGCTGGACGAGCACAAGTCCATGGGGCCGGATGCGCTGCATCTGAGAGTGCTAAAGGAGTTGGCGGATGTGATTGCAGAGCCATTGGCCATTATCTTTGAAAACTCATGGCGATCGGGGGAGGTCCCGGACGACTGGAAAAAGGCTAATGTAGTGCCCATCTTTAAAAAAGGGAAGAAGGAGGATCCTGGGAACTACAGGCCATTCAGCCTCACCTCAGTCCCTGGAAAAATCATGGAGCATGTCCTCAAGGAATCAATTCTGAAGCACTTAGAGGAGAGGAAAGGGATCAGGAACAGTCAGCATGGATTCACCAAGGGCAAGTCATGCCTTACTAATCTAATTGCCTTCTATGACAAGATAACTGGCTCTGTGGATGAGGGGAAAGCAGTGGACATGTTGTTCCTTGACTTTAGCACAGCTTTTGACATGGTCTCCCACAGTATTCTTGTCAGCAAGTTAAAGACGTATGGGCTGGATGAATGGACTATAAGGTGCATAGAAAGCTGGCTAGATTGTCGGGCTCAACGGGTAGTGATCAATGGCTCCATGTCTAGTTGGCAGCTGGTATCAAGTGGAGTGCCCCAAGGGTCCTGGGGTCAGTTTTGTTCAATATCTTCATTAATGATCTGGAGGATGGTGTGGATTGCACCCTCAGCAAGTTTGTAGATGACACTAAACTGGGAGGAGAGGTAGATACGCTGGAGGGCAGGGATAGGATACAGAGGGACCTAGACAAATTGGAGGATTGGGCCAAAAGAAATCTGATGAGGTTCAACAAGGACAAGTGCAGAGTCCTGCACTTAGGACGGAAGAATCCCATGCATTGCTACAGACTAGGGACCGAATGGCTCGGCAGCAGTCCTGCAGAAAAGGACCTAGGGGTTACAGTGGATGAGAAGCTGGATATGAGTCAAGAGTGTGCCCTTGTTGCCAAGAAGGCCAATGGCATTTTGGGATGTATAAGTAGGGACATTGCCAGCAGATCGAGGGACATGATCGTTCCCCTCTATTCGACATTGGTGAGGCCTCATCTGGAGTACTGTGTCCAGTTTTGGGCCCCACACTACAAGAAGGATGTGGAAAAATTGGAAAGAGTCCAGCGGAGGGCAAAAAAAAATGATTAGTGGACTGCAACACATGACTTATGAGGAGAGGCTGAGGGAACTGGGATTGTTTAGTCTGCGGAAGAGAAGAATGAGGGGGGATTTGATAGCTGCTTTCAACTACCTGAAAGGGGTTCCAAAGAGGATGGATCTAGACTGTTCTCAGTGGTGGCAGATGACAGAACAAGGAGTAATGGTCTCAAGTTGCAGTGGGGGAGGTCGAGGTTGGATATTAGGAAAAACTTTTTCACGAGGAGGGTGGTGAGGCACTGGAATGCGTTACCTAGGGAGATGGTGGAATCTCCTTCCTTAGAGGTTTTTAAGGCCCGGCTTGACACAGCCCTGGCTGGGATGATTTAGTTGGGGATTGGTTCTGCTTTGAGCAGGGGGTTGCACTAGATGACCTCCTGAGGTCCCTTCCAAGCCTGATATTCTATGATTGCAGCAGAATCTCATCTTTCAGTTACTAAAAAAGAGAGAGTAATTTCCTAACCCTAGTGACTGGTGAGAAAAACTCAAAAATGTCATTACGTTTAGGTACATTTGAGCTAATGCAGGACTGCTGCCTGAACCTGCAGAGAGCCTGAACTCATCACTTTGAGGGGGTAGCTGTTCTATGCATCTGACTGGGGTGTTAACTCCCTGCCCACCCCACCCCAGCAGGGGATTATGTGTGGGGCAGAAGGAGAGGAGCAAAGCAGGCCTGCCTCTGCCATCACCACCCCAGGAGAGACACCTGGGCTGACGGGGGTAAGTTCTAGGGGATCCCACGCCTGACACCAATGCCTCTGTGCATGGGGGGAAAGTGAATGGGGATCCCATGCCACTGCAAATCCAAGTGTGTGCATGGGTGTGTGAGCTGGGAGGCTGGAAGGGCTACAGTCCCTAATTATCATAACTGATCAGTTCCCTATTGCCGTAGCCTGAGCTCCAGTCAGAATTGTGGCCCTGTCACACTGGCTGCAGCCCAGACATACCCCACCCTGGTGAGCTCATGGACTATTCAACCCTCTCCGCTTCTCCCCCTGCCCCGCGTAGTTCAAGCTTCCCCTGGGAGCAGGGCGCCCACCTGCCCTTTGCTAGTCTCCCCCCGGCTAAGGAGTAGGGCCCTGGGAAAGTGCCCAGCGAAACCCAGCGCAGGGCGAGCGCCCAGCAGGCCTCTGGAGTGCTGGGAGCTCGCAAACATACCCAGCTGCAAATGCAACACGGCCAGTGGCTGGCAGCAGCTCCGGGAACCGGGAAGAGGCAATTTAACCCCCTACCTGGGCAAAAACTCTTACCGGCCACCCGAGCGAGCAGGACGTTCCCCGCGAAGCACAAGAGACACCCCGATGCAGGGCTCTGTCTGCTTCCCTCTTCGGAGTCAAATGGAAAGCAAAAGCTGCAGAGAAAAGCAGCCCTGTGAAATTTGCAGCCACACCCTTTCCTGCCGGATAAGCTGCAGCCAGCTCTGAGTTCCTGCGTATACCAGAGAGCGATACTGGACAGATGGACAGACAGACACGGGGACTGGAGGGTGGAACCCCCCCAAAATGTCAGGATTGCGTTAACAAAGAAAGAAAACACTGAGTATGGAACAGAGGCTCATTTAATTCACTTTCAGTCAAGTAGACAAATTTAGTTGTGGTGCAAAACTGCTCATTAAAGCACTAATCAGCGGCTGTCGTTTGATTGGCTTTTATTCTATCCCCCTCACCCTCCTGCCCTGCCCCAGCACGCACCCACACCCACACCGAAAAGTTGTCCAGGCCTCTGAAATAGCAAAATAGGGGGGGTAATGGATAGAGAAATGGAGGAAGAGAGAGAGAGAGATGGGTGTGTATGGAGGATAGATAGATAGATAGATAGATAGATAGATAGATAGATAGATGGGGTGGCTGGGGATGGATAGATATAGATAGATAGATAGAGGGGTGGGGTGTGGGGATAGATAGATGGGGGATAGATAGAGGGGAGGGTGTGGGGATAGATAGATGGATAGAGGGGGTGGCGAGGGATGGATAGAGTGAGTGAGTGTGTGCAGGGGTTTGTACAGATGCGCTGTGATGTCTCACAGAGTCTCTCGTGTGTCGAGAACACTCCCAGACGTTCCCCACGTGTTAGGAGACCTGTTATCTGGGGCTATGACCCAGCTGGTTGCTGGCAGCTCAGGGGCAGGCAGTCCTGGGAGGGGTGTCTAGGGCTGGGCTTTCCTCAAATGCTCCGGATGTTGGATGCCTCCATGTCTGAGAACGTAGCCCATGGTTCACTGGGCTAGTTTGTGCCGAGCTGAGAAGCGGCAGCTCCCACGGACCTCAGTGGGTGCCGCTCATCCCTAAACCAGAACCCAAGGATCTGCAGCCGGGCACAGGCATGCAGACGTGGGACATTGTGGCTGAGGGGCTCAGTGCGGGGCGTGCTCCCCTTGGCCGTCAGGCTGGCCCCAAAGCCCCAGTGCGGCGCTAGGGGGCACTGTCCTGCAGGGAGCGGGGTGGGTAGTGGGTGGCTCCATCACTGTCCAGGCCCTGCCCAGGCGCGTGCCCCACCTGGGAGCAGATCCCCAGGGGCTGGGAGAGCTGCGGCTCCCGGGGCGGACCCAGTGCTGGCCCCAGGTCTCTCTGGGACCTGGTGCCTGCGGCTCTGGGCCGGGGGCGGCAGAGCCCGGGGCTGGGTCCAGACGGAGAAAGTCCCCCTGGGCTGGGCACACAGTCTGTCCCTGGCGCAGGCCCAGCTGGGGAAGGACCCGCTGCTCAGCCCGGGCTCCCAGCTCCCCTTGGAGGCTACAGAGCTCCATCCCCGTGTCTCTCTACCTTGTTTTTCCTGCTTTCTTCCTTCCTGCAAGTAGTGCCCCCCTCCGGGCTCCCCCACTGCTCCCTTCGGCACCAACCTGAGCCGGGGTTCCCAGCTGACGCTACCCGCAGCAGCAGCGATGGCCGCGGGCCCCCGGGGCCTTTTAAATCGCCCAGGCCCCTGGGCAATTGCCCCCTTTGCCCCTCCTCCCCCGTCAGCGGGCCTGGACAGATGGGGCATGAATGTACAGATGGTTAAGTAAGGTGGCCACATAACAGTGTTTAGCCCACTGGGTCATCTTCAGTCCATGCATTATGCTTTGGTGGGACGATGGGTAAACATCCTCCCCGCAAAAAGACAAAAAGCTGATATAAAGCAAAGTTAAGCTGCGAGCAAGAGACAGGCCCGGCCCACAGGATCTGGCAGGCACAGGGCTGATCCTGCAGAAACGCGCATCCCTCACTCGTGCTGGGCGTAAGAATAGAGACGCAAGCGCATTGCAGAAAGGTGGTACCAGGCCCCCTCGATCCCAAACACCTCCCCCAAAGAGAACAGGAACACGCCGACCCGTCCCAAAGATGAGCTCAAGATGACAGGGCGACAAATAGAGAGGTTTTGACTGAACCAACACGTACAAGGTAACGGGTGGCACCCAAATACGTCCGGAGGGATGCGGCTCTTGCTTGTATCGGTGAATAAAGACACAGAGGCAGCGTCTTTGCCTGGCCTAGGGGGCAATGGAAAGTCCTGCCCATAACTGAGCCAGTCCATTGCAACCGGCACACCTGGGCCAGGGTACCTGGACCCATTGAGCCAGGGCCTCAGCGCCGTGCTTCGCTGACAATAAACCTGACCGCGTTCCTTCGCGACGAACCGAGTCTGTGGATTTATTGGGCGGTTTATTGGGTCTGTGGATTTATTGGGCGGTTTGCTGGAGGGCGGCTGAGCCGGCTGTCTGCGCAGAGCTGGGAGATCTGAATCAGAGCGGGACGGGGACCCCACGCAGGGAGAACACGCCGCCGAACATCTGCCGACAGCGAGTACCAAGCATGAGGGGCAGTCATGCGGGGGGGACCACACAGCACGTGGCGAGGGAAATTTCCCTGCCGTCGCCAACTTCCTCCTGCCGTAGCCGGGTGGCGTCGACAGGCTTCCCCTTTGCCGCTGGGCTTTCCGACGGCCGTGGCCCCCTTCTCTGGCCTCGCGCCGCCCAGCCAGCGGCTGCTCGGGGAAACCGGGCCCTCCCGCTCCACCGGAACCTGCCACCACCAGCCGCTCCGGCCTGCCGGTTCCCGGGCTCTTCCAACCCGGCCTCGCTCACGCTTGGCTAGGGTGACTAAAGGGCAAGTGTGAAAAATCAGGACGGGGGTGGGGGGTCATAGATGCTTATAGAAGAAAAAGCCCCCCCAAATGGGGAGCGTCCCTATAAAATAGGGACACCTGGGTCACCCTACGCTTGGCCCTTCTAAGCCTCTTCAGCTCCCTTGGGCTGTTCCTTCTCAAGCGGGCCCCCTGGCCATCCAAATCTCGCCCTTCTCCCTGGGCCTGCTCCACCCCAGTGGCTGGTCTACCCTCCTCCCCGGCTGCTTGCCAGCCTGCGCCAGCCAGACCAGGCCCCAGGGCTTCTCCTTCCCCGTGGGCTCCTGCTCGGCCCAGGGAGCGTCTGCAGCCTCCCTCCCCGCTGCCCCCTTCCGCTGCCCCCTTCCCTTCTTTATCCTCACCCGCCGGCTCCAGCCCCTGGCTCTGCCGGTGCAGCCTGGTGCCATCTCAGGCCCCCACTCAGCCGTTCGGGGCCTGGGTGGGGCGCACCCCCCCCCCCACTGCGACACAATGACCGTCAGGGAGTACGACACACGGCCGACACCGAACACAGGCTAGATGCAGGCACCGCAGAATTCGCTTGGTTTATATGGAATTTCGAGGGATAATATCGCTCTGGCTTTTTAAGTTTTTTATTTTTAATCACTTACATGCTCACAGTTGTGCCAAATTACGTGAGTGACACGTTCCCACCTCCCCGGTGTTTATTTATTTTAAATATTCGCAGGAGCAGGAAATTGGGGGCTAGGGGAGAGGCAATAATCCTTGCAGGACTCGGGATAGAGCTTATGCTGGAGGCGACCCCGGGACGGAGAAGGCAGCCTGCCACCGGGGGTGGGTTTTCTGGGTTATGAACGCCGTCGCTGTTCGATCCCGCTGTGTCCAGTGACTGTGAATAAACAGTGCCGCAGCTCCCGGTGTGGCGCACGAGTGGGTGGCACGAGGGGTCTCGCACGCTCGCACGGCTGGACTGGTTTTTCTGAGCAAGCCCCCGGCTGGGCGGTTAAGGGACCAGGGCCCAGCGGGGAGGGGAGGGAATCCGCTCTGTGCCCGGCTTGGCCTTGCTGGAGGAGGAGATGAGCCCTGGGGGTCCCTGCCGGGGCTGAGCCCTGCTCCGGGCGGGAGCTGCCCGGTGGCACAAGGCTGGTCAATGGGCGGCGGGTTGGGCTCAGACGGGGCAGGGGGCGGAGGTTGTGGGGATTTGCTCGAGGAGGGGCACAGGGACAAAGGCAGACGAGTTAATTCCTTCCAGCAGGGGTGGGGCGTGTGTGCAATCTCACACACACACACACACACACACACACAGAGAGCAGGGCTCCTTCCTTCCAGCAGGGGGCGGCAGGGACACACACACACACACACACACACACGGGAAACGAAAGTGAAACCCTCCAGCCAGCGGGGGACAAGGACAGATCTGGCCCCACTCGGGAGGTAACCACGGGGAAGGGGGGCTGGCAGACAAACAGGCGGGGAAGGAAGCAGGGACGGACGGACAGACAACTGGGGGGGCGGGGAGCAGACGGACGGACGGACGGACGGGGAAGGAAGAAGGGACGGGGGGGTGGGGGAGATGGAAGGAAACACGGGGGATGGGGGGGCGAAGCAAACAGGGCGGGTGGGAAGCTGCCAGAGAGGGGGAGGGAGGGTCGGTAGAAGACGAAGGGGGAGCCGGGGGGGGAGTCAGGGGGGCAGACAGAGGGGGAGCCTGGGGGCAGAGGGAGAAGAATGGGGGGGGAGAAGCAGGGGGTAAAGGGGTCGGAATGGGGAGCAGAGGGAGGGGGGAGCCGGGGGTGGAATCAGGGGGGCAGACAGAGGGGGAGCCTGGGGGCAGAAGGAGAAGAATGGGGGGGGGAAGCAGGGGGGAAAGGGGTCGGAATGGGGAGCAGAGGGAGGGGAGAGCTGGGGGTGGAATCAGGGGGGCAGACAGAGGGGGAGCCGGGGGGGCAGATGGAGAGATGAGGACAGACTGAATCAGAGCAGGATGGGGAACCCCCCCGCATCCATCCTTCCACCACCCCAAATGGGGCTGTGCCCGGGGGACCCAGGCTGTGCCCCACGGGGCTGGTGAGCGACCGACCCAGACTGGCCGGGGGGGGTGGGGGCGGATGCATGTGCAAACTGGGGAAGCCTCCTCCTTTTCTGCCTAACCCCCCAGGGGTGGGGGCAAACTTGAGGAGACGTGCGTTGACGATGTGGGTGGGGGCAGGTGAAGACCGCACCCCAGCAGTGCCCTGGGCTGGGCTCCTGGCTTTTGCCTACCCCAACTCCCCCATGGAAGGAGGGAACTCATTCCCTGCCCCCCTGAGCCAGGCAGTCCCCTGCCCTGGGCTGGAACAGGGCCGGCAACCCCTAGAGCGGAAAGGCCCCCATGCCCCATTCCCTGCCCCCCTGGGCCAGCCAGTCCCCACCCTGGGGCCAGATGGGAGCCGGCGTCCCCTAGAGGGGAAAGGCCCCGTGTCCTGTTTCCCTACATTAACCCCCGCTTCTGCATCTCTCTGCCCTCCCTTACCCCCCCAGCGCTCTCCCAAGCCCCATGGCTGACCAGACCCCCCCCGAGAGCGACTTCACGGAGGAGTATGACATCATCACCGACGAGGACATCGCAGAGATCAGGGACGCCCTGGAAGGGGGCCGGTTGGACGAAGCCGCCTCGAAGATCCTGGAGAGCCTGGAGGCCTTGGAGAACGCCCGGCTGGACATTGCCGTGACCGGGGAGTCTGGCTCCGGCAAATCCTCCTTCGTCAACGCCATCCGCGGCCTGCAGGACGATGACGAGGGAGCGGCCGCCACGGGGGTGGTGGAGACCACCACGGAGCCGACCCCGTACCCCCACCCCACGCACCCCAACGTGACGCTGTGGGACCTGCCGGGCATCGGCACCCCGGAGTTCCAGTCCCACACCTACCTGGAGCGGGTGGGCTTCCCCCGCTACGATTTCTTCATCCTCATCGCCTCCGAGCGCTTCCGAGCCAACCACGCCCAGCTGGCGCGGGAGATCCAGGCCATGGGCAAGCGCTTCTACTTCGTGCGCTCCAAGGTGGACGCCGACCTGGACGCGGCCAGAAGAAGGCGGCCAGCGAGCTACAGCGAGCAGGGGGTCCTAACGCAGATCCGGGACGACTGCTGCCGGCGGCTGCTGGCTGAAGGGGTGGCTTCCCCAACCGTCTTCCTCCTCTCCAGCTGGGAGCTGGGCAGCTACGACTTCCTGGCGCTGGAGGAAACCTTGGCGAAGGAGCTGCCTGGCCACAAGAGACACACGTTCCTCCTGGCTTTGCCCAACATTTCGCTGGGCATCCTGCAGAGGAAGAAGGAAGCCATGCAGAGGCAGATCTGGAAGCTGGCCACCATCTCCTGCAGCGTGGCCGCTGTCCCCATCCCGGGGCTCTCGGTGGCCTGCGACGTCACCATCCTGATCAAAACCCTCTCTGAATACCGCCAGACCTTCGGCTTGGACGACGAGTCGCTCTGCAAGCTGGCCGAGAAGGTGGGCAAACCCGTGGAGGACATCAAAGAGGCCATCAAGTCGCCTCTGGCCAGGGAGATCTCCAGGGACCTGGTGCTGAAGTTGCTGACCAAAGCCGGAGGAGGAGCGCTGATGTTCATAGAGTACCTGGCCAGCACGGTGCCAGTGTTTGGGTCCATGGTGGCCGGGGGGATCTCCTTCGCAACCACCTATTACATGCTCCGCAGCTTCGTCGACGAAGTCGCCAGGGATGCCCACAGTGTCCTCATCAAGGCCTTCGAGACGGACGTTTGAAGGAGGGGCGGCGGGGATCTTGGCCGCAGCACTGAGCTCAGTCTGCCAGCCATGGCAGAGATTTCGGAGCCGGCTCCTCAGTGGGAAGAGGTCGGTGTTGGGCTGATGGACACCGGCTGGGAAGTCAGCGGGTATCAGAGCAGCATGTGACCCACTGGCCTCCATGGGACCCACAGGCTCTCCAGACTTGTCCCGAGGGGCACCTGGTCCTTGCCGTCTCCCACCGTGGTGGGGGGAAACGGGAGGCCACGGGCTGTGGTGCTATTTTGGGGCCCTGCAGGGGGAGCCTTGCGGCTCCCAGTGGAGGATTGTGGGAGCTCAGCACCCCTGGTCTGGGATCAGCCTCGCTTTGGTGCAATCAGGGTACGGTTCAGCAAAACGTGGGATTGTTTTGCAGGTGGTTGATTAAAAACGAACTTTAAATTAAACTTATTTTATGATGGTGGGGTAGAAAATGGGAGCCAGGACTCCTGGGTTCCATCCCTGGCTCTGGGAGGGGAGTGGGGTTCCAGTGGTTAGGGCGGGGCGGGGGGCCGGAAGCCAGGACTCCTGGGTTCTGTCCCTGTCTTTGAGAGGGAACACAGTGCTGACTTCACAATCTTTCCACAAAGGCCTAACCTGAGCCCCCTCAACCCACTACCAGTGTGGACGGGCCCGTTGGTCTGACACATGGCAGGTGCCCGACACCGGGTAGACAGGCCCGTGTTTCACGGGTGCGATACCGGGTGGATGGGCCCGTTGGTCGGAATGCGGGGGAGAGGGGGTCTGCACGAGACGCTCTGCCCGAATCCAGCCCCTTCTCCAGGTGTTAAAAAAAATCCACCACACAGTCAGTGCCCAGCTTGAAGCCCTCTTTATTAGCAGGAGTCGTGGGGGTGGGGCACAGTGTGGGGAGACCCTATGGCCATTATGGGGGGACCCCGATATGGGGTCAGAGCTTCACATGCGGCAGGGACAGTGGGAAGGACAAAGAAGGGGGCGTGAATGGGCGGAGGGGAAAGAGATTCTTCCTTGAGGCTGGTGTGGATGAGACACAGGGAGGGAGGGAGGGAAGGAGATGAAGATGGGGGGGGAAGGACAGAAGGAAAGAAGGAGGGAGGGAAGGACAGATGAAGGTGGGGGGGAGGACAGAAGGAAGGAAGGAGGGGGGGAGGACAGAAGGAAGGAGGGAGGGGGGAGGGAAGGACAGATGGAAGGAGGGAGGAGGGAAGGAGAGAAAAAGAGGGAGGAAGGAAGGAAGCAGGGGAAGAGGAGATGAAGGGCTCAGCTCCATGGGGCACTGGTTCAGGCCTGTGGCCCTGCCCTATGGTTCACCCCTGCCCCGATCTTGCCCTGTGGCATCGTAGCAGGTGCATTCTCAGCCCCGGGCAGGCTGGGAGAGGCGAGGGCTCCCCACCACCAAGTACCCCTTTCTGGCTGGGGGAGCTCCGATGGCTTGGGGGGGGGTCAGGACGGCTCTGCCCCAGGTGCCCTCTGGGAGTGGGATGGTGGCCTGGGAGGGGTGTCCCGCCCGGACTCTCCCGCACCCTGCCTGGGGCCAGCGACCAAACAGCACCTCCCGGGCTGCCCAGCAGGCCCCTTCTGCCCCAGGAGGCAGAGGGCGGGGGCCCCGGTGCAGCCCCCCAGCGCGGTGGCTCCTTGGGCGGCAGTCGCTCAGGCCAGCAGGCGGCTGTACTCCGAGAGTGCTGAGGATTTCTTCACCCCGTCCCAGATCCGGGCCGCGTAGTGGAACCTGCGGGGGGTGCACAGCATATGGGTCAGCGCCGATGGCCTGGGGAGAGCCCCCACCCCACCCCCTGCAGCACAGCGCCCCCTAGTGTCACCCTGGGGCATCGGGACCAGTCCTCCCTGCCAGGGGACAGCCCCCACCCCGCCCCCTGCAGCACAGCGCCCCCTAGCACCACCCTGGGGCATCAGGGCTGGCACTGACTGCCAGGGGCGCACCCCCTCCCCTACCCATAATCCTGTGCCCCATAATCTCCTACCCAACCTGCCTACCCACAATCCCCTGCTCCCTCGGCTGTATCTGGCCCCTCACCAGTTCTTCTCCGTCAGGATGGTGTGGGAGAGCTGGGGCCGCGCCATAGACATGATCTGGCTGCGCAGCCTGGCCACGAGCGACTGGAAGCTGGGGTGCCCCTTGTACCCGGGCAGCAGGGAGAAGAGGGGGCCGCCCCCAGGAGCTGCAAGAACAAGGGGGGAAGAGAATGAGAATAGGGCTGCCCCGAGGACCGCAGGGAGTCAGAGGGGGGCACTGCCCTAGGCACCGCAGTCAGGGACCACAAGGGGGCATAGGACAGCGCCGCCCTAGAGGCCGTGCCCCAGGACTGCAGACGCCTGCTCCCCAGCCCACACAGTTCCACCTAGTGGGGCACGGAGGAACGGCAGGGTAGGAGGGCTCTGGGGGCAGGATCCCAACTCCCCACCTGCTCTGGGGAAAGTGTCGTCGGCGTCACTGTCCGCGAACGGCAGCAGGAAGAGATTCACCTCCGTGTCCAGGTAGTCGTAGGGCAGGCCAGGGAAGATGTTACACTCCAGCATGGAGAGAGTGCCTGAGAGACAGAGACACGTGCCAGCTGGCCCCAGTGCGGCACTAGGGGGTGCTGTGCTGCAGCGAGCGGGAGGGGTGCTCTCCCCTGGCAGTCAGGGCTGACCCCAAAGCCCCAGTGCGGCACTAGGGGGCGCTGTGTTACTTTTGAGGTGAGAATCACACCCAAGCTTCCAGCCATTCCTGGTCATTCCAAATCCCCCCGCACTTTCCCCTGCAGGGACTGGGCCATTAGCTCTGCGTCCTGGAACCCAGGTGTCCGGGGCCACGTTCACCCCACGCAGGGGGAGCTAGCGGGGAAGGCTTACCCTTGTATTTCAGGTGCGAGTGCATCATGATTTTATCGATAACCACGTGCATCTGCTTCAGGTTCCGGGGACAGAAATTCTCCCGCTTGGCCTTGTTCTGCAGAAAAACTGAAGCGAGGGGCAGAGACGCCGGGGGGTGGGGGGGGGGCAGGGGGGAAGAGGACATTCAGCCTGGACATGACTGCACAGACCAACACCTGCTAGAATAACCTGGCCCCATTCACCAAGGGAGCACTAGGGGGCGCTGTGCTATGTGAGCAGGGTAGGGGCTCTCCCTTGGCAGTCAAAGCTGGCCCTGATGACCCGGCACTGAGCTGCAGGGGGCGGGGTGGGGGTCTCTCCCCTGGCAGTGAGGGCGGGCCCAGATGCCCCAGGCTGGCGCTGGGGGGCGCCGTGCTGCAGGGGCAGGGTGGGGGTCTCTCCCCTGGCAGTCAGGGCGGGCCCAGATGCCCCAGGCTGGCGCTGGGGGGCGCCGTGCTGCTGGGGGCGGGGTGGGGGTCTCTCCCCTGGCAGTCAGGGCGGGCCCAGATGCCCCAGGCTGGCGCTGGGGGGCACCGTGCTGCTTGGGGCGGGGTGGGGGTCTCTCCCCTGGCAGTCAGGGCGGGCCCCAATGCCCCAGGCTGGCGCTGGGGGGCGCTGTGCTGCTGAGGGCGGGGTGGGGGTCTCTCCCCTGGCAGTCAGGGCGGGCCCCAATGCCCCAGGCTGGCGCTGGGGGGCGCCATGCTGCAGGGGGCAGCGGCTGCTCACCGACGTGGGGATAGTACTCCGTGCCCTCGTCAGCGCCCGAGGAGCCGGTGGACTCGTGGCTGGGGGAGGGCGTGGAGGGTTTCACCATCTCGGCCGTCTGCAGGAACCTGCCGTGGGGACACAGGGAGCTGTGGTTAGTGGGGAGCTGGGGGGCCCTGGGTCCCTGTCCCTGCTGGGAATGGGGCTGAGACCTGGCAAACTTGAGTCACACATGAATTGCTGAGCGAGAGGGGCCCAGAGCCCATACCCTGAAACAGCCTGGGGCCAGATCAGAGCCAGTGCCCCCTAGAGGGGAAACACCCAGTGCCCCATTCCCATCCCCCACCCCAAGCCAGCCAGTCCCAGCCCTGGGGCTGGATGGAAGCCAGTGCCCCCCAGGGGGAAAGACTCCGTGTCCCATTCCCTGCCCTCCAGAGCCAGCCAGTCCCAGCCATGGTGCTAGATCAGAGCCGGCGCCCCCTAGAGGGGAAAGATCCCACGCCCTATTTCCTGCCCCTGCCCCCTCCCACCAGCCAGTCCCAGCCCTGAGGCTGGATGGGAGCCAGCGCCCCCCGGAGAGGAAGGGCCCCATGCCCCATCCTGCTAGAGGCCTTCTCACCTGTACAGACTGAGGTCGGTGAACCAGTCCTGCACCACGATGACCACGTGGCAGACGGTGAAGAGGAAGGCCGCGATCTGCAGGGACTGCGGGGAGCAGAGCAGCTGTCCAAGGAGGAGTCTCTGGGGTGGGGTTTCCCCCCAGGACCCAGCCAGCAAAGCGAATGCCCCCTCCCCCCCCAAATAGTAGCAACCAATCATAGCTGTGTATCCCATTACCCCCCACCCTGGGGCTGGATCAGAGCCAGCACCCTCTAGAGGGGCAAGGCCCCCTGTCCTGTTTCCTGGCCCCCAGAGCCAGCCAGCCCCCGGCCCTGGGGCTGGATCGGAGCCAGCACCCCATAGATGGGAAAGGCCCCGTTCCCCATTCCTTGTCCCAGTGAGCCAGCTAGTGCCCGTCCTGGGGCCGGATGGGAGGTGGGGGGCAGTAGCCTACCTGCATCTCCACGTAAGTGTGGGGCAGGTTGTACTCGGGGGGCAGCTTGCGGTCGTTGTTGATGAGATGGTCCAGGATGGAAGGGCTGAGAATCGGCTGGAGGGGGACATGGGGCAGAGAAAGTTACAGCGTCCGACTGTCCAGAGCCGTGCGAGGTGATCACAGGGGGCCACACACGGAGCAGGGCTCGTCCCCGCCAGCAGGGGGCCACACACACACACACACACACACACACACAGAGGGAATCACCCCACTGTAACCCTGCATTGGCCAATGGGGGAATCCACCCCCAGCCCGTAGAGATCCCCCATTGCTATAGAGCCAGAGAGCCAGCCATCCCCACCCTGCCACCAATCAGCCCCCGCCAACCCATGTGCCACATAGACCCCCTACCGCTACCGGCCCAGGGGGCCTCGTCCGGCACAAGGTGTCAGTCCTGGGAGCCGAGCTCGCCAGGGGACCAAGCTGGGCCGGCGCAGACCAGCGTCGGCGGGCCCAGCAGCCACAGATGGTGGCGTCGTGCGGTGCTTCCCCCTGGTGGCCAAAGGCAGTATTGCGCCAGGATCTCCATGCCCATTGCCGCCAGAGGGGTGGTTGTGAGGGGGGTGCCCCCTGGGGAAGGGGGCGGGGCAGGGACCTGGGTGTCGAGGAAGATGATGCGCTCCTGGGTGATGAAGAAGTCGATGCCGCTGGTCTGGTTCCCCCCGCGCTCCTTGATCTCCTGGCTCTGGGTGCGGAACACGTAGGCCCTGGGATGGGTGGGGGGGACCGGGAAGGGTCAGTAGGGATGGGGGGGAGAATATGTGCCCCCTTGACCTGCTTCTTGATGCCCATCCCCCACCCGACACCCCCTCAACATCCCACCTCCCCACTGTCCCCCAGTATCCCACCTTCCCCCCCCCCAAACACTTGCCACTACCCCTACTGCCGGTGCCCCCCCAGCACCCACATCCCCCCCTCCATCCCACCCCAACTTCCCGCTTGCCCCAGCCACTCAGCATTCACGCCCATCCCTGCACAAACACACCAGACCCCGTGCATGCCCCCTCCCCAGTTGCTACCCCCCTGAAACACCCACAAAGCCCCCTCCCACCCGCGTACCTTTGATCTTCTTCAGGCTGGTTAGCCGACAGCAGAGACATCAGCATGGATTTGCCGGTGCCCTGTAATCCCAGCACCCCGACCACCAGCACATCGGTCTGGTCCAGCAGGTACTGCCGAGGAGAGAGAGCTCAGCGACAGCCGGCTCCCTTAGAACCCAGGAGTCCTGCGGAGCAGCAGTACAAAAGCAGGGACCGGCTGGCTCAGGGGAGCGGGGAATGGGGCCTTTCCCCTCTAGGGGGCGCCAGCTCCCATCCAGCCCCAGGACAGGGTCTAGCTGGCTCGGGGGTGCAGGGAATGGGGCACGAGGCCTCTCTCCGCTAGGGGCCGCCGGCTCTGATCTGCCCTCACTAGCAGGGGCTGGGGAGGGCAGTGGGTCGCTGGGAGGATCTCTATGTGGGGTGAGGGGCGTCCCGGGGCCAGGTACCTCGATGGCGCTGTCACACCAGTTCATCTGATCGTCCACCAGTTTGATGCTGTGCTTCATCTTCTCCGGGGCCAGCAGCTTTGCCTGGCCCACCACGGCTGGGGGAGGGACGAAGAGACGGGCTCAGAGCGTCTTACAGCCCGAGCCGGGGGCTTAGCTACGCGACGTCCCACCCAGTGCTGCTCTAAGCCACTGGAGACGGAACCCAGGAGTCCTATAGCCCAGCCCCCGGCTCTAACCACTCGACCCCACTCCACTCCCAGAGCTGGGGAGAGAATCCAGGAGTCCTGGCTCTCAGCTCTTCCCCCCCAGACCCAAATCCACCCCCCCCTCCCCCCAACTCCAAACCTACCAGCTGCCTGGAGGCTGGCCCAATAGGGAGGGGTTGTCTGCCCTCTGGTGGCATGCATTGGTAACCGCATGCATATTAAAGGGGACTGGCTTCTCTTCCCACAACCATGTCCCTGGGGCTCCAACCTCCTAGCGCCCCCCACCCCCTGCTCCTCCTAGCCCCACCCCCACAGCGGGTACTCACGGTCCATAGCGCTGCTAGACGCAGTGGATCCCATGCCCCGGTTCTGGATCTGGTAGACGGGTTGCGTGGGGCGCTGTCCCTCCTTCTCCCCCTTGGCAGCAGCTGTGGGGAGCTGGGCAGCCCCCTCCGACGCCCCCACTGGGCCTTTGCCTTCCTCCCGCGACTTCATCAGCACGATGGGCTTCTCCATGGGAGGCGGGGCAGTGGCAGGTGGGACCGGAGCTGGGGCAGGGGCCAGCTTGGACTGTGGGGAGAATGAGGGTGGTCGAGACCCCCCCCTCCCCTCCTCTCCTCAAGTTGAGGACAGAACCCAGGAGTCCTAACTCTCCCCCGCCACCCTGCACTAACCACTAGACCCCACTTCCCTCCCAGAGCTGGGGTGGAACCCAGGACTCCTGACCAAGGTCTGCCCAGCTCATTTACTCTTACTGGACTCACATACCCTGCAAATGGTTAAGCGGCGGTTGGGAGACACCCTTGCTAAGCGGCTGCTCTATGTAGTAGCTAATAGCCTACTGCTGCTGCATGCTGACAGAGGAACGCCTTTCGCTTCATGTGGAGGATACCAGCTATACTACAGCTGCCGGCTGATGAAGCCGCTCCTTTAGCTGAAGCGGCAGAGCCCTGTGGGCTGGCCCGGGTGGTGGTGGGTTCAATCCCCACTGTTGGTGGGGTCACACACACAGGGGGTGGGTGTGACAGGCCCTAGGGGGCAGCGCCCTTCCCATGTGGGTCTTACCCTCTCAGCGGGCGGCTTGGCCAGGATGATGGGCGTCTTCTGCATCACGGACCCGACCGGCTCCTCTGCGGGCTCCTGGGGGAGAGATCGGAGGGGGTGAGGGGGGGGTGTCCTCGCACGGCCCCTTCCCCCCCCCGCAGCCCCCTCCCGCCCCGTCACTCACCCGGCGCTCGCGGTCCCAGGGGCCGTAGTCACGCTCCCGGCCCGGCCCCGACAGGCTCTGGGGGCCGCCCGGGGGGCCCAGCTCCTTGTCGCGGTTCCAGCGGCGCCGGCGGTCGGGGCCGTACAGGCCGGGCTGGCTGTGCCCGGAGTCCGACATGGCCGCCGCCTGCGGGGGGGCGAGAGTCACGTCAACCCCAGCCGGCGGCGGAGGGACACGGGGCACGGGCTCAGCGCCTTGGGACTATTTCCCCAGCATGGTGGAGGGTTATATCCCCGAGAAGAGACTGTTGGGCACTATTCCTTGGCATGGCGGATGGATACCAGAGAAGGGAGGAGGGCCAGTGTGGGGGAAGGATACCAGACAAAGAGGCCGCTAGGGACTATTTCCCTGAACAGGTGGAGAAGGATTATATTGCAGAGGCCGCTAGGGACTATTTCCCTGGTATGGCAGATGGATACATATACGCGTGTGAGACACACTTTTGGGAACTATTTCCCCCCCACTGCGGAGGGATACCACAGAAGAGACACGATCACTAGGGCCCATTTACTCGACATGGTGGAAGGGCACCAGGGTTATTTAACCAGCAAGGCTCAGAGACACCATGGGGAAGACAGGGCCTATTTTCCCTGCACTATTTACCCTGCCTGGCGGAAGAACACGAGCACAGACGGGCGCAGGGATACCGGAGAGGTGGTGAAGCCCCCAGGGACTATTTACCCAGGCAGTGGAGGATCAAACCACCGCAGGGACCTACTTAACCTGCACCGCGGGAGGATGCCCGAGAGAAAACCGAGGGCCCGTGGGACTACTTCGCCAGCGTGGCGGCGGGATACCATAGAGAAAAGTCGACGAGATGCATGGGGCCCAGGGTGAACCAAACTGCCCACGCTGGATATGACGGAAACCACGTCAAGCCGCAGCCCGAGTCCCAGCACCTATGTGGGGGACTATTTGGCCCATGTGGTGGAGGGAGATTGAGCCTGCTGCTTAAGGCACTGGGGCGTTATCAGTCCCGGGGGGGATCAGCCCTGCGGATGGATACGGGGCAGGAGGCTGCTGGGATACGTCCTGCTCAGCTGAGGGATTCTGGGCCCCAGGGTTATGACCCCACCCCAAGGGGGGCGCCACTGGGATTATATACCCCGCGGAGGGATACAGAGAAGCGATACGGCCAAACAGGGTTACATGGCCTGCAGGGGAATCCGGGGGCAGGAGGTGCCCCCACCCCGGGCTATACGCCCCACGGACGGATACGGGGGTGGGGGGGGCATCAGGTCTGGGGCTATACGGCCCACAGAGAAATAGAGGAGGGATGGGAGGTGTCATTCTGGGAGCTATATGGACCATGGAGGGATATAAAGGTGTGTGAGGCGTCACCCCCGGGCCCATACGGCCCACAGAGATACGGGGGTAGGGGTTACCCCCGGGGCCATACGGCCTGCGGAGGGATACAGGATGGAGGTGAGGAGTCACCCCGGGGCCATACGGCCCAGAGATACAGGGGTAGGGATTACCCCCGGGGCCATACGGCCTGCGGCGGGATATGGGATGGAGGTGAGGAGTCACCGCGGGGCCATACGGCCCAGAGATACAGGGGTAGGGGTTACCCCGGGGGCCATACGGCCTGCGGCGGGATATGGAATGGAGGTGAGGAGTCACCGAGGGGCCATACGGCCCACAGAGATACAGGGGTAGGGGTTACCCCGGCGGCCATACGGCCTGCGGCGGGATATGGGATGGAGATGAGGAGTCACCGCGGGGCCATACGGCCCAGAGATACAGGGGTAGGGGTTACCCCGGGGGCCATACGGCCTGCGGCGGGATATGGAATGGAGATGAGGAGTCACCGCGGGGCCATACGGCCCAGAGATACAGGGGTAGGGGTTACCCCCGGGGCCATACGGCCTGCGGCGGGATACAGGATGGAGGTGAGGAGTCACCCCGGGGCCATACGGCCCAGAGATACAGGGGTAGGGGTTACCCCCGGGGCCATACGGCCTGCGGCGGGATATGGAATGGAGATGAGGAGTCACCGCGGGGCCATACGGCCCAGAGATACAGGGGTAGGGGTTACCCCGGGGGCCATACGGCCTGCGGAGGGATACAGGATGGAGGTGAGGAGTCACCCCGGGGCCATACGGCCCAGAGATACGAGGGTAGGGGTTACCCCCGGGGCCATACGGCCTGCGGCGGGATATGGGATGGAGGTGAGGAGTCACCCCGGGCCCATACGGCCCAGAGATACAGGGGTAGGGATTACCCCCCGGGCCATACGGCCTGCGGCGGGATACAGGATGGAGGTGAGGAGTCACCCCGGGGCCATACGGCCCAGAGATACAGGGGTAGGGATTACCCCCGGGGCCATACGGCCTGCGGAGGGATACAGGATGGAGGTGAGGAGTCACCGCGGGGCCATACGGCCCAGAGATACAGGGGTATGGGTTACCCCGGGGACCATACGGCCTGCGGAGGGATACAGGATGGAGGTGAGGAGTCACCCCAGGGCCATACGGCCCAGAGATACAGGGGTATGGGTTACCCCCGGGGCCATACGGCCTGCGGAGGGATACAGGATGGAGATGAGGAGCCACTCCGGGGCTATAGAGCCTGCGGAGGGATACGGGGGGGAGAGTGAGGTGTCACCCCCAGGGCTATACGGCCTGCGGAGGGATACGGGGGGGGGGGTGAGGTGTCGCCCCAAGGGACTATAGGGACTGCGGAGGGATACGGGACGGACCTGTCACCCCAGAGCAATAAGGCCCATTCAAGGATGGGCAAAGGAGTGTGAGGCCTCGTCGCAGGGGCCACACGGCCCGCGGAGGGCTACAGGGCGGCGCGAGGCCTCGCCGCAGGGGGCCACACGGCCCGCGGAGGGATACTTCCCTAGGTTATGAAGCTGTAGGGACTACATGCCCTGCGCGGGTCACCGGGCTGCGGAAGAGGCCGCAGACCGACATACCCGGCGGAAAAATAATCCCTAGGGGAAGGGAAGCCCGAACTAGCGACGCGCGGAGGGATACCGGCCTGGGTAACTCGTCCCACCGCCCGCCCCTCGGAGGGATACCAGGAGTGTGACGCGTCGCCCGGCACTATCTACCCCGCCCCGCGGAGCGATACCTGAGCGCTGGTGCCGCGAGCAGAAGCCGGGGCTGTCTCCCCGGTAACGGCGGAGGGATACCGGGCGGCTCACTGGGGCTGAGGTACCGTGGGGCGGCCGGGACGGGCTGCTGGGGAAGCCCGGCGGCGCGAATGGAGCATCTGGGCGCCGGCTTGGAACGGACCTGCTCGGCCACCGTTGTTTCCGAACGCGCCTGCGCGCGGAGGGGCGTGTCCAAAATGGCGGGTTCGCGCCCGCGCGCGCCGCTGCGGGCACATGCGCGCTGCGCCGGCATTGCCCGACGAGACCCCGCTTGAGGGGCGTGGCCTCCAGTCAGAACGAGGCTAGACGTGTAGACGGGGAAATACATTAGTGCGCATGCGCAGGGAGCTGGGACGCCTGGGTTCTCCGCGTGGCTCTGGGAGCGGGGCGGGACCCAGGGGGCGGAGCCAGGACGCCTGGGTTCTGTCCGGGTGCACGGTGCGGCTCGGGTCAGACCCGGCTCCCGGTGCCTCAGTTTCCCCCGCCGCTCAGCGCTGGGGGGGCGCTAATTACCCGGAGACAAATAAACCCCGAACAGGGACCCCGCCTCCCCCCGGACCCCCCAATCCCCACCCCCCCGGGACCCCCATGGACCCCCCCAGCTCCTGATCTGTCCCTGCACCGCGCCCGCCCGTCCGCGCCCACGTGTGTCTCCCTGCGCCCCCCGCACAGGCCGCTCCGGCCGCCCCCTCGCTGCACCTACCCCCGACCCCCCTCTACAGCCGCCTCCCTGCCCGTCCGGCCCCCCACGGCCGGCTCCGGCCCCCAAACACTTCCTCTCCCCACCCCCTCCCCCCTCCACAACCCCCCCACCCCCCCTTCCTCTCCCCACCCCATCCATCTCCACCCCCCCTTCCTCTCCCCACCCCCTCCCCCCACCCCATCCATCTCCACCCCCCCTTCCTCTCCCCACCCCATCCATCTCCATCCCCCCTCCACAACCCCCCCACCCCCCCTTCCTCTCCCCACTCCATCCATCTCCATCCCCCCTCCCCACAACCCCCCCACCCCTCCTTCCCTCTTCCTACACCCACCTCCCTGTCCAT
This sequence comes from Chelonia mydas, assembly GCF_015237465.2. NCBI lineage: Eukaryota > Metazoa > Chordata > Testudines > Cheloniidae > Chelonia > Chelonia mydas. The sequence continues at coordinate 17,134,244 of NC_051264.2, read as the reverse complement.
CATCCCCCCCGCCCCGCCATCTCTGCGCCCCCCCACCCCTTCTCTGTACCAGACAAAAACAGGCCATATTGTCCCTCCTCCCACTCCCTAGCTCTGGACCATTTAAAGCCCACAGCTGCAAGGGGGGGACTACACTTCCCAGCATCCCCCTGTGCCCCCCTCCCCGGCTGCAGCTTCCGGGCCAGCAGGCTGGCAGGGGCAGGGGAGGGGGCTGTGGGGATCTGCTCCCCCTCCCACGGGGTGTTTGGGATCCAGCTAGGAGCGGGTCCTGGGCTGGGTAGCTGCACCCCTGGGCCAGGCAAGTACCCCCAGGTTGGTAGCACAGGCCCTGAGCAGCCCCCCTCCTCCCCCTGCTCTATGCACTACACCTCACTCCTCTCCCAGGTTGCCTGAAATTTACTCTCTCCCCCCCCCCCCCGCCCCCCTGAAAACTGAGGTCTGATTTCCACTGCCTTTGCAGGACTCCTGAGTTCTCTCCCTGGCTCTGGGAGGGGAGTGCGGTCTAGTGGTTGCAGCAGAGGGGCTGGGAGCCAGGACTCCTGGGTTCTGTCCCCAACTCCACCACAGATGCTTTGTGCGACCTTGTGCACATCCCCGCTTGTCTGCCTCAGTTTCTCCTCTCTGCCCGCACCGGCAGCAGCAGGCTGCTCTGCGCTTGTGAAGTCCTGTCAGGGCGGCTGCTGCCGACCCACTCACTGTGTTCCCCGCTTCGCTTCCAGGCAGCCATGGACCCGGTGCCGGCAATGGAGGTTGGGGCCGAAATTGAAGTGATCGAAGACGGCGTGTTGGAGGAGCTGCCGCTGCGGCTGGTACGTCCCGGCGCTCGTGTCTGAGCAGCGGTGCACCGGCTCGGACGGGAGATGCAGCCATCTCTGGGGTGGGGCAGAGGCTGTTTATTCAGGACACCTCACCCACCCCTGAGACGCGTCTGCCTCGGGGGGGGCGGGGAGCTGCTTAACAGTTTGAGACAGGAAGTGCATGAACCTCACATAGATGACTGTCATTTTAGGGTAGTTTCGGTCTGGACTCAGAACTGTACTCCACTTCCTGTTCATTTTGGGGGGAGTCCATAGAGAACTTGATGTACTGCAGGGGGCGAGATGGGGGGCTCTCGCCCGGCAGTCAGGACTGGCCTCCTGGCAGCAACAGGGGGGCTGTGATGCAGGAGGTGGGGGACCCCCAGTCAGGGCTGGCCCCGATTCCCCAGCATGGCGGTAGGGGGTGCTGTATCACAGGGAGTGGCGTGGGGGTACTCTCCCCCCGCCCACTTACCCCCATTTCATCCCCCCAGGAGAACGCAAAGAACTGCCTCTCGTGGGAAGGCCTGGAAGCCTCCAGCAGCGATGACGACGGGGAGACCAGCGCCCCCACCTCCCTGCCCCCCTTGCGCCCACCCCGGCCCCTGGCGCCAAACCTGCTGGCTCCCCCCTTCGCCACCAAATCCCTGCCTCTGGAGAACATCATTGTCCCCTTCCGCCCAGGGCCTGCCACCGCCCCGGGGACCCAGGCGTTCGGGGCCTACCAGTGCCAGGAGTGCTGCCAGGTCTTCGTGGAGGAATGGCACTACCTCCAGCATGCCCAGGAGCATGCCCAGGAGCTGGCCCGGCGGCGCAAGCCGGCCCTGCCCCACTCCCTGCCCCGGAGGAAGCAGCGCTGCCCGGAGTGCGGAAAGAGGTTCTCCCACCAGCCCCGCTTCACCAGGCACGTCAAGTGGCATCTCAAGCTGGCGCAGGCGGGCATCCGGGTGCAGTGGAGATGGGGATCCCGGCCTTGCTCCCTCACTTCCTACGTCTACCAGCCGCCGGACGTCGGGAAGAACCCGGCGGGTTCTGGGGACATCCCCTGCCCCCCGGCCAGCTGGGAGGGTTCGCCTGGCCTCAGGAAACAGCAGGATGGGGCCCGCCCCGGGAGGCGTGTGGGGCAGCCGAAGGGGCGTCAGATGCCCGAGGCCCGGACAGCGAGCAAGGGGCAGGGCACGGAAGGGCCCAAAGGGACCCGGCAGCGTAGACCGACTCTGGGCCGGGAGTTCAGCCTGCCTAGGCCAGTTGGCATGAGTCCTCTCCAGCCAATGAGCGTGGAGGACGAGGGGCGGGCGACCATCTTGGATGGCAAGGTTGTCATGACTCCTCCGCAGCCAATGAATGGCCAGGTTGGCGGGAGCGCGTTTCAGGCGGCCATCTTGGACAGCCAGGTTGGCGGGAGCGCTCTCAGGACACTGGTCATCAATACTGAGGAGCAGGCAGCCATCTTGGATGGCCAGATTGACGGGAGCCCTCTCAGGACGCTGGTCATCAATACCGAGGAGCAAGCGGCCATCTTAGAGAGCCTGGTTGGTGGGAGTCCCCCGCCACCGGCGCACCTCAAGGAGGAGGCGGCCATCTTGGCTAGCCTGGTGGGCGCCAGCCCTCTCCACTCTTTCCGGACGGTGGTGGTGGGAGCTGAGGAGCCAGCGGCCATCTTGGAAAGCCAAGTTGGCGTGAGTCCCCTCCACCCCATGCCTCTGCGGGCCGAGGAGCTCCCGCCCTCGTTGTTCCTGGAAGCCGAGCCCTGCCTCAGCACGGCGGTGGATGCGGTGACCCTCCGCCTGGTCCCGTTGCTCCCTGACCCCCAGGGGCTCGTCCCGTGGGGCAGCCAGATGGTGGGGGAGCTTCCCGACGAGGCCGGAGACGCTCAGCCCACGGCTTTCCAGCTCACGGGCTACCTCCCGCCGCTCAACCAACAGTGCCGCCCCCCGGGCCCGCTCAAACTTCCCCCCTCTCCGCGGGCCCCCTTGCTCCTCCACCTGGTGCCCACCCACCCCGGCGAGCTGCCCCAGGTGCTGGAGCTGGAGTACGCGCCGGGCAGTGGGCTGGCAGCCGAGCCCTGGCCGGGGGGCGTGGCACCACAGGCCGGGGACGACTTCATCGTGGTGGAGCTGGAGGCGGACACCGGCGGGCGGGAGGAGGTGGTGGCCGGCCAGCCTGGCAGCGGGGGGCCTGAGCGCCCCTCGGACACCCGCGGGCGCCGGCGCTTCTGGTGCCCGGACTGCGGGGTGCGCTACGGCCGGGCGGCCCAGCTCCGCTCCCACCGCCGGGGGCCGGGGCGCCAGCGCTGCGGCTGCGGCCGGCCCTTCCGGGGCCTCCTCCACCTCCTGCGGCACCAGCTCCGGCAGCTGGAGGGCGCCGCCTTCCTCTGCGCCGCCTGCGGGGAGGCGCTGAAGGGGCGCCGGGCGCTGGGCCGCCATGGGGGGCGGCACCCCGGCGCCCCCTGCTTCCGCTGCCCCTGTGGGGCGGGCTTCCGGCGCCTGCCCCGCTACCTCTGGCACCGGATCCGGAACCAGCCGCCCAGCCTGGGCGTCTACAGCCTGGACAGCTTCCTCCCCCCGGCCTGAGCGGGGCGCACGGGGCCTGTGCCTCTAGGGGGCGCCAGCTCCCATCCGGCCCCAGGGCAGGGACCGGCTGGCTCAGGGGGGCGGGGAATGGGGCACGGGGCCTCTCCCCTCTAGGGGGCGCCGGCTCCCATCCGGCCCCAGGGCAGGGACCGGCTGGCTCAGGGGGGCGGGGCACGGGGCCTCCCCCCTCCAGGGGGCGCCGGCTCCCATCCGGCCCCAGGGCAGGGACCGGCTGGCTCAGGGGGGCGGGGAATGGGGCACGGGGCCTCCCCCCTCCAGGGGGCGCTGGCTCCCATCCGGCCCCAGGGCAGGGACCGGCTGGCTCAGGGGGGCGGGGCACGGGGCCTCCCCCCTCCAGGGGGCGCCGGCTCCCATCTGGCCCCAGGGCAGGGACCGGCTGGCTCAGGGGGGCGGGGAATGGGGCACGGGGCCTCTCCCCTCCAGGGGGCGCCGGCCCCCATCCTGGGCTTGGCTGGCTCTGAGTGACCTGATTCTTGTTCTAATTAGATTGTTCCTAATTAAAGAGCTAAAGCGGAGCAGCTGTCGTGACCTTTTCTCCCCCACCCCTGGGGGGCTCTGGGACCTGGCGTGGGGGCACTGGCGATTTCTCGGGGCGCCCCCCCCCATGCCGAAACTGTGGAAGCAGGGGGGTTGAGGGGCTTCTCAGACTCCCTGAAGCTGGTCCCCCAGCCAGCCCCCCATCTTTTCTAGCAACCCCCCCCCGCACCCTCCGCGCATTCCTCCCGTCTCTTTCCGGGGTCCAGGCCAAGCTCTGCCAAGCGAGGAACGGACCCAGGTGTCCGGGAGAGCCTAGGGCTGGGGGAAGGAAACAGGGCAGCAGGAGTAGAAAAGGGGGTGTCCCTGGGATTGAGGGGGGCCTTGGCAAGATGTAAGTGAAAGGAGATGGGAGCTGTGAATGGGGAGGGGAGCTGACATAGTGGGGGGCAGGATGCAAGGGGACAATGGGGGTGTGGCGGAGGGGGAGCTGAAAATGAAGGGTCCTAGTGGGTTGGGGGTTTGTCCAGGGCTGGCAGGTTGTCGGGGTGATGGATGGGGAAGGGGCTGCGGAGCCCTGTGATGCGGGGTGGTGTGGGGAAGGGGACAGCTGGGGGGGGGGGGCGGAGATTTTTGGACCCAGGGCAGCCGAGCTCAGAAGGAAGAGAGGCCGAGGCAGGCAGGTGGGCAGATGGCTTTTATTTCCAATGCAGCAGCTGTGTCTGTGACCATCAGACTGCCGTGAGCCAGTGCGCCAGGCGCTGTACGGCACCATGGCTGGGCATCCGGCACCCCAGGGCCCCATGTGCCAGGCGCTGTACGGCAGCATGGCTGGGCATTCAGGGGACTGTGGGGGTGCCCCAGCCCCCCACCCCCAGATGCCAGGCACTGGACAAACTGCAACCCCAAAGCTGGTCCCTGCCCCGGAGAGCTGATGGCCATGAAACTCCTCCCGCCACCTCTGCGGGGTAATTCACACCCTGCATCTAACCCCGCTGGGACTGTCATGTCATGGGGACCCCCTGTTAATTTAGGGGATTCCAGTTCCTGACCCCCCCCCGCCACTTGCCTGAGATGTTCCTGACCCTGAGCCCAAATGGCTAGACAGGCACCCCTTGCCCGGCGCTGAGATGTGGCCACCTCTGGGGTGGGGCAGGGGCTGTTTACACAGGGACCCCTCGGTGATGATGCAGCCACCTCCGGGGGTTTAGGACAGCGCGTGAGGGAGAACTGCAACTGCAGCGGGGAGTTTAGGGAATCACGGGAGCTGGGTTTGGCCAGGATGCCTGGGTTCGTGCCCTCAGTCTGGGGCAGGAGGGGGAACCGGGAGGGCCCTAGTGCCCACAATGGGCTGAGGCCCCGGGTTTGTTTCTTGGCTGAAATGTGCAAGGCACCAGCGTCCCCCACGTTAAACCCCATGCTCAAGGGGCCGTTCCAGCCTGGGTATTTCATGGTGCTCCAGGCTGGTCAGCAACAAGAACTGGCCTTGGGCGTGCCTGGTGCTGTACGTACAGCCATTTGCCCCGGTTGAGGGTCGTGTCCTCTGTGGTCTGCCTCCTGGGCACCTGGTGTGAGCGTGCGCAGTCTTGTCTAAAGAGGGGACCCGCTGTCTTTCACACTCAGCCCCCCTGCACACTGGGCCACCACCTGTTACGACTCCCATGTGCTCTGTGTTTCACGTTTCTAGGGGCTCGCACGGCTGCTCACAATCCCAAAGCCTCTTGTGCAAAGCAAAGTCTCGCACACTGGGTCCCTCGCATACCAGAGCCCCTGGTGCAAAACATGCGTCTGCCGTGTTTCACAGCCAGCAACCCTCACATGCCTGTTCACACTCACGGTGCCCCTGGGGCAAAGCACAGGCTGAGCGTGTTTCACAGCTTGGCTCTTCTGCACAACAGCTCACATTCACTGCTCACCCTTGTGCACAGTGTGGGCTTGCCGTGTCTCACGCCCTGAAGCCTTCACAAGCCCAGAGCCCCTTGTGCAAAGCGCGTGTCTTCCCTGACTCACATCCTGGGACCCTCGCACGCCTGTTCACAATCACATCTACTGGTGCAAAGCACGTGCCTTGCCATCTTCTGCAGCCTGGGTCTTCGCACGCCCGCTCACAGCTGGGGTGTCCTGCCGCAAAGCGTGGGCCCGTGCATGGATCATTCCCCAGTGGGGATCCCCCCCAGTACGGCGTGTGCCCACCGTGTTTCACCCCCCGGCACGTCGCAGAGCTGACAGCCCCCCTGCGGGCGTGTAACCCTCTTGCACTTTGGAACCGCGGTTCCGGGCTGCGGCCACCAGGTAGCGCTGTTGTCCACCCATTCCCAGCCCCACAAGTGGTGTCTCCTTCAGTCCTACACAGGGCTGAGTCCCTGCAGGCCTCTATGGGGCAGGCGCCCGCTGGACCAGGGTCTGGGCTCCAACGCCGGGACAACCCCTCCTCACCGGCCTGCGGAGCAGAGAGAAACGGAGCCAGAGGTTAAACTCGCCCCAGAGGGAACCAAAACGAGGGTCCCGGCCATTTACATTTCACACCCCAGCCCCACCCTCTCCCCCCACACACACTAAGGGGTGGGGAGGAAAAGGGGGGCTTGTGAATTCACAGGCAGACCTGGTGTGGGGGGAGCTCAGGGCTGGGCTGGCAGGGGGCTGCAGGTCAGGAGTGAGGGGCACCGGCAGGGCTGGTGGGGGGAGAGCCCAGGACTGGGCTGGGAGGGGGCTGCAGGTCGGGAGTGAGGGGCACTGGCAGGGTGGGGAGGGTGGGCAGTAGCTCAGTGCTGGGCTGGCAGGGGGCTGTGGGTCGGGAGTGGGGGGCACTGGCTCAGGGCTGGGCTGGCAGGGGGCTGCGGGTCGGGAGTGGGGGGCTCCGGCAGCGCTGGGGGGGCTGGCAGGGGCTGCGGGTCGGGAGTGGGGGGCACTGGCAGGGCTGGTGGGGGGGAGCCCAGGGCTGGGCTGGCAGGGGGCTGCGGGTCGGGAGTGAGGGCTCCGGCAGCGCTGGGGGGGCTGGCAGGGGCTGCGGGTCGGGAGTGGGGGGCACGGGGCCCACCTGTCTGGGTGTCCTGGGGCTGGAGCAGCCACGGCTCCTGCGGTTGTCTGTCCTCCAGGGCGGCCGTCACCAGCCGCGTCAGCGCGTCCAGCTTCTGGTCCAGGGCGTCGATTCGCTTCTCCAGGCCGCGCTGGGAGGTGCTGAGCCCGGTGCTGAGGTCGCAGAGAATCGTCTGCACCTGGGGGGGAGCGGACAAAACCCCGGGGCATCGTGGGAGAGCGGCCAAGGGTCAGACGCCCCTTCTGAGGGTGAGCCTCCGGCGGGGGGAGGACGTGTAGCCCCTGGAGGGCAGCAGCGCCCCACAGCCCGCTCAGCCGGTGCCCCTCACTCCCGACCCGCAGCGCCCTGGCTCTAACCCACTGGACCTCACTCCCCCCCCAGAGCCGGGGAGAGAACCCAGGAGTTCTGGTTCCCAGTCCCCCCCACCCCGCAGCCGCTCTAACCCACTGGACCCCACTCCCCCCTCCCCCACAGCCAGGGAGAGAACCCAGGAGTCCTAGCCCCCAGCCCCCTCGCCCCCTGCTCTAACCCACTGGACCCCACTCTCTTCCCAGAGCCAGGGAGAGAACCCAGGAGTCCTGGCTCCCAGCCCCCCATCCTGGCTCAGTCCCTACAGTTTCTACCTTATTGTCCCCGAGCAGGGGGCTGTGTGGCGCTGGGTTCCTTAGGGCCCCTGGGAGGGGGAAGCCAGGCTGGGGCCCGGGGTTTGAGCGATCCCCAGATCGAAGACTCCCCTCCGCTGGGACGTGCGGCCAAGACTCACCTGCGACACGTCCACCAAGGCGTTAACCTGGTCTCGGAGCTTCCGGTGCCGAACCCGGACCTCCCGGAACCTGCAGAACCGGAGAACGAGCTCAGCCGGGGCCCCTCGCTCCCGACCCCAAGCCCCCTGCCAGCCCAGCCCTGGGCTCCCCTCTCCCCTCCCAGAGCTGGGGAGAGAACCCAGGAGTCCTGGCTCCCAGCCCTGTGCTCTAACCACTAGATCCCACCACCCCCACCCTCCAGAGGCCGGGAGCGGACCCAGGCGTCCGGGCGCTGTCACTCACCTGTGGATGGCCGCCAGCAAGCGCCTGTGATGTGTCCGGGCCCGGCGCCCGGCCCTGGCCGTGCTGTGCTTGTGGAAGAGCCAAGCCGCCTGCAGGACGTTCGCGGCCGAGTTCTTCATCTGGGGGGGACGGAGACCAGTCAGGGTCCTTCCCACAATGCACCGAGGCAGCTGGGCCCTGCCCCAACCTGGGGCCCATGGGCTGGGCTCTTAGGGTGGGATGGGGAGGGGCACAAAGCACCTGGACTCTGAGGTTCCTCCCTATGCTTCCCACAATGCCCCTGGGCTACAGGGTTGGGCACTTTCCCACCATGCACCTGGGGCCTTAGTATTCCCCCATCCCACAATGCACTGGATCTTGGAGGATGGGTACTTTCCCACAATGCACCAGGTGTTACTCATCCCCTGTCCCACAATGCACCTGAATCTCTGGGGCTTGGCCACCTCAATGCACCTGGAGCCTTAATATTTCCCCATCCCACAATGCACTGGATCTTGGAGGATGGGTACTTTCCCACAATGCACCAGGTGTTACTCATCCCCTGTCCCACAATGCACCTGAATCTCTGGGGCTTGGCCACTTCAATGCACCTGGAGCCTTAATATTTCCCCATCCCACAATGCACTGGATCTTGGAGGATGGGTACTTTCCCACAATGCACCAGGTGTTACTCGTCCCCTGTCCCACAATGCACCTGAATCTCTGGGGCTTGGCCACTTCAATACACCTGGAGCCTTAATATTTCCCCATCCCACAATGCACCTGGATCTTGGAGGATGGGTACTTTCCCACAATGCACCAGGTGTTACTCGTCCCCTGTCCCACAATGCACCTGAATCTCCGGGGCTTGGCCACTTCAATGCACCTGGAGCCTTAATATTTCCCCATCCCACAATGCACTGGATCTTGGAAGATGGGTACTTTCCCACAGTGCACCGGGTCTTACTTTTCCCCTGTCCCACAATGCACCTGGATTTCCAGGGCTTGGCCACTTTCTCACAATGCCCCTGTGTCAACTTAGCCTGTGCAGGCCAACCAGCCCACGGGGGCCCAGCCAAGCCCTACCATGCCGGGGGGCGGGGGGGTCAGGGCCTGGCTGTGGGGCGGGATGGCACGGGGGGCCCTGCCCCCTCCCCCCCAGCAGGCACCGGGTCAGCCCAGAGAGCCGGGAGCGTTTCCCGTCCCCGTCCGCAGAAGGACGTTTGTAAAACAGCCAGGTCAGAGCGGGGGCGGGGCGGGGCTGGGAGCCCGGACCCCTGGGTTCTATCCCAGCTCTGGGAGGGCAGTGGGGTCTGGTGGTTAGAGGCTGGGGGCCCGGACGCCTGGGTTCTGCCCCACCTCTTTGGTGCACTGTGTGTCCAGCATGAAGTTGTGAACGTGTCTCTCCGCCCGGCTGAACTCCAGTTTGTCGGCTGCCACGGCCACCAGCAGCGCCGTGCAGCCAACGCCCTGCGGCAGAGACGGGGCATGTGATTAGCCAGGCAGTGCCCCAGGGTGGCACTAGGGGGCGCTGTGCTGCGGGGGGGGGGAGGGGCTGGCCCCATGGCAGCACGAGGGGGCGCTGTGCTGCAGGGGGGCGGGAACAGGGGCTGGCCCCAGGGTGGCACTAGGGGGCACTGTGCTGCAAGGGGGGCTGGCCCCAGGGAAGCATTAGGGGGCGCTGTGCTGCGGGAACGGGGGCTGGCCCCAGGGTGGCACTAGGGGGTGCTGTGCTGCAGGGGAGGGGCTGGCCCCATGGCAGCCTTAGGGGGCACTGTGCTGTGGGGGGGAGGGGCTCGCCCCAGGGTGGCACTAGGGGGCGCTGTGCTGCGGGGGAGCGGCTGGCCCCATGGCAGCACGAGGGGGCGCTGTGCTGCAGGGGGGCGGGAACAGGGGCTGGCCCCAGGGTGGCACTAGGGGGCACTGTGCTGCAAGGGGGGCTGGCCCCAGGGAAGCATTAGGGGGCGCTGTGCTGCGGGAACGGGGGCTGGCCCCAGGGTGGCACTAGGGGGTGCTGTGCTGCAGGGGGGGCTGGCCCCAGGGAAGCATTAGGGGGCGCTGTGCTGCGGGAGAGGGGCTGGCCCCATGGCAGCACTAGGGGGCGCTGTGCTGCAGGGGGGGCTGGCCCCAGGGAAGCACTAGGGGGCGCTGTGTTGCGGAAGAGGGCCTGGCCCCATGGCAGCCCCAGGGGGCGCTGTGCTGCAGGGGGGCGGGAACGGCGGACTGACCCCAGGGTGGCACGGGGGGGGGGGGGGCGCGGTGCTGGGGGTCAGGGCCCTTACCATGATGCCGGTGCACAGACAGACCATCCGGCCACACACCGTCACTGGCACCACGTCCCCGTAGCCGATGGTGAGGAAGGTGATGGGGATCACCCACAGCGTCCCCTCCAGGTGCCCTGCTCCGTTCTCCCTACGGCGCGGGGGGCACAGAGACAGCGTCAGAGACCCCCCCACTGAGCCTGCCCTGCCCCCTCCCCTGCCCCCACAATGCCCCTGGGCCTTCTGCCTGGCGGCTTTCCCAGCATGCCCTTGGGCCTACAGCGGCAGCCCCGCAACCCACAATGCACCTGGCCGCTTGGCCCCTTTCCCACCATGCAGCTGGGCCTTCGGCCGCTTTCCCATGATGCACCTGGCCTTAAGTAGCCCGCTTCCCTACGATGCCCCTGGGCCTTTGGACTCTTTCCCATGATGCACCTTGGCCCAATGGATGCTTTCCCATGATGCACCTTGGCCCAAGGGATGCTTTCCCATGATGCACCTGGGCCTAAATTAACCTGCTTTCCCATGGTGCACTTGGGCCCCAAGTTGGCCACTTTCCCACGATGGGCTTCGGGCCCCTGGACCACTTTCCCACCGTCCACTTGGGCCGCGGAGCGGGCCGCTGTCCCAGCCTGCCCCGGGGCTGCCCCGCGCCCGGCCCGCACCTCTCGCAGACGGACAGCACCCAGGAGGCGGTGAGCCAGAGCCCCAGGGTGAGCACCAGCAGCACCCGGCCCGGCTGGCCGTTGACCAGCAGCCGCAGGACGAAGGGGTGCTGGAAGCGGATCTGGTTGAGGGAGCCGATGGTCCGGTACGAGGCGTCCCCCAGCACCCGGCTCTGCAGCAGGGCGGCCCGCGGCACCAGGTACAGCCGCAGGAACATCAGCAGCGACAGGGGCACCTCGGCCCCCGGCAGGAAGGGCGGCGGGGGGCCCAGGTCGGGGGCCAGGCAGGGGGGGTCCCCGGTGGGGAAGGGGTGCAGGGAGCAGACCAGCAGCTCCAGCAGGATCAGGCCCAGCTTGGGGCCGCTCACCGCGATGCGCCAGTCTTGGAGCGAGTTGTCCAGCATGAAGAGCTGTGGGGGGAGAGACGAGGGGGAGCGCATGGAACCCAGGAGTCCGGGCTCCCAGCCCCCCGGCTCTAACCCACCAGACCCCACTCCCCTCCCGGAGCTGGGGAGAGAACCCAGGAGTCCTGACTTCACCCCTCTCTCTCTGTCCCGATTTCTCTCTTTCGTTTTCACTTTCTCCATCTTTCTTTCCCTCTCTGGGATTTGTCCCTGCCTAGGGGAGGATCCTCAGTTCAATGGAGCAACCCCCCCGCCGCCACCCCCGGCCCCTGGGGGGCTGTGGGGAGCTCAGCCCCGCAACCAGCTGCTGCAGGTAGGGGCCAGGCACGGCCCCCCACTGCCCTGCCCCACAAGGGGCCATCAGGGCAGAGGCAGGGAGACCCAGAGCTACTCTCCCCCTAGAGGGGCCCGGGAGTGGCTGGACCGGGGTGTGGGTGTGTGTGGGGGGGGGGGCTGAGCCCTGCTCCGTGCGTGTGCACGTGTCTGTCTGGGCCAAGAGGCGTGTGCGGGTGACTCACAGCCGGGATCCCTTCGCTCACCCGCCCCAAGAACCTGGGGCGGGAAACTTCCACCCGCGCAAGATCAGCCTCCCATTTCCGCCCCGCGGGCCATGAGCCCGCCCGGGTGTGACACCAACACCGCGTGTGTGTCTGTGTATCTGTGTGTGTGAGTCTGTGTGTGGGTGTGTGTCCCTGTGTGTGTCTGTGTATCTGTGTGTGTGAGTCTGTGTGTGGGTGTGTGTCCCTGTGTGCGTCTGTGTATCTGTGTGTGTGTCTGTGTGCAGGTGTGTGTCCCTGTGTGCGTCTGTGTATCTGTGTGTGTGAGTCTGTGTGTGGGTGTGTGTCCCTGTGTGCATCTGTGTATCTGTGTGTGTCTGTGTGTGGGTGTGTGTCCCTGTGTGCGTCTGTGTATCTGTGTGTGTGTCTGTGTGCAGGTGTGTGTCCCTGTGTGCGTCTGTGTATCTGTGTGTGTGAGTCTGTGTGTGGGTGTGTGTCCCTGTGTGCGTCTGTGTATCTGTGTGTGTGAGTCTGTGTGCGGGTGTGTGTGTCTGTGTGCGGGTGTGTGTCCCTGTGTGTGTCTGTGTGCGGGTGTGTGTCCCTGTGTGCGGGTGTGTATCTGTGTGTGTGAGTCTGTGTGCGGGTGTGTGTCCCTGTGTGCGTCTGTGTATCTGTGTGTGTGTCTCTGTGCAGGTGTGTGTCCCTGTGTGCGTCTGTGTATCTGTGTGTGTGAGTCTGTGTATGTGTGTCCCTGTGTGTGTCTGTGTATCTGTGTGTCTCTGTGTGCATCTGTGTGTGTCTATATGTGTGTATGTGTGTCTCTGTGTGTGTGTGTCCGTGTGTCTGTGTATCTCTGTGTGTGGGTCTCTGTGTCTGTCTCTGTGTGCGTCTGTGTGCGTTTGTCTTTGTGTGTGTGTGTATCTCTGTGTCTCTGTATGCGTGTGTGAGAGAGAGAGTGTGTATGTGTGCGTGCAGCGGGGACATGAACACCCAACCCACAACCCCGTCACCCACCAGCAGCTAGAAAAGCCCAGACTCAGCCTGATCTGGGGAGATTAGATGGAATCTGCCCCCAACCGAAGATGGAAAAATTTAGTCAATGTGCGTTTTCTGTCACCGGTTTGGGGGGGTTGGAGTGGGGGGCTGGGAGCCAGGACTCCTGGGTTCTTTCCCCGGCTCTGGGAGGGGAGTGGGGTCTAGTGGTTAGAGGGTATACGTGGGGGGTGGGGGGCAGAGCCAGGACTCCCGGGATCCAATTTGACTTGGGAAGAGCTGATAAGGAGGTGGCCACTTTAGATCCAAGAGCCCAGAACAGCTGGGGGGAGCTTCAGTCCCAAAGAGGGGAACCCCGAATGTACCCCCACCCCACCCACTGCAGAGGAGCCTTCTCGGGGGTGGGGGGAATCAGGGGCCAGCCTGGCGGTGGGCGGGCGGGGGGAGGTTCGTAGGACCCTGGGCTGGCCGACGTTTGCGGGGAGGCGCCTTACCTGGATCTCCTTGACGTGGAAGGCGAGGATGAGGCCCAGCAGGGCGGCGGTGGAGAGCGAGAGGAGGCATTTCACCAGGAACAGATACGCAAACCACTGAGGGGGGGAGAGAAAAGGGGGGTGAAACCCCCTGAGCCAGCCAGGCCCTGCCCTGGGGCTGGATGGGGGGCCAGCGCTCCCTAGAGGGGAAACGTCCCGTGCCCCATTCCCCAGCCCCCTAAGCCAGCCAGTCTCTGCCCTGGGGCTGGACGGGGGCCCCTAGAGGGGAGAGGCCCCGAGCCCCATTCCCGCCCCAGCCCGGGTGGGTGGCTCTGGGGCGTTTGACCCCCGTGCCCTGAAGCTCTCACTGCAAACTCTCATTGTCCTTTGTAATTGACCCAGGAAAGCGGCCGCCAGCCAAGGCCGATGCCACAGCCAGGCCCCAAGGGGGAGCGGGGTGGGGATCGTCCCCTCCCCCCCGGCCTAGTCCCCCCGCCTCCCCGGCTCTGCTGGCAGACGGCAAGTGACTGCCTCCAGCCCAGCCCAGATCGCAGCCCCACCCTGAGCAAACACGGCGCTGCTGGGGCAGGTGGAAGGTTTGGAGCGAGGCCGGGAGGAAGGTGGGAATTCGCCATGGAGAAGGGGGCAGGGCGCGGGCCAGGCCGCTCTGAGAGAGGCGGGTGCAGGGAACCCAGCGTCCAGCCCTGATAGAACCCAGGAGTCCGGACTCCCAGCCCCCTGCTCTAGCCACAAATCCCACTCCCCTCCCAGATCCAGGGAGAGAACCCAGGAGTCCTGGCTCCCAGCCCCCCCTCTCTAACCCCCAGATCACCCTCCCCCACGCCCTGTGCAGTGATTGATCGATCTCCTTCCATGTGAGAAGTTGCCACCTCCACCGCCCTGATCAATATTTATCCTGTCATTGGCCCAGAATCAACACCCCCCGCCCGGTGAAGGGCGCGATTGTGTTGGGAACAATCGGAGCAGCCAGTCTTGGCGGCTTCTTGCAAATGGGGCTGGATGGTGCCAAGAGCGGGAGCAGGATGACCAAGCTCTGCACCGGGAGCTGGTGCCCAGAAAGACATCAAAATGATCGCTGCTTCGTGCCTCGGTTTCCCCACTGAATCCCCCACCGCACTCCCTGCGGCACAGCGTGCCCCCCCCCAGCCCCATGCTGGGGCTTTGGGGCCAGCTCTGCCTGCCAGAGGAGAGCCCCCACCCTGCCCCCCTGCAGCACAAATTGTTTTTCCACAGCTCCGGGTTCCTGCCCAGACATGCCCACAGAAGGGAGGGTTCTGGGAGAGGGCCCAGAACGGATCCAGGGGCCCGCTCCAGACACCGAGCCAGGCTGAGCCCACGTGTAATCACTGGGAGGGTCCACTGGCCCCCGGAGAGTCACAGCAGTTAGCCAACCCCCTCCTCCCCGCCCCCCGAGATTCCAGAGCAGGGAGTCAGGACTCCTGGGTTCCACGACAAGGGACGAGATGAGAACCCAGGAGTCCAGGCTCCCCGCCCCTCCCCCTGCTCTAACCCACTAGAACCCACTCCCCTCCCAGATCCAGAGATAGAACCCTGGAGTTCTGGCTCCCAGCCCCCCCCCCGACACTCCCACCCCCACTCCCACCCGTCTAACGGCCCATGGCTGATGGCTGGTTAAATAAATGATTTGGATAATTAAGTTTCTGCAGCCCAGGGCTGCTGCCACCAGGCACCGAATTCCAGCATGTGGCAGCTAGTTCCGGGATGGGGTTGCAGGTCGGGCGAGAGGGGCACCGGCAGAGCTGGGGGGTGGACCCGGGGCTGGGCTGGCAGGGGCTGCGGGTCGGGAGTGAGGGGCACCGGCAGACTTGGGGGGTGGACCCGGGGCTGGGCTGGCAGGGGCTGCGGGTCGGGAGTGAGGGGCACCGGCAGAGCTGGGGGGTGGACCCGGGGCTGGGCTGGCAGGGGGCTGCGGGTCGGGAGTGAGGGGCACCGGCAGGGCTGGGGGGTGGACCCGGGGCTGGGCTGGCAGGGGGCTGTGGGTCGGGCGAGAGGGGCACCGGCAGAGCTGGGGGTGGACCCGGGGCTGGGCTGGCAGGGGGCTGCGGGTCGGGAGTGAGGGGCACCGGCAGAGCTGGGGGGTGGGTCCAGGGCTGGGATGGCAGGGGGCTGCGGGTCGGGAGTGAGGGGCACCGGCAGGGCCGGGGGGTGGACCCAGGGCTGGGCTGGCAGGGGGCTGCGGGTGGGCGTGAGGGGCACCGGCAGGGCTGGTTGGGGGGGTCCAGGGCTGGGCTGGCAGGGGGCTGCGGGTCGGGAGTGAGGGGCACCGGCAGAGCTGGGGGTGGACCCGGGGCTGGGCTGGCAGGGGGCTGCGGGTCGGGAGTGAGGGGCACTGGCAGAGCTGGGGGGTGGACTCAGAGCTGGGCTGGCAGGGGGCTGCGGGTCGGGAGTGAGGGGCACCGGCAGGGCCGGGGGGTGGATCCGGGGCTGGGCTGGCAGGGGCTGCAGGTCGGGAGTGAGGGGCACCGGCAGGGCCGGGGGCGGGGAAGCGGGGGGTGGGGGGGTTGTGGGTCGGGCTGAGGGGCACCCTCCTACCTTGCAGCCCCCGAACCAGGCCAGCTCCGTGTGGAGCACCATGAGCAGGATGCCCCCGAGCGCCAGGGCCAGGCCCCAGCCCGCCAGCCGCCCCTCGGCCTTCAGGAGCCTCTTCCGCAGCCGCAGCCGCCGCAGGTTCTCGCCCGGCGCCCCCGGCACCGGCAGGACGGTGGCTTCGGGGGCGTTCTGCTTGACTCCCATCTCCTGGGCGTAGGGGGGCACGGGCAGGCAGGGGGCGAGGGGCCCCCCGGCTGGCCCCCATCGCTGGCGCTTCAGCAACCAGCACGCAGCCAGCCTGACACCGGGGCAGGGGGCCACAACCCCTAGGCGGGCGGGCAGGGGGCACGGAGCGGAAAGGGGGGGCAGAGGAAAAGAGAGAGCTGGAGAAATCGAGGGGGTGGGAAAGGAAGGAAGGAAGGAAGGAGGGGGACGAGAGTCGCTGCGAAAGGGCGGGCGGGAGTGACTGGGGGGAGACGGGCCAGCGAGCAAGTCAGCCTGGCAGAGGTAATGGGACAGCCCCAGAAGGAGACGAGCAGGTGAGACCGAGAAATGGAGCGAATTTGGAAGAGACGGGCAGAGAGAGAAGAGAACGGAGGGAGTGCAGAAGAGAGAGAGACGGAGCGATAAAAAGATAAAGGGAAGGTGGAAGAGAGATAGATGAAGGGGTATTAGTACGGAGGGAAGGTGGCAGGGGAAGGTGGCAGGAGGCAGAGGGAAGGTGGCAGGAGCAGGAGGAGGGAAGGTGGCAGGGGAAGGTGGCAGCAGGTGGTGGGAAGGTGGCACGGGAGGGTGGCAGCGGGCACAGGGAAGGCAGCGGGAAGGTGGCAGGGGAAGGTGGCAGGGGAAAGTGGCAGGGGAAGGCAGCAGGAAGGTGGCAGGGGAAGGTGGCAGGGGAAGGCAGCGGGAAGGTGGCAGTGGGCACTGGGAAGGTGGCAGGGGAAGACGGAGGGAAGGTGGCAGGGGAAGGCAGCAGGAAGGTGGCAGGGGAAGGTGGAGGGAAGGTGTCAGTGGGCACAGGGAAGGCAGAGGGAAGGTGGCAGGGGAAGGCAGCGAGAAGGTGGCAGCAAGCAGAGGGAAGGTGGCAGGGGAAGGCGGAGGGAAGGTGGCAGCGGGCACAGGGAAGGCAGAGGGAAGGTGGCAGGGGAAGGGAGAGGGAAGGTGGCAGCAGGCACAGGGAAGGTGGCAGGGGAAGGCACAGGGAAGGTGGCAGGGGAAGGCAGCGGGAAGGTGGCAGTGGGCACTGGGAAGGTGGCAGGGGAAGACGGAGGGAAGGTGGCAGGGGAAGGCAGAGGGAAGGTGTCAGTGGGCACAGGGAAGGCAGAGGGAAGGTGGCCGGGGAAGGCAGAGGGAAGGTGGCAGCGGGCACAGGGAAGGCAGAGGGAAGGTGGCCGGGGAAGGCAGAGGGAAGGTGGCAGGGGAAGGCAGAGGGAAGGTGGCAGGGGAAGGCGCAGGGAAGGTGGCAGTGGGCACAGGGAAGGCAGAGGGAAGGTGGCAGGGGAAGGCAGAGGGAAGGTGGCAGGGGGCACAGGGAAGGCAGAAGGAAGGTGGCAGGGGAAGGCGGAGGGAAGGTGGCAGGGGAAGGCAGAGGGAAGGTGGCAGGGGAAGGCGCAGGGAAGGTGGCAGGGGAAGGCAGAGGGAAGGTGGCAGGGGGCACAGGGAAGGCAGAAGGAAGGTGGCAGGGGAAGGCGGAGGGAAGGTGGCAGGGGAAGGCAGCGGGAAGGTGGCAGCGGGCACAGGGAAGGCAGAGGGAAGGTGGCAGGGGGCACAGGGAAGGCAGAGGGAAGGTGGCAGGGGAAGGCAGAGGGAAGGTGTCAGTGGGCACAGGGAAGGCAGAGGGAAGGTGGCCGGGGAAGGCGAAGGGAAGGTGGCAGGGGAAGGCAGAAGGAAGGTGGCAGGGGAAGGCAGAAGGAAGGTGGCAGACCCAGACAGGTGGGCGAAGGGCAGCAGTGCGGAGGGAAGAGGGCGGCAGGCGGAGGGCTGGAGCGGGGGGATCCCCAGCCGGCCGAGGGCACCTGGCAGCTGCTGGGCTCGGCTCCGGGTCGCTCCCTTCTCTGCCCCTGCCGCGATCTGGCCCCTGGGTGCGGCAGGGCCGGGCGAGGGTTGGCGGGGAGGGGAGGGACTTGAAGGAGCAGCAAGTGTCCTGGGACGAAACGGGGTTGGGGGGGTGGAGCCCGGGGCTGGGGTGGGAGGGGGCTGCAGGTCGGGAGTGAGGGGCACCGGCAGGGCTGGGGAGGGGGGAGCCCAGGGCTGGGGTGGGAGGGGGCTGCAGGTCGGGAGTGAGGGGCACCGGCAGGGCTGGGGAGGGGGGAGCCCAGGGCTGGGGTGGGAGGGGGCTGCAGGTCGGGAGTGAGGGGCACCGGCAGGGCTGGGGGGGTGGAGCCCAGGGCTGGGGTGGGAGGGGGCTGCGGGTCGGGAGTGAGGGGCACCGGCAGGGCTGGGGAGGGGGGAGCCCAGGGTTGGGCTGGCAGGGGCTGCAGGTCGGGAGTGAGGGGCACCGGCAGGGCTGGGGAGGGGGGAGCCCAGGGCTGGGGTGGGAGGGGGCTGCAGGTCGGGAGTGAGGGGCACCGGCAGGGCTGGGGGGGCGGAGCCCAGGGCTGGGCTGGCAGGGGGCTGCGGGTCGGGAGTGAGGGGCACCGGCAGGGCTGGGGAGGGGGGAACCCAGGGCTGGGCTGGCAGGGGGCTGCAGGTCGGGAGTGAGGGGCGCCGGCAGGGCTGGGGGTGGGGGCGGCGGGGGAGGCGGGGGATGGCTCCTTGCTCAGTCACCTGAATCCCAGACCCCGCCCCCCAGGGACGAGGGTGGGGTGGGGGAGGGATACCCCCCATCCCCTCCCACCCCCTGTCCCTGGGGGTATCCGAGCCGGGGAGGATGGCTGGCGGATTCCTGAGCCCCGGGGCAGGGTGGGGGGTCTCTGAACAGACCTGGCTGAGAGCCCAGGTGGGAGGGGCTGGAATCTGCCCCTGCACCGCCCCCCCCCCCCCCCCCGCTGGGCTCTGAGTCAGCAGGGAGGCTGCCACCCTGACTCAGCCAGGCACATCCTTTGGCATCCCTGATTTCCCCTGCCGGGTTCCCAGCCCTGCCCCCTCTCACCTGGCACGGGCTAGGGATTTGTTCCCCTGTATACACAGCCGCCCTGCCCTAGAAGCAGGCGCATCTCAGCACCCAGCGAGGCCTCGCTGTGTAAGAACAGAACGGCCAGACTGGGTCAGACCAAAGGTCCATCTAGCCCAGGATCCTGGCTGCCGACAGTGGCCAGTGCCCGGTGCCCCAGAGGGAGTGAACAGAACAGGGAACCATCCAGTGACCCGTCCCCTGTCGCCCATTCCCAGCTGCTGGCAAACAGAGGCTAGGGCCACCATCCCTGCCCATCCTGGCTAATAGCCATTGATGGACCGATCCTCCAGGAACTTATCTAGTTCTTTTCTGAACCCTGTTATAGCCCCAGTGACCCACCCCAGAGCTGGCTGCATCTCAGCGCCGGGCGAGGGGGCCCTGTGTAACCAGCCCCCGCGTCCCACCCCAGAGCTGGCTGCATCTCAGCGCCGGGCGAGGGGGCCCTGTGTAACCAGCCCCCGCGTCCCACCCCAGAGCTGGCTGCATCTCAGCGCCGGGCGAGGGGGCCCTGTGTAACCAGCCCCCGCGTCCCACCCCAGAGCTGGCTGCATCTCAGCGCCGGCTGAGCAACACTCAAGCTGTATTACATGAGCGTCGTCCAAGGTGCCCTGTCATGGTGAATAAGGGTGCTCCGATAACTGAGAGGAAGAGAAAATATGATTCATAAAGGGACGGGTGAGCCGCAAACAGCTATTTTCAGGAGCAACGGGAGGGGTCGGAAATCAGCCTGGATCTTGGGCTGGAAAGTATGAGCTCTTCCCCTGATAGGGAGAAATCCCTGCAGCCCCAGCAGCTGCTCTGGCGGAGCTGGCCCAGGGGGAGCCCAGAGCTGGGCTAGCAGGGGGGTGCGGGTGGGGATTGAGGGGCACTGGCAGTGCTGGGGTGGGGGTTGGGGGGAGCCCAGGACTGGGACAGCAGCAACCCCAGGTTCTCCCCCCCCCCATAAGTGCTCCTCCCACCTTTTCCCAGAAGCCCTTGGAGAACTGAGAGTCGTGACATGGGTTTCTCAGACTCTGTTTCTCTTTGGCCCCTTCTCAGCTTATCAGCAAGGCCCAGGTCCCGCTCGTGACCCTCGGTGGCTTCCCCTTGGTTCCTGGAACCTTCCCCTCCGCCCTGGGCAGAACAGGAAGCACACAGAGGGGTCAGGGACAATGGATGTCTTGCTTTCTTCCCCAGCTCAGCCTCCCCCGGTCAAATCAGGGCCACTCAATGCCTTTGTGAGGAAACTTCTGCCTCAGTTTCCCTCTCTGTAAAATAGGAATCCTGATCCTGTTAGACTGTGAGCGCTCAGGGCAACACCTGGCATGACGGGGCCCTGGTGACACCACTGTAATGCACAGAGTTATTCACTCCTCCCTGGCAGGGAAGGGAGCTGGCACAGACCCCAGGGACGGTTCGGGCTCATTTAGTTACACACACAGTGAGGGAGCTCAGAGATTTCACCTCCAAACAGAGAAAGTGCGATGGATGCGCGCGCGCACACAAACACACACCACACACACGCCCCATTTGGAGCCACAAAAAATTCATGCCTTGCTCCTGGAGCCAGATGACCGACCTTGTGCCCAACACAGGACCCGTCACCTCAGCCAGCGACTGCAGCCTCCAGCCCATAGCTGGGCATTGAGCTGGCGTCCATGGCTCCGGCGTACCCGGCCCTGATGTAAAGGCTCCTCCGCGTCCCTTGGAAACTTGTGCCAAGGGTCGATTCTCCTCGCTGTTTCCAAGCTGCGCCTTAGTTCCCGACTGAATTTGTCTCACTTCAGCGTCCAGCCGCCGGCTCCCGTTCTGCCTCGAGCGGCTGGATTCACGGCTTCCATAAGCCAAAGAGCTCAAATCCCTGACCTCTCTCACGAGGTGTTTTCCAGACTCCGTCTCATTCTCGTGACTTTCCAGCAACAGCCAGGGTTAAAAAAGAGGCCCCCCTTCTGCTTTGCAATCCATGCATAATTAAAGGGGAATCTTCCTCCAGGTGAAGGCAGTGCGGGGCATAGGATACGGATTTTAAAACGTCCCTTTGCCTCTTTAAATCTCGCATGTGAAGAGCCCCTGAAAGACCCGAACAGCCAAGGGTGGGAGCGAGGGAAGGGAAAGGTCAAATGGAATCCAGTCTAAAGGGATGTAAGGACGTCCAGGAATTAATTTTGGGTTTAAATAAAGCGGCTTAAATCACATGCAGGAACAGGACAAGGGGCTTTTCCTCTCTAGGTGGCGCAGGCCCCGATCCAGCCCCAGGACAGGGGACTGGCAGGCCCAAGGGGGTGGGGAATGGGACACGGGGCCGTTCCCCTCTAGGGGGCGCTGGCCCCAATCCGGCCCCAGGACAGGGGACTGGTGTCAATACTTTATTCAAAGGTCTGCACATGGCTCCCCCTTGTGGCCACATCTGGAAGTGCAGCTGCCCTGGCTCCAATCTCCCCTATTTCATTTCCTATGTAAGATTTTTTTTTTACGGGACATTTTCGTTAGGGGGGTGGGGGGTGGGGGTGCTGGCTCAGAAATGCTGAGCTCGACCCCTCTGTGTGCCCCTGGGGCCGGCACCACGCCGCCAGCCCATTATACAAAGGAGGAAACAAACACTGAGAATTTAGGGGCGAATTACTTGCCCAAAGTCACACAGCCGAGCTGTGGATAAAACTCAGGAGTCCTGGCTCCCAGACCACCCTCCAACCCACTAAACCCCCATCCTCAAGCTGGGGGCTGGTTATGGCACTGAGCGGTAGTATCCAGGAGCCCTGGCTCCGTGTGCCTCTTGCTTTAACCACTAGACCCCACTAAGGTCTAACCCCGCAGCTTCGTCCCATAATAACCCAACCGGCCTGCATCCGTGACGGATTTGACTCAGGGGGTGTGAGTAGAAGTGAAAACTGGACTGCAAAGTGCACGCATTTTAAGCACAGAGCGTCAGAATCCCACACGGGCGCCCCCAAGCTCCCTTATTCCCCAGCTCTGACTTCATCTTCTGCCATTGATCCGCAGTCTGCATGGCTTCGTCTTCCAGGCAGGGTCCTCAAAAGCCGCTCGAAGGTGCAGTTCCCCGCACCAGCCCCATATGCACGCCCCTCCCGCAGGCGTGGGTGTGTTTTTAACTCCAGCTGGCCGGCCCACGGTTCAAGAAGGATGTTGGTCAGTTGGGGAGGGGTCAGTGAAGATCCGCGAGGATGATTAAAGGGTTATTAAACCTGCCTTAGCGCGAGAGACTCCAGGAGCTCGATCTATGTAGCTTAACACAGAGACGGTTCAGGGGCCACTTGGTCCCTGTCTGTCAGAACCTACTCGGGGAACAAACATTTACTGATGGGCTCCGTAGTCCAGCAGAGGAAGGTCTGACCCGACCCGACGGCTGGGAGCTGCAGCCGGACAGACTCAGGCTGGCAATAAGGGGTGTGTTTTTAACAAGGAGAGGAATTGACCATTGGGACAAGCTACCCCCGGCCGTGGTGGATTCTCCTTCGCTGGCTACGTTTAACTCCCGCCAGGCTGTTTCTCTAACTGATCTGCTCTAGGATTTGTCTGGGGGCAGGTCTCCGGCCTGGGCTGTCCAGGAGCCAGATGAGCTGCTCACGACGGTCCCTTCCATTGCTGGCGTCTGGGTCTGTCTCAGATCGCACAGCCCGACCCCTGGACAGCGCAGGCCACGAGGCTGCACCGCGTTACCCCGGCACTGAGGTCGGTCACTTGGGTTTGGCTAGAGCAGGGGTGGGCGAACTATGGCCCATGGGCTGGATCTGGGCTACCAGCCATTTTAATCTGGCCCTCAAGCTCCCGCAGGGGAGCAGGGTCTGGGGTTTGCCCCGCTCTGGTGCTGCAGCCGGGGAGCAGGATTGGGGGCCACTCCACGTGGCTCCCAGAAGCAGCTGCATGGCCCCGCTCTGGCTCCTATACATAGGGGCAGCCAGGGGGCTCCACTCTGCATATTGCCCCTACCCGAAGCACCGCCCCTGCAGCTCCCATTGGCCGGGAACCACAGCCAATGGGAGTTGCAGGGGCGGCGCCTGCAGACGGGGCAGCGTGCAGTGCCGCCTGGCCGTGCCTCCGCATAGGAGCCAGAGGGGGGCATACCACTGCTTCCAGGAGCCGCTTGAGGTAAGCGCCACCCAGAGCCTCCACTCCTTAGCCCCTCCTGCGCCCCAATCCCCCGCTTCAGCCCTGGTCCCCCTTTTGCCCTCCAAACTCCTTGATTCCAGCTTAGAGCACCCTCCTACACCCCAAACTCATCATCCCCAGCCCCACCCCAGAGCCTGCACCCCTTCCCCCACCCTACCTCCTTCCCCAGCTCTGATCCCCCTCCCACACCCTGAATTCCTCATTTCTGGCCCCACCCCGGAGCCCGCACCCCCAACCAGAGCCCTCACCCCCTCCCACACCCCAGCCCCAATTCTGTGAGCATTCATGGCCCACCGTACAATTTCTATTCCCCGATGTGGCCCTTGGCCCAAAACGTTTGCCCACCCCTGGGCTACAGCATCTTCCAGACAGCGTGCAGCGAAGGTGGCAAGAGATGGACAAACCGTCACCTCCCAGAGCAGTTTGCTCCAATGGCCAGTCACCCGCCCGGTTAAAAAATCCTGCCTTGTTTGTGAGTTGAACATCGATCTCCGGCTTGAACAACCATGGGCTGGGCCTTGTTCAGCCTCCCTCTGCTTGACCGAAGGGCCCTTTGGATCACCCGGTGATGCTTTCGCGGTGATGTGCAAGTGAAAACACGTTCTTCCTTTTAGCTCCGCAGGCTCTCCCACAGTGCCTAGGGGACGCCTCTGGCCAGCTGCTCTGGCGCCAGGCAAAGAGACGTCCACCCCCACCCTGTAAAGCCCCGGGAACTTTGAAACTCCCCTTCCTGTTTTCTTGGCAAGAGCTCACTTATCTGGCCAGGTGACAGTGGCTGCTCCAGGGAGCAAACGATCCCCTGCTTGGAGCAATGCTGAGCCGCTGGAGTGTTTGGGGAGAGGGGGCAGTGCAGGGACCCAGGATGCCCCGCGATCACACACACCCCTGCCCCCCCCCATAACCATACAGCTAAGGGTAGCCTAGAATTCCTCCTTACCTGTAAGGGGTTAAGAAGCTCAGATAACCTGGTTGGCACCTGACCAAAAGGACCAATGGGGAAAGAAGATACTTTCAAATCGGGGGCGGGGGGGGGGGGGGGGAAGTCTTTTATTTTCATGTCAAAAAACAGGAATAAACCTCCCTCCAGCACAGGAAAAATTCACAAGCAAAACAAAAGATAATCTAACACGCCTTGCCTTGCTTTTACTTACAATTTTTGTAATATGAGAGACTTTTAGGATGGTTTATAGGAGGAGTTTTCTGACCTGATGCTTCTCTGCTTCCCAAGAGAACACACAAAACAAAGCCTTCCCCCCGGCCCCCGATTTGAAAGTATCTTCTTTCCCCATTGGTCCTTTTGCGGGGCGGGGGGTGTTTTTTCACACTAAGCGAGAATGTTGCAGGGCTGTAAAGTGCCAGGGTAGAGAAGGCCTCAGACTCTCGGGGGTGTTTTTGCAACGCTGCAACTGCACGGTTTCTGCACTCCACGTGCTTGGCAGCGAGCAAACCTCGGGCGTGACAGCGCAGACAGCTGCTTTGCTCACAGAACCTTGCCAGCGGAGACAAGGCCTTAGTCCGTGTACACGCTACATCCGAGAATCAGAAGATCAGGGTTGGAAGGGACCTCAGGAGGTTCTAGTCCAACCCCCTGCTCAAAGCAGGACCAATCCCCAACTAAATCATCCCAACCAGGGCTTCGTCAACACGGGCCTTAAAAACCTCTAAGGATGGAGATTCCCCCACCTCCCTAGGGAACCCTTTCCAAAGCTTCACCACCCTCCTAGAGAAATAGTGTTTCCTAATATCCAACCTAGACCTCCCCCACTGCAACTTGAGACCATTGCTCCTTGTTCTGTCATCTGCTACCACTGAGAACAGTCTAGATCCATCCTCTTTGGAACCCCCTTTCAGGTAGTTGAAAGCAGCTATCAAATCCCCCCTCATTCTTCTCTTCCGCAGACTAAACAATCCCAGTTTCCTCTGCCTCTCCTTGTAAGTCATGTGCCCCAGGTCCCTAATCATTTTTAGGTTTCAGAGTAACAGCCGTGTTAGTCTGTATTCGCAAAAAGAAAAGGAGGACTTGTGGCACCTTAGAGACTAACCAATTTATTTGGGCAACTGGGCCCAAATTGGGCCCAAATAAATTGGTTAGTCTCTAAGGTGCCACAAGTCCTCCTTTTCTTTTTGCTAATCATTTTTGTTGCCCTCCGCTGGACTCTCTTCAATTTGTCCACATCCTTCTCGTAGTGTGGGGCCCAAAACTGGACACAGGACTCCAGATGAGGCCTCACCAATGCTGAAGAGAGGGGAATGATCACGTCCGTCGATCTGCTGGCAATGCTCCTACTTATACAGCCCAAAATGCCATTGGCCTTTTTGGCAACAAGGGCACACCGTTGACTCATATCCAGCTCCTCATACTGTAACCCCCAGGTCCTTTTCTGCAGAACTGCTGCCGAGCCAGTCGGTCCCTAGTCTGTAGCGGTGCATGGGATTCTTCCGTCCTAAGTAGAGGACTCTGCACTTGTCCTTGTTGAACCTCATCAGATTTCTTTTGGCCCAATCCTCTAATTTGTCTAGGGCCCTCTGGATCCTATCCCTACCCTCCAGCGTATCTACCTCTCCTCCCAGTTTAGTGTCATCTGCAAACTTGCTGAGGGTGCAATCCACGCCATCCTCCAGATCATTAATGAAGATATTGAACAAAACCGGCCCGAGGACCGACCCTTGGGGCACTCCGCTAGATACCAGCTGCCAACTAGACATGGAGCCATTGATCACTACCCGTTGAGCCCGACAATCTAGCCAACTTTCTATCCACCTTATCGTCCATTCATCCAGCCCATACTTCTTTAACTTGCTGCAAGAATACTGTGGGAGACCCTATCAAAAGCTTTGCTAAAGTCAAGGAATCTTTGTGATGTCGCTTAGGGTGTGAATAAGCCACCTCCCTGAGTGATGTAAGTTACACCGACCCAAGCGCCGGTGAGGACAATGCCATGTCGGTGAAAGAGCTTCTCCTGCTGACATAAGCGACCGCTGTTCTCAGGGGCTGGAGTAATTATGGCCTTTTCCACACTACACAGTTTTGCAGTGCCTTTCGCCAACAAACCAGTGGAGTTGTACTCACTACAATGTGACTTTGGTCAGCAAAACTTTCCTGTTCTGCCGACAAAATAAAACCACCTCGACGAGCGGCGAGAGCTGTTTGTGGCAAAGTTAAAGTGACAAAGGGTCGGTGGCGATGCTGCCGTTTGTTACGTTGCCAGAAATGGCCTCCCCCAGTATCCCACAATGCCCACTGGTTTGCACTCCACTGCCCTGGATCCGGCCATGCTGGCGTGTGACCCTCGTCTTTCAAAGCTCGGGGAAGTTCTGACAGCTGAGCCGATCCGAGCTGGCAACAAACATTGAGGTAGAATCCTGCTCTCCCCGGCACTAGGAACACAGTGTGTGTGTGTGAGACTGCTGTGCCTTGCAGAGCCGGGGAGTAGGGTGCCCAGATGTCCCAATTTTATAGGGACAGTCCCGATATTTGGGGATCTCTCTTATATGGGCACCTATTACCCTCCCGCACACACACTCTGTCCCGATTTTTCATACTTGCTGTCAGGTCACTCTACTGGGGAAGGAGGCGAGGGCTAATGTCAGGGGTGTCCCCATCCCCCTGCCTCAGGACTGGTGGTTTCCAGCCGCTGTCTGAACTTAGAGACAGCGTACTTAGAGACAGCGTGCCGGCACACTCACTGTCCCCCAACACACTCACTGTCCCCCAACACACGTGTCTCTCTCCCCACCCCCCAATCCCTGTCATACACTTTTCCTCCTCTTCCCCCCACCCCCATTCAGTTGAAAAGCAGCTGGCAATCAAGTAGGATGCCCATGGGACAAGGGGATTGAGAAACCTGCCTCAAGCGATGCTGTCCCTGCCTCGTGAGGCGTTGCAAACCGTTCCCGAAGCACCCTGCGGCCAGTTGCACAGCAGGCTGGCTACCCCCAGTGCCCTGCTCTCTGTCTGGCAGCTAAACCGACCCAGCCCCCGGCCTGGCCATGCCCAGGCCGATGGAAAAATGCTCCCGTCACCCCAGCTACCGCCGCTCGGGGAGGTGGGGTCACGACAGCCAAGGGAAGAGCCCTGGCCTAGTCTCGGACCTTCTCTCGAGCCCTTGTGGCTCTTCTCCGCACCGTCCCCAATTTCTCCACCCTCCCTTGTAAAACACCTGCCCCGGGCCTGGACGCGGGATGCCAGTGTCGGGCGGAGCAGCAATTCAGTGCCCCTCCACCTGCCCCATGTCCCAGGCTGATCCCCAGTGGGGCTCAGCGCTCGCATGAGAACGGGGGTGCCCCAACCCCAGGAACACCGACCGTGACCCGTCCCCGTGCCCTCCTCTGCCGGAGGATGCGCTGGGGAGGGAGGAGCGGAAGAAGTTCAACCAGCTGAGACAAGAGTCCAAAGCCCTGAAGAAGGAGAACAACAAAGCAGGATGGCTGGAAACGGTCACCGGGATCTCCAGGCTCCTTAATACCCATCTCCTCCGTCATCGAGAAGTGGCACCCTTGTGCAAGGTGGGGGGCAGCGGGAAAGATTTACCCTTGTTTTTATGAGGGGAAATGGGTGCACGGTTCTCAAGTCAGCAAACAGGAGGGAAAACCCCAGTGAGGACACGGCCACAGACAGGTGACCCTGGGGGGCAGAGTGAGGGCAAATGCTTCAGCAGTGTTACTGAGCATGCTCAGTAGAAGCCAAGCAGCAAATCTGGGGCCGGGGGGGGGGGGGGGTCGCTTTTACGTGTGTTCGCAGGTCTCAGCTTCCCGGCAGGGCTCAGTGGTGCCGTGACCCCCGCGGGAGTGACCCCTCCGGCTGCTTCGGCCGCAGTGGCTCGGGTGTGATGCCAGGGTGTCTGGGGCTGTCCCCTAGGGCTCTCGGGGCCGCTCAGTGGGGTCTTGCCCGGTGGCACGCGGCAGGACTTGCCAGAAGCGGGGCTCGCCCGGCGGCTCAGAATTCAAACCAGCCAGGCCCCACGTCGGCCTCAGCCCAGCTCGCGCAGAAAGAGGCAGCCCTGGGCAGCGCTGGAGGGGTGGGGAGGATGAGGGGAACTCGAGAGGAGCTGGCCTGTGTCTGTGATCCCCCGAGCCAGGCCGGCCAGCGAGAGTTAAATGCATGCCCACACCCGTGGGAGTGTTTGCCGGGGGGGGGATAGTGAGGGGAACTGCACCTTCGAGCAGCTTTGGGGACCCTGCCAGGAAGACGAGGCCGAGCAGATGCAGCATAAGATGAAGTTAGAGCTGGGGGGCGCAAGAGAACTTCAGGGGCTTGGGTGGGATCTCGACGCTTTGACATGGTGATTAAAACTCACGCGCTCGCTTTGCAATCCGGTTTTCACGTCTTCGCACCCAAGGGACTGAACCGGCTTGTTACGGCTGCAGGGCGGGGGGGTTGCTACGGGACAAAGCCGCAGGGTTAGACTGTGTTCGCTCCTGAGCCACCAAATCTCGCATCCTCCCTGCAGGCTGCTAAAGGGGTGAGCTGGACATTAAGACACTGGACTGGGTTACAGCGGGGGGGCTGGGAGCCAGGACTCCTGGGTTCTGTCCCTGGCTGGGGGTGGGGTGTAGCGGTTAGAGCAGTGGGGGCTCAGAGCCAGGACTCCTGGGTTCTATCACTTAGAACAAGTAATTCTGCCCTGCTCAGTGATGGTTTCCACATCTGTACAACGGGCGGGGGGCTGGCTGCACGGTGCCTGCCATGTGGACCCACAGAGGGGTTGAGCTCTGGGAATTTCTGAACCAGCATCTGCCCCCCACCCCACCGCGCCAAAAAAAAAAATATGTCCCTTAAAAGAAAAATCTTACCTAGGAAATGAAGTAGGGGAGATTGGAGCCAGGGCAGGTGCACTTCCAGATGTGGCCACAAGGGGGAGCCATTTGTAGCCCTTAGAATAACGTATTGACACCAGTCGCCCCTCCCCGGGGCCGGTTCGGGGCCAGCGCCCCCCAGAGGGGAAAGGCCCCGTGCCCCATTCCCTGATTCAATTTAAGCCACTTTATTTAAAACTGAAATTAATTCCTGGATGACAGTTACGTCCCTTTAGACTCAGTTCTATCTGATCTTCCCCTTCCCCCCCTCGGCCTTTGGGGTCTTTCAGGGGCTCTCAACATGTGAGATTTAACGAGACAAAAACAACGAGGAGTCTGGTGGCACCTAACAGATTTGTCTGGGCATAAGCTTTCGTGTCTAAAAAACCCACTTCTTCAGATGCATGGAGTCATCTGAAGGTCTTTAAGGTGCCACCGGACTCCTCGTTGTTTTTGTGGATACAGACTAACAGAGCTGCCCCTCTGCTACTTGGTACCAAGGAGACAAAGGGGAATTTAGAATCCGTATCCTATGCCCCGCACTGCCTTCCCCTGGAGGAAGATTCTCCTTTAATTTATCATGCAGCGTAAAGCAGAAGGGGGCGTCTTTTTAACCCTGTCTGTTGCTGGAAAGCCACAAGAACGAGCCGCGGTTTGAGCTCTTTGGCTTATGGAAGCCGTGAATCCAGCAGCCCGAGGCAGAACGGGAGCCGGCGGCTGGACGCTGAAGTGAGATGAATTCAGCTTGGACCTCAGGTGCAGCGTGTTAACAGCGAGGGGAATCGACCCTTGGCACAAGTTTCCAAGGGACACGGAGGAGCCTTTACATCAAGGCCGGGTACGCCGGAGCCATGGACGCCAGCTCAATGACCAGCTATGGGCTGGACGGGTCCTGTGTTGTGCTGAAGGTCGGACATCTGGCTGCAAGTTCAAGGGGTGTGTGTGTGTGTGTGTGTGGCTGTGTGTGTGTACACACACATGCTGCCCCCTGCTGGAGGAGATGAGCCCTGCTCTGTGTCGGTCTGTCTCCCTGGTGTGTTTCCCACTTTCTCCCTTTGGAGGTGAAATCTCTGAGCTCCCTCACTCTGTGTGTAACTAAACGTGCCTGAACCGTCCCTGGGGTCTTCCAGTTCCTGTCCCTGCCAAGGAGAAATGAATAATTCTGTGCATTACAGGGGTGTCAACAAGTCACAGCTGAGATCGGCGCTGCCCAGCCCCAGCCAGAGACAGGCCCTGCCCCGAGCTCTCACAATCTAACAGGATCATGATCCCTATTTTACAGAGAGGGAAACAGAGGCAGAGTGAGTGGCCCTGACTTGCCAGTGGGAGATTGGGAGCTGGGGAAGGGAGCCAGGCGTCCACGGTTCCTGACCCCTTTGTGAGCTTCCTGATCCATTGGGGGTGGGGGCGGTTCCAGGAACTGAGGGGACGTAGCCGAGGCTCACTAGCTGGACATGGGCCTTGTCGATGGGCTGAGAAGGGCCCCAAAGAAGCAGATTCCAGAAAACCCATGTCTGACTGTTTCCCAAGGTCTTCTGGGAATGGGGTGGGAGCAGTTGGGGGGGCAGCTATGGTTGCTGTGCTAAACAGCTCTGCTGGTGCCCCTCAATCCTGACCCACAACCCCCTGCTAGCCCAGCCCTGGGCTGCCCCTACTCCCAGCTCTGCTGGTGCCCCTCACGCCTGACCCAGAGCCTGCTGGACACCCGGGCGGGCTGTTCTGGCCAGACCCCAGGGGCTAGGGAAGCCGACTGGAAATCCCTCAGCAGTTGGAAATGTGACACTCCGAACTGGCGTGTGACTCCCAGCGGACGCCGAGTCCAAGGGAGCTGGGCAGCGGGTAGGACAGGAACATAGTGAGGGTCCGAACGGGGCCAGACGTGTGTCGGGAACAGCCGGGGTTGGTGGCAGAGCAAAGAGAAACTCAACCCGCTGGCCTTGCGCCGTGTGGGTGCCACGTGCCAAGTTGTGTCTGAACCTTTCCACATCATCAGGGGCCGGGCCAGGCGTCCGGGGGCAGAACCCCGCTGGTCTGGGTGGAAATCACGACACCGGGAAGGGGGGAAATGGGAGATATGTGGCCTCTGGGCGTCTCATCGGCAGAGCCACCAGCTTCACCCGGGTCTGTGATTGTCTCTAGAACAAAGAGCCAGCACAGGGCAGCCAGGAGTCCCCCCCGCCTAACTGGCCCAAGCTGGCCACCTGCATAACACAGGCCAGAGACCCACACCCAAGGAACCTCTCCAGCCAGCCCATATCTGATGGGTGAGCTAGCACGGGTCGCCCAGGCTGGGTTTAAAGACCCTAAATGACAGAGGGTCCAATGCCCCCTTTGGAAGCGGTTTCTTGATGGTGTTTGTCCCGCTCTCTGGAGTGGCTCACCCCCGTGAGTGCCACCCTCAGGGCAGACGGTCAGACACAGGGCAGCCCCCCCAAGCCGGTGGCGTTGGCTAGAATTCGATTTCACCAACCCAGTGACAAATGTGAACTCCTGGAGCACTAGACCGTGGCATCCCAGCCAGCCCCTGAGACCCTCCAATCTCTCTGGCCACCCAGAAAAACTGAACTTGGTCATTCAAGTTGCAATGGGGGAGGTTTAGATTGGATATTAGGAAAAACTTTTTCACTAAGAGGGTGGTGAAACACTGGAATGCGTTACCTAGGGAGGTGGTAGAATCTCCTTCCTTACAGGTTTTTAAGGTCAGGCTTGACAAAGCCCTGGCTGGGATGATTTAACTGGGACTTGGTCCTGCTTTGAGCAGGGGGTTGGACTAGATGACCTTCTGGGGTCCCTTCCAACCCTGATATTCTATGATTCTATGATTCTATGATTCTATGATCAATGGCCACTTTCACCAAAAATCACCCCACAGTTCCGAGAGTCCCGTCGCTCACCCCAGATCACCTGGGACTCTGGATCCGATGACACCGCCGGCGGCTAATTCTATAGTAAACCGACGGACGGTTTGTTAGCTCGGAACAGGAAGAGAGAGTCATGGAGAGGTTAAAGCAGGTACAATACCTGCCCAGGCGAGTCACGGTCTGTAATTCCCAATGGTGGCAGAGATGCAGCAACCCGCTGGGTCCCCACACGTCGCTCAGGGCGGCCCGGACTAACTCGGGGAATCTCCCTCTTCTCGGCCAGCTATTCCGCCCCGGTAGACGCCAAACGGGCCAGAGAAGCAGGCTTTTTCCGGGAACCCAAACCGACAGCTCCCTCGCCCAGAGAACAAGCCGCCAGGGTCCCCACCCCCGGGGGCTCTTCCTTTGAGGCCGGAGAGCGAGGGAGCATTTCAAATCTTTGGCCTCGGCCATCACACACACAAGGCCTCCGGCGTTGAAATGAGCCTGCAGCAAAGCGAAGGCCCACCGGCCCAGCCCCTCCTGCTGGTGGTCTGGGAATTCGCTCTTTTCCAGCCTCGGAGCACCCCTGCCGGCCGGTGTCTTACCTGCCTCAGGCCCCATGTCCCTCCCAGACCCCCCCAGCAGTACCCCCACACTCTGGATCTCCCCTCCCAGGGGAACCCCCAACCCTCTATCCCCAGCTTGCCTCAGTGGCTACTGCCAGTCCCCATCTAGCCCCCGCTCACCGGGGCAGGCTGCAGTGGCCACTCATCACCGGCAAAGGGGTAGGACCTGCTGCCTTTGCCTATCCCTGGGCTGCCCCTCTGCAGCCCCCCGTGCCTTTGATAGGCCTTCAACAAGGCCTCCAGCCTGGGGGTTCACCAGGCGGGAGCTCCCCAGCTCCCTTTGCCCTTCCCCAGCCCTGCTCGGCTTCAGGTACCTCGCTCACAGGTGGCGTGGCGTGGCGTGGCGTGGCGTGGCGTGGCGTGGCTCGGCTCGGCTCGTCCCACTCCAGAGCTAGAGGGAGACTCTCCAGCTCCTGGCCCCCAGCCCTCTTCTAAGGGCCAGCTGGGCCCTGACGGAGCTGGCCCCAGCTGTGGCTGCTTCCCCCGTCAGCCGAGCCGGGCTGTTCTTAACCCCTGTTCCCGGCGTGGGGCAGCCGCCCTTTTCTGTTCGAGTCCTTCCTCTGCGTCCCACACGGCGCCTCTGCGGTCGGGCGGGGTCTGTCGCTCCCCGGGCTGGGCACAGACCCGGGCCCCGCGTGGCCCCGCGTCAGAAGGGGGCGCGGAGACCTGAATACCCGGCGAGAAACGCCCCAGTAGATTCCTGCCCTTTCAACCCCAAAGACGCTCAGACCTGCCCCAACCGCCCTGCTCTGCGCTAGCCACAAGTGACCCGGTCCGGCCCAGCTGGCGCCCGGTCTGCCAGCCTCACCCGGTGCTCCGGGGAAATATTGGGGGGGGGGAAATGTGGGGTCATGTGCCCCCTCAGATTTGTTGCTTAACTTGTTCTGAGCGTGCTCAGTAACATCTGCTGAAGCTGCTGCCCTCACTCTGCCCCCTCCCCACACACACTATAGGGCACCACTGGGGGGGGCAAACTCATATTTTTTTGTTTGCTAAAGAGTGGGGGGACCATGGCTCCTCGCCCCCCCCCCCCAGTTCCAGCCCTGTTGGGGGTACCCAGGAGAAACCCCCCCTCCAGCGGCGCTGTGGAGTGGGCTACCAGGCGGCCTGGGGAAGTGGGGGGCGTCAGTATCTGCCAGGACCAGGGGGGTGGGGGGCTCGGATGAGCTGCGGGTTTAAACGCTGGGACTCCCCGGTGGAGACAAGCCGCCCGGGGACCCTGCCCACGAGAGGCAGGCAGGAGTCGGCCCAGCTGAGCAGGCTTCTTGTGTTAAAGAGCGGGTGGGCCCCGGCCCCCCCCCGGCCCCCCCCGGCCCCAGCGCTCCTGATTGGCCTCGGCCCCTTCTTCCCCGTCCGGATTTGGCTCGCTGCAGCTGTCGCCTCTCGCCCGGCGGCTTCAAAGAGCCTCCGCTGGGAAATCTCTTCCCCGGGGCGGGCCGGAGAGACCTGGGTCACGTCACCATTCGCCCCCCGCACCCCAAACAGCTTCAAGGGTCCCCGACTTGCTGTCAGAAAGGCCAGAATATCTCCCATCGCCTCAGCCGCCATCCTGTGGAGAAACGAGAAACTCACAGCAAAACCCTGACACCGCTGGGCATTTTCACTAATCCCCTACCCGCCCCCCCCGATCCAAGAGTTTGCCCCTGGGGTCCCGACAGGCTGGTGTTTCCTGACCTGTATCAGGCATCAAGAAACCCCCCAGCCCCCTTGGGCCTCCCGGCCGCCCTGCGTTGAGCTGCCCGCTGCAGCGTTCCTTAGTGGGGGCCAAAAACGGGCCGTCGCTTTGTTCAGCCCGTAGCCGCCCCGGGCGGGCTCTTGCCATCGATGCCGTTGTGGGAAAGGGTGAAAGCCCCAGCCCCACGGAATCAGGCCGCTTTGGAAGGGAATTCACGAAACCGAATTAGAGCCGCTTATTCCCCACGAGCTCGGCCACGAGGGGGCTGGAGCCACCTGGGCGGATCCGGGTTTGGAGCGCACCCGAGGGGACGTCCTGGAGAATAGCCGGGGGGGTCAGATTAGTCAATGCAAGTGACACCCCAAACCGGACCCCAAACTGGCATTTTGGTCAGGGGGTGGGGTGGAGGGGTTGCTTGTTATTTCCCCCCGCCCCGCACCCCATCCTCCGGCTTCCCCTTCTTCATGGAGAGACAAGGGGGACAAAGCTGGAAAACTGTTGGTGAATTTTGAAGGAAACTTTTTTGGTGGGGGAAAATTTTTGTTGTTTAAAGGCACTTTTTAGCCCCCCAAAATGACTCCACATATTCGAGCAGCTCTAACAAAAGATGTCGGGTTGTGGTGGGCGGGGGGGGCGGGGGCGGTTCAGAGCTTCCACGTCCAGTTTTCTACACTACCCCCAGGGCTGGTGTCGTGTCTTTTGTTTTCTCCAGCACTGCACCCCTGGTGAGAGACCGCCCAGGCCCTGGCTTCTCTAACCGTACCCCAGCTGCCCGGGCTGGGTCTGAGCCCGGTGAGCGCCCCTGGTCAGCCTGTACCCCTGGGAGGCTGGCCTGTTTGCAGTGATTAGTGGAGGGAGGGGGTCCCTCACACTGGGCTGGGGGATCTGTACCTGGCTACGTCCAGACAAGCCGTGTAAACAAATTCCTGGCTGCCAAGCGCCCGGAAAGCCTCAGGGGCTGGGTATTAACAGCCACAGGCCCTGGGCTGGGCAGTTATGGGGGCTGGGGGGGGAATGTGCCTGAGCCATGGGGGCACTTTTCACTGAAGGGACAGTCTCTGTCCATGCAGCGTCCCAGATTAGGGGGCCTGATCTCAGCTGGGGCTGGGACTCTCTCTCGCTGTGTCCATGCAGTGCCCGGCGCGATGGGGCCTGATCTCAGTTGTGACTTGTAGACGCTTCTGTAATGCACAGAATGATTCATTTCTCCTTGGCAGGGCAGGGCCCTGGCACAGACCCCGGGGACGGTGTGGTAGATAAATCTCTGCATTAAGCATCTTCGCATTACTTTCATATGACTTTGTATTATGCCTCTTCATATAACCTTGTAGTGGGTCTATCCGTGTGTGACCTGTTTTCACGCAGCTTTGTGTCAAGTCCTTTGATAGGGGAACTTTGTATTGAGCCTGGGTATAACGTTACAGCCCCTAAGGATAGTCAAGGTAGAAGAAAAATTGTCTTTTTGCCAGGAGTAGAATAAGATCTCCCCCTGCTTTTAATCCATTGCCCTGTTGAAAGAACGAGGTGTGAATGAGCAAGGCCTGGAAGGCAGCACCTCCAGCCAGCTGCAACCCTTGGAGAGGGGATGGAAGCCAGACTCAAGAACAATAAAACTTGTCAAGTGGGCTCAGGACAGAAGATCAGACGAACTGACG
The DNA here is from genome assembly GCF_015237465.2 of Chelonia mydas. Lineage (NCBI taxonomy): Eukaryota > Metazoa > Chordata > Testudines > Cheloniidae > Chelonia > Chelonia mydas. Next base: position 17,098,636 of record NC_051264.2, on the reverse strand, counting down.
GCCTTGGGAGTGGGGAGCGAGCACCTCCTTTGGTAAACACCCTCTCTGAAAATAAACATGGCAGCATTAGGACAAACACCCAGAGGGAGGCGCCACAGATGACCAAGGGACACAGACGCAGATTCTGAATCTGGGACAGATTTGCATGCGAGGGACGCGGCTATAAATGTGAGGTGTCTCGCAGGGGACCCCGGGGTCTCATCTTGTCAACACGGCAGAAGCCTGGCTCCACCCCTCCCCCATCAAACTCACCTGGCCAGTGAAGTGAAGGGGAACACCTCGCTGGTAACAGCAACAAGACGGGGCGTGCGAGCGCGTGTGAGCGCGTGAGTGTGATATAGGGCATATGCATACGATGATGGATACATGGATTACCAATAAATGTGGCACTTTGCCTTCTCCCCCCTCCCCGAAAAGATCCTCTGTGAAATACTTTAAGTACAACAGTATCCTCTCACTTATTAACACACTTAGTGCGGGATCTTAGAGATCGCACCTGCTGTAGAGAGAGGGAACCTCTCTCTTTCTCTCTCGCCTTCTCTCCCAGGACAGCAAATTCCTGCTCCAAGTCTCCCCCCTGCTCTGATCTGAGCACCGAAAACTCCCCCTTCCCGCCTTAAACAATTCCCAAGGCCGCTTGCTTTGGGGGATGTCAATTATTAACTCAATGAGTCTCCGGCAGGTCCAGGGGCCCCTGGGACATTCACACCCCGCTGGCTTCCTCCATCCCTGCCTGATCCCAAAACCCAACCCCACCTCACCATCAGTGATGAATTCCCTCCTTTCCCCCTGAAACCCAGAGCTGATCCCGGCAATTACAGGCCGGTAAGCCTGACTTCAGTACCGGGCAAACTGGTTGAAACTATAGTAAAGAACAGAATGATCAGACCCAGAGATAAACACAATTCGTTGGGGAACAGTCAACGTGGTTTTTGGAAAGGGAAATCACGCCTCACAACTCTATGAGAATTCTTTGAGAGGGTCAACAAGCACGTTCTGTTCAATATCTTCATCAATGATTTAGATCATGGCAGAGAGAGGGCACTTACAAAAAGTTTGCGGATGATCCCAAGCTGGGAGGGGTTGCAAGTGCTTTGGAGGAGAGGATTAAAATTCAAAACGATCTGGACAAACTGAAGAAATGATCTGAAGTAGAAAGGATGAACTTCAAGAAGGACAAATGCAAAGTCCTCCACTGAGGAAGGAACAGTCAGTTGCACACACACAGAATGGGAAATGACTGACTAGGAAGGAGTCCTGCGGAAAGGGATCTGGGGGTCACAAGCTATAGATGAGTCAACAGTGTAACGCTGTTGCAAAAAAAACAAATGTCATTCGGGGATGTATCAGCAGGAGTGTTGTCAGCAAGACACACAAAGTAATTCTTCTGCTCTACTCCGCGCTGATTAGGCCTCAACTGGAGTAGTGTGTCCAGTTCTGGGCTCCACATTTCAGGAAAGATGTGGACAAATTGGAGAAAGTCCCGAGAAGAGCAACAAAAATGATGAAAGGTCTAAAAAACAGGACCTGTGAGAGAAGATTGAAAAACTTGGGTGTGTTTAGTCTGGAGAAGAGAAACCTGAGAGGGGACATGATAACAGTTTTCAAGTACATAAAAGGTTGTTACAAGGAGGAGGGAGAAAAATTGTTCTTGTTAACCTCTGAGGACAGGACAAGAAGCAATGGGCTTAAATTGCATCAACTGTCAGGGGGGTTAAGCACGGGAATAAATTGCCCAGGGAGGTTGTGGAATCTCCATCATTGGGGATTTTTAAGAGCAGGTTGGACAAACCCCTGTCAGGGATGGGCTGGATAATACTTATTCCTGCCTTGAGTGCAGGGGACTGGACTAAATGACCCCTCGAGGTCCCTTCCAGTCCTAGGATTCTACGTGGACAAGGGGGATCCAGTGGATATAGCGTACTTAGATTTTCAGAAAGACTTTGACAAGGTCCCTCACCAAAGGCTCTTACGCAAAGTGAGCTGTCATGGGATAAGAGGGAAGGGCTTCTCATGGATCAGTAGCTGGGTAAAAAACAAGAAACAAAGGGTAGGAATTAATGGTCAGTTTTCAGAATGGCGAGAGGTAAATTGGGGTGTCCCCAGGGGTCTGTACTGGGCCCAGTCCTATTCAACATATTCATAAATGATCTGGGAAAAGGTGCCAAACAGGGAGATGGCAAAGTTTGCAGATGATACAAAATTATTCAAATTAGTTAAGTCCAAAGCCGACTGCGAAGAGCTACAAAGGGATCTCACGCAACTGGGTGACTGGGCCACAAAAGGGCAGATGAAATACAATGAGGATAACTGCAAAGTAATGCACATTGGAAACCATCATCCCAGCTCTACGTAGACAATGACGGGGTCTAAATTAGCTGTTGCCACTCAAGGGAGAGATCTGGGAGTCACCGTGGAGAGTTCTCTGAAACCATCCACTCCATGTGCAGCGGCCGTCGAAAAAGCCACCAGAATGCTGGGAATCATTAAGAAAGGGACAGAGAATAAGACAGACAATAGCATGTTGCCTCTAGATAAATCCATGGGATGCCCTCACCTTGAACACCGCGCGCAGATGTGGTCCCCCCAGCTCAAAAAAGATCGATTGGACTTGGAAAAGGCTCAGAAAAGGGCAACAAAAATGATGAGGGGGATGGGACGGCTTCTTTTCAGCTTGGAGAAGAGAGGGCTCGGCGGGGGGGGGGATGATCGAGGTCTATAAAATCCTGACGGGTGCGGAGAAAGCGAATAGGGAAGTGTTATTTACTCCTTCTCATCACACGAGTACCAGGAGTCACCCAATTAAAATAATAGTCAGCAGGTTTAAAACAGACAAAAGGAAGTATTTCTTCACACAACGCACAGTCACTCTGTGGAACTCACTGCCAGGGGATGTTTGACGGCCAAAAGTATAACTGGGTTCAAAAAAGAACTAGGTAAGTTCCTGGAGGACAGGTCCATGAAGGGCTATGAGCCAGGATGGGCAGGGATGCAGCCCAGGCTCTGGTTGTCCCTAACCTCCCACTGCCAGGAGCTGGGAGTGGCCGACAGCGGATGGATCGGTCAGTAACTCCCCTGTTCTGTTCATTCCCTCTGATGCTCCGGGCACCAGCCACTGTCAGACAGGACCCTGGGCTAGATGGACCATTGCTCTGACCCAGTCTGGCCTTTCTGATGTTCTTACGGCTAGTGGCTAAGTCCTGGGCAGGGCTGACCCCAGCTTGCTTCGAAGGGCCGGCCAGCCTCTGACCCCCCTCCCCAACCTTCGCTGCCCTCCTTGAGCTCAGCCCCAGTGCCGACCCCCGTTAATTCTGGGTGCCCGCGTCCAAGAGAGGAATCCCGAGCGCAGAGCAGCGATGAGGCCACGGCGGGCGGGGCGGGGGCGATCGCATGAGAGGAGACTCAGAAGGGGGTTGCAGGCTGGGGTGGGGGAGCGATTGCACCCCAGAAATACATCGGGGGGACCACCAGGGAGGGGGAATCGGACGCTCAGGGACAGGGCTGGCACAAGAACAAACTGGCCAAGGATCAGCTGAGCCCAGGACTGAGGAGGAGGTTGGGGACCATCCAGAGAGATGGTGGTGGGGTGGGGCGGGGGCACAGAGGGGGCGAAGAACCTACCTAGACTGGAGCTGTGGCAATTAAGAGCTGGGATGATGCAGGACCCTCACAGACCCCGAGGGGTCCAGGCCCGGGGGAACCCCCCCTCCTGATTTTGGGAGCCTGAGCTCTTCTAACTCTGGATCTTCTCCTTTAGCTGGAGCATCCAACCCACTTGGAATCTTGCCCCCCACCTCCCCACCAGCGCCATCCAGTGGCAGTGAGTTCCACAGGCCAAAGGAAGGAGCTTTCCTTGGAGGAGCTGGGAATTGCATCCAGGCTCGCCACAGGCAGGTCATACGTAGCCCACCGGCTCCCTCCGGTGGCTGAATCTAACGGTGCCGCTGCTCTGGCCCCAATCTCACCTGTTCACATTTCCTAGATTTTTTTCCCCTTTGGGACATTTTAGAGGCGGGGGGGGGGGGGGTCCTCAGAGAACAGGGGGAAATTACCCGCTCAGCGTCCCAGAGCAGACCCTGAAATAAAACCCAGGAATCCCAGCCCCCCCCCCCCCGCTCTAACCACTAGACCCCACTCCCTTCCCAGAACTGGGGAGAGACCCCAGAAAAGCTGGCTCCCAGCCTTCCCCACCCCCAGCCATAATATACCCAATAGCAGTAACAATGCGCCGTGACTGGCACACTCCGGGGCTGGTGCCGTAACACAAATAATCGCCCAGCCCCTCAGACCCCAGCCCCGCCCGTGGAAGGACGGCTCCACGCGACAGTTTCCTGCGTCACCACAGAGGTCTCTTTAATCAGCACTTGTGAATTTTTACAGAAAAAGGATTTGTTTTTGTATTTTTTTTGCAAAAAAAACCCTCTATAAATAGATTTGGTGTTAAACACCCCCCCCGCCCCGCCCCTCCCTGCTAAACAGCTCTCTCTGCTTCCATAAATTAAATCATCGGCTCCTATTTACAGCATATATATTAAAATCATTAGAACAATCCTTTCCCCTGCCCGGCAATGCAGCCTGGAAAAAGCCTTTATAAAGTGCCCCTGTGTTTGTTTGCACTGCAGCAACAATCTGAGGTAGGTGAGTGTTATCATCCCGGTTTTACAGACGGGGAAACTGAGGCACAGATTCGGTGGTTTTGTGTGTGTGTGTGTGTGCGCTTGGTTTTTTTGCCAGAAGCTGGTCAGAAGAGCTGACAATGGAACCCAGGAGTCCTGGCCCCCAGCCCCCTCTGCTCTAACCACTAGACCCCACTTCCCTTCCAGAGCTGGGGGAGAACCCAAGAGTCCTGGCTCTCAGCCCCCCCCCCACCCGCTCTAAGCACTAGACCCCCACTATCCTCCCAGCACTGGGGATAGAACCCAGGCGTCCTGGCTTCCAGGCCCGTCTTCCCCTCCATAGCAAGTTTGCCCATGTGCTTTGCCTGCAGACGGTCCCCTAGGACACCAAGTCTCAACTGGCTCAGCCCCACAGCCATGGGGCCTCACTCCCTGCACGAGAAGGGGGGCTGTTAACTCTTAAGATACCAGCTGGGTTGGGGGGAGGACATCCCCGACTTCCAGCCGTTTCCAGCCTGGCTTGTTGCGTGGCCACGAGGTGGCGCTGTTTGCATTGCTGTGGTGAGTTCCACCCAGTCTCAGCCTGAGAGCGTGGCGGAGATCACTGGGGGGTGAAGGCACGTGAGGGCAGGAGGGAGAGGGGCTGGGGGCTCTCCCCTCTCCCTGCCCCGCCCCTAAGCCTTGGCAGCCCGGTGGGTGAGGCGCCGTAGCCGGTCGGGGTTGGATCTCTTCGCCGGCGAGGGCTTTGCTCCGACGCTGACGTAGTAGAAGGTGAGGGGCTGGTAGGTGGGGATGTAGCTGACCAGGCGCTGGGTGGTGCAGGGGAGCCACACGGGGGCTGGGACATAGAACAACTCGGCAGCCTGGGGGAGAGAAAAGAGACCTTAGCAGGAGTCCGAAATATCCAGAGACCCCTCGCCCGGCACGGAGCTGTGGCTGCCTCTGGGGTAGGGCGCGGGGACTGGTTACACAGGGCCCCGTCGCCCGACGCTGAGATGCAGCCACCTCTGGGGTGGGGCGCGGGGGCTGGTTATGCAGGGACCCCTCGCTTGGTGCTGAGATGCAGCCACCCCTGGGGCATCTGCTGTGACCTGTCCCCAGGGCAGGGGCACGGCTCGGGGGATGGGATATGGGGCCTTTTTGTAGGGGGCACCAGCTCTGCTCCAGCCCCCAGCGGGTGGACTGGCTGGCTTGTGGGGACAGACTCTAGGCCCCTCTGGCTCATCCCTTCAGCAGCCCTGTGTGTGTGTTGAGTTTGCTGGGTCTCAGCCCCGTTCTCAGCAGGGACAGGGAACCCCCCCCCCCCCCTCCATACACACCTCAGGCACCAAATGGGCCATGGGGAGCCAGCCCCCCCAGTTCACACATCACCTGTTTGCCAGGCTCCCGCAGGGCGGGTCTGATTGGGGCTGGTGCCGGAGCCGGGGGGGGCCGGGCTGATCCCTCGTCCTCCGAGGAGCTCTCCGACGGCGACTCCGAGTGATAGTCTGACGTCTCGGGCTCCGGGGTCCCTTTGCTGCCGCCCCCTTCCGAGGGGCTCACCGTGAAGTACGGGCTGTTCTCCCCGAGTCTGGGTTGGGGGGGGGGCGGTGCACCCGGGGTGGGGGGGAGAGGATATTTTACAAATTGGAACCATGGCCCCATTAGCCTACAATGGGCCCCGTGCCACCCACCCCCTCCAAGCCAGCCAGCCCCCACCCCCGGGGCTGGATCAGAACCGGTGCCCCCTAGAGGGGAAAGGCCCCATTCCTCACCCCCCTGAGCCAGCCAGCCTCCCACCCCCGGGGCTGGATCAGAACCGGCGCCCCCTAGAGGGGAAAGGCCCCATTCCTCACCCCCCTGAGCCAGCCAGCCTCCCACCCCCGGGGCTGGATCAGAACCGGCGCCCCCTAGAGGGGAAAGGCCCCATTCCTCACCCCCCTGAGCCAGCCAGCCTCCCACCCTGGGGCTGGAGCAGAGCCTGCTTCCCCTAGAGGGGTATGGGGCAGGGTTTAGTGCCCGGTGGGAGCACTGCGAGCCCCACGTGCACGAAGGGGGTCCCCGCGGAGCAGAGAACCCAGGAGTCCTGGCGCAGCTGGCCGTAGTGGGGCTTTTGTCCCCTGCCAGACGGAGGCAGCAGGGGCGCCGCGAGCTGGGGAGGGGGCTGACCCCAGCCAGCAGAGGGCGGGGGCAGGGGGGGAAACTCACCTACAGCAGACCTCCCCCGGGTCGATCCAGAGCGAGAGCTCCCACGGCAGGGCCAGCTCCGAGTACTCCAGCCCGCAGCCCGCGCAGGCCCGGAGCAGCGACTCGTCCACCCGCTGCCTCCGATTGATGCGGATACACCTGGGGTGGGAGAGGCCGGTCAGTGGGGAGGGGGTCAGAGCATCAGGGGCCCTACAGGACCCCCAGCCGGCTGCAGCCTCCCACCCCGCGCCCGGGGCAAAGTGTTACCCACCCGCCTGGCATCAGGCCCCGCAACACAGCCCATGGACGGCGCCACCGGCTGCCCCCATCCTGCGACATGCTCCTGTGACGAAGCGGGAGTCTCCTTAATGTTTCCTCTGAATAATGTGGGGGTGCCTCAGTTTCCCCTATGCAGTTCTTAAGTATCTAGGGGGTGGGATAAGGGGGTGTGATCATTGCAGAGCCCTAGAGGGCAGGTGTGTGCAGGGGTCTGGACACAAAGAATGGGCGACATCCTGTCTCCTGGCCACTGATGGCCTGGGCCCTTCCCCCTGCAAGGTGAGAGCTAAAGGGCTGGAGAACAAAGGGATCCGGTGACCTCCTGGCCCGGGAAAGGGGGAAAGCCCAGAGGAGGCGGGGGCTGGAGGGAGTTTCAGTTTGGGGCTGGCTGGGACATGGAGTGAAGGGCAGACGGGGTTGTCTGGCTCACTGCCCCCCAAAATGGACCCAGCTGAGGGGTCCTGTTCTCTGCACCTGCAAGCTCTGTGTTAGACCATGTTCCTGTCGTCTAATAAACCTTCTGCTTTACTGGCTGGCTGAGAGTCCCGTCTGACTGCGGAGTTGGGGGGCAGGACCCTCTGGCTTCCCCAGGACCCCGCCTGGGCAGACTCGTTGTGGGAAGTGCATGGAGGGGCAGGGGAGGCTGAATGCTCCGAGGTCAGACCCAGGAAGGTGGAGCCGGGGGAGCTGTGTGTCCTGCAGACAGGCTGCTCCCAGAGAGGAGGCTCCCCCAGAGTCCTGCCTGGCTTCGTAGGGAGCAGGTCCAGAGCACCGCCCGGGGACTCCGTGACAGCTCCACCCACCGGCCACCTGCGGTGCACCTGGCTCTGCCAAACGGCTGTGTGAGCGGGCACCCCGATCCCCGCGCCACCCCCCTCCGCGCCTGGGCCCCTTACCTGTAGGCCTGTCCCTTGGCAGGGTTCTCGGGGTACCAGTGCCGGCAGTATCTCTCCTGCAGGACGGCGGCCAGGCGCTCCCCGAACTGCTCCACGAGCCCCTTGTCCAGCCGGCCGTGCCGGTTCGCCAGGCGCGACAGGAACCGGGCGCCCGTCTCCACCTCCTCTCTCATGGCGCGGGCAGGGCTCGTCCTACGGGGGGACAGGACCCCGGTGAGCCGCTGGGGGAGGTCAGGTAATGGGGCTCAAGGGGGTTGAGGGGCTGGATCCCAGGGGAGCTCTGGGCAGCGAGGGGTTAAAGCTGCTCCAAGGGGCAGGGTGCCCCTTGGTACCTGAGCAGGGGGGAGGGGGTTTGTGGGGCTGACACAAGCCGATGACATCACCACGAGTCAGGAAACCACAGCAGGATTGCTGCCCCGTTACATCAGCAACGGTCTGCTCAGCTGGGCTCAGATCCACGGCCAGCCTGGCATCCTGCCCCCCCATTGGATCCCCTCCATGGACCCATCACCCTGGCATCCTACCCCCCATCAGATCCCCTCCATGGGCCCATCGCCCTGGCATCCTACCTCCCATCAGATCCCCTCCATGGGCCCATCACTCCGGTATCACCTCTCCCCTCCCGGGGTGGACTTGACCCATTTCCTGGGACAGCTTGTCCCCGCTGGTGTCCCCACCCACACCAGCCCAGAAGTGTCGCAAGGGGGTTACAACACAGCCGCCTGCTCCGGAAATCCAGGGGCGAGAGGCGGGGGAGAGACACTCGCAGACGGACGCCTCCCCACACACCCGGCAGGCAGAGTTACAGGCAGAGAGGGCTGAGTCAGGGTAAGAGACACCCCCAGAGAAACAAACAGATACACACATGGGCAGTCCCCAAAACACACACACAGGTGCACAAAGACACACATGCAGTGTCAAGGAAGGAGACACCCACAAAGAAACACAGAGACAAATACAGTCGGGCAGCCCCCAACACACACACAGGCAGAATGGGAAAGACACCCCCAGAGAAACACACACACACACACACACACACACACACGACACAGACACACATGCAGTCAGGCAGCCCCCAACACAGAGACAGAAAGAGGGAAAGACACCCCTGGAGGTACAGACACCCAAAGGCTCAAGGGTGGAGTCAGGCAACGAGACACCCCCAGCCAGGTACGGACGCGGGGCTGGTGGCCTCCAGCCTCCGCTGGCCCGGGCTAACCCCGCGACGCCGACCCAGGGCCAGCCGTAGTTCTGCTCAACACCACCTGCGCGGCCGCCTTGAGCACCGTCTTGGTTAACGGGACGCCCTGCGGCCGATTGTCTAGAGACGAGGCCAGAGACACAGTCGGGGAAGCCAACCCTGCGTGTGTGGTGGGGGGCTCTGACCAGGCCAGAGGTGTGAATTAGCTGGAGTTAACCGGCACTCATTTATCTCCCGAGGAGAGGGGAAATGTAGGGCAGTTACAAGGACACACTCGCACACTGTTTCTCTCTCACACCGGCGGGCGTAGAGCTATGCCAACACACAATCACAGATACAGGCTCATCAATACACACCGCCACCCAGAGACACAACCTCACAAAGATAAGGGCACTCAGAGATGCAGATGCACAACCGCAGATACACACACACGTATCACCAAAGTACAGCCAGACAGATGCACAATTGCACCCAGACAACCCCCCGCCCCATACACACACACAACCACAAAGATGCAGTCAGGCAGATACAGTCACACTCAGGGACACACAGTCACAAAGATACAGCCATACAAATAAACAGTCACACCCAGACACACACTCACACAACCACAAGGATACAGCCATACAGATACACATTCACACGAGAGACACACACAGCCCCAAAGATACACAATCACACACAGAGACACACACAGCCACAAGGTTACAGATACACAATCACACACAGAGACACACACAGCCACAAGGATACAGCCACACAGCCGCATGGTCCCACAGAGGTACCCAGAGCCACCGCCAATAATCTCCTCCTCCTCCCCCCTCCCCTCCCCAACACACACACACACACACACACACAACCACAAAGATGCAGTCAGGCAGATACAGTCACACTCAGGGACACACAGCCACAAAGATACAGCCATACAAATAAACAGTCACACCCAGACACACACTCACACAACCACAAGGATACAGCCATACAGATACACATTCGCACGTAGAGACACACACAACCACAAAGATACACAATCACACACAGAGACACACACAGCCACAAGGATACAGCCACACAGCTACACAGCCGCATGGTCCCACAGAGGTACCCAGAGCCACCTCCAATAATCTCCTCCTCCTCCCCCCTCCCCTCCCCTCCCCTCCCCTCCCCAACACACACACACACACACACACACACACATTGCTCCTGCTCTCAGTTGTGGGACTTTCAAGAAAACTTCCCAGGGAGGGGAATCCTGGACACAGCCCTGGGGAACCCCCCCCCCCTTCTGTTCCCCCCCAAATCCCAGACACTCCCCTACAGGTCCCAGGGATCCCCCAGGGGTGGGGTGCGGGGAATCCCAGGCTGGGCTCCACTGTGGATGACCATGGTGGGGGAGGGGTTGTCACTGTCTGTCCCCCAAACAACAGCTGGGAGGAGAAGGGGGGGCACATTCCTACAGCTTCCCCCACGGCTCACCCCCCTCCCCCTTTGATCTCGATCCCCCTCACACATGGGCCAGCTCAATGTCGGGGTCACCAGGGGAGGGGGGAGATACTGGCCCCAATGCCTGAGTCCTATGGGTCACATACCCCAATCCCATCACCCCCACCCACAACCTTTCCCCCCCCCTCCCGTCCTCACGTCATAGCCTCTTTCCTCACACCGCTGTTTGGAAATATTTCCTGGCGTCCGGGAAATCCCATTATTTCCGCTTCCACCCCCTTCTCTCCTCCCCCCCCCCGCACCCTATAACTCCTTCCTCCACCACCCCATAACCAGTCCCCGCACCCCTTCCTCTCCCCCTCCCCCCACAATCTCTCCTCCTCCCCTGCACCCCGAAACCCATCCCCCCACCTCCTATACTCCCCGGCACCCCCAAGCTCCCTTCCCCATAGCTTCCCCCTCCCCATACGTGGGGGGGAGGGCTGGGTTCCGCCACCCGATGAGGAAGTTGCAGACACCGGAGCGAGGGAGACACAAAGGGAAGGAGAAAATGAAGGAAAAAGCTGCCGGGTGGGGGAAACCGGGGGGACCCCCCATGTCTCAGCTCCCCCCCGGGGGGGGGGGGGAGGCGTTGCTGGGCTTCCGGCCCCAGACCCCAACAGCGGAGCCCCCGGCCGTAGCTAAGGGGCAGATCAGACCACCCCCCCCACAGCTGAGCCTGCCCCCCCCCAAACTCTGCGGGGCCCTCGCGTGGGGCTCCCCGCAACCCCGCGACGCCCCGCAACAGACAAGAGCTCTGTCCCCGTCCCCCTTCTGCCCCCCACGCCGCGATCCCCCCTTCTCCCAGCCCCCCCCGGGATCCCCCTTCTCCAGCCCCCCCGCGCCGCGGGCCCGGACGCACCGTGCGCTCTCGCCGCCTGGTCCACGCGGTTCTGTTTGCCCCGGGCCTGGCTCGGCCGGGAGGGGGAGGGGGATTCCCCGCCTCGCCTCGCGTCACTGACCATATTAGGAGATCCTGAGCCCGTGGGAACTTCCAGGCTGCGGGGACCGCCCGGCCCTCGCCCCTCCCCGCCCGCACACCCCCAGCGCGGGCCCTGGGGGGCGGCAGCGAGTCCAGAGGGGCGGGGGAGCAGGGGGGCAGGGGGACCGAGAGGCTCCCCAAACTTCCCTCTACCCCTCCCCCCGACTGAGCCCTCCCCCGTTCAGGGGGGATCCCCATTCACCCCAGGGTCCTGCCCCAGCACCCGCTACTTGCATGTGTCCACAGAATCACAGAAATGTCCAGCCGCCCTGACCATAAGGGGAGACCCCCCGACCCTGCCCCCAGCAGCATAGCGCCCCCCAGGGGCATCGGGCCAGGCCTGACCGCCAGGGGAGACCCCCCCACCCTGCCCCCAGCAGCACAGCGCCCCCCAGGGACATCGGGCCAGGCCTGACCATAAGGGGAGACCCCCCCCACGCTCCCAGCAGCACAGCGCCCCCCAGGGGCATCGGGCCAGGCCTGACCGCCAGGGGAGACCCCCCCACCCTGCCCCCAGCAGCACAGCGCCCCCCAGGGGCATCGGGCCAGGCCTGACCATAAGGGGAGACCCCCCCCACGCTGCCCCCAGCAGCATAGCGCCCCCCAGGGGCATCGGGCCAGGCCTGACCAAAAGGGGAGACCCCCCCCCCCCCGCTCCCAGCAGCACAGCGCCCCCCAGGGGCATCGGGCTAGGCCTGACCGCCAAGGGAGACCCCCCCCAACCCTGACCCCAGCAGCACAGCACCCCCCAGGGGCATCGGGCTAGTTCTGACCGCCAGGGGAGACTCCCCCCACCCTGACCCCAGGAGCACAGCGCCCCCCAGTGCCGCCCTGGGGCATCGAGCCAGCCCTGACCGCCAGGGGAGACCCCCCCCCCCGACCCCAGCAGCATAGCGCCCTCCAGGGGCATCGGGCCAGGCCTGACCGCCAGGGGAGACCCCCCCCTCTGCTCCCAGCAGCACAGCGCCCCCCAGGGGCATCGGGCTAGGCCTGACCGCCAGGGGAGACCCCCCCACACCCCACCCCCAGGAGCACAGCACCCCCCAGTGCTGCCCTGGGGCATCGAGCCAGCCCTGACCGCCAGGAAAAACCCCTTTTGTGGCCCAGACAGAGACTCCCAGCTCAGACTGGAATTTGGGTTTATTCTGATCAGAGAATTGACAGTGCAAATCCCAGGGTGCCGAGCAGAGGAGAGTCCAGGGCCCAGGCCGGGGGCATCAGGGCCGGCCCATGGCCCAGCGACAGATGCCCCTGTAGGGAGAGAGCGAGAGAAGATGGGGGGCAGGGAAGGAGTGCAAAGAAGAGCAGAGGAGGAGGAGAGGAAAAGAGGGAGTGAGAGAAAAGGGGGGGGAAGAGGAGGGAGAAAAGCCCGAGTTCACAGAGGAGAGAGTGAGAAGGAAGCCATAGCAGAGGGAGGACAAGCCAGAGGAGGAAGGCCGCCCCCCGCCCACACCACACTGCCGTCTCCGCATGTTGCTCCCAGTGCGTGGATGGAGGGGGGCTGGACTGAGCTGGGACCCAGAAGGGCAGTGTGGGGCTTGGGCCTGGGCAGGGTTTCCCCCCAGGGTGTGGCATTCAGGGCCACAAAGGGCTTGGTCGGAAAGCGGGGAGCTGGGGAACTCCCTGCAACTGGATACCAGGCTGGGTGGGCGGGTCCATGGGTCAGGTCTGGTGGGGGCAGAGTCCCAGGCTGGATGGGCCCCTTGGTCAGGGGAGGTTCCTAGGCCGGAGGGGCCCATGGCACTGATCCGGAGGGTTCACGCAAGCTCACCCCAGCAGCAGGGTGCCCAGCAGGGCGCTCAGCGCCAGCCCCACCATCAGCAGCACCACGTTCCTCTTGTGCAGCGAGTCGGGCTCGGCCAGCAGCTCCGAGAGCCCGGGGGGCCGGCCCTCGGCCCCGCGCCCCGCTGGGGACTGCAGGATGGTGTGGAACATGTCCTGCAGCTCCGTCTCTGCCTCCTGGCTGCTGGCAGTCACTGCGGGGAGACAGAACCCAGGAGTCCTGGCTCCCAGCCCCACCCCTCCGCTGCTCCAACCACGAGACCTCACTCCCCTCCCAGAGCTGGGGCTAGAACCCAGGAGTCCTGGCTCCCAGCCCCTCTGCTCTAACCACTTGACCCCACTCCCCTCCTTACCATTGAGGTAGAAGTATTTCCGGGCTAGCACATCATCCTGCTGGGCTAGCTGGCAGGCGTAGGTGCCGCGGTGCGAGCCCCACGTGGGACGGAGGACAAGGGAGGAGCCGGCGCCCATATGTAGGTCCCGGAAGAGAGAAAGATCCTGGGTCCGGAGCTGGGGGGGGCAGAGGAGAGCGAGTTGAGGGGGTGACGGGGGGAGGAAGGGCAGGCGTCAGGGGAATCAAACTCAGGATCAGGGGCAGAGCGAGGGGGCTGGGCTGACTCGAAGGCTGCCACTAGGGCGTGTAGGGGGCAAGGGGCATGGAGTCAGGGCAGCAGACAGACAGAAACTCTCCCCCCACAGTAAAATTACTTCCTTTCACCACCCCCATCCACCAAGGTCCCCCCGCCCCGTCTTCCTGCTACCCGAACAGACAACCACAACACGAGACAGACCCTCCCCACCCGCCACACTCACGTCCCTGGCAAACTTCCAGCTATGCCGCACGTCAGGGGGGGTCTGGAACGGGACCCTGCATGTCAGAGCTGTCCTCTCCCCCTCGTTCTTCCAGACGTCCTCCACTGGCAGGGCAAAGAGCGGGGGTGATTCCGGGTGGGGCTGGCAATGAGGCCACCTCTGGGGTGGGGCACGGGGGCTGGTTATAGAGGGACCCCGCCCTGCAGGGAATCCCTCACCCAGCACTGAGATGCAGCCACCTCTGGGGTGGAGTGGGGGGCTGGTTAGCCAGGGAATCCTGTGTTCAGCTGAAAGCACAAGGGGGTTTTCTGGAGGTTGAAGAGAATCCCCTGGGTTCGGTTTGGCCAGGACTCCTGGGTTCATCATCTGGAAACGGCAGGGAATCCCGCAGCACAGCGCCCCCTAATGCTGTGTGGGGACTTGGGGATGTAGCACGTACCTGGACAGTCCAGGGGGAGCTGACAGTCCACTAGGCTGCACGAGGTGCATTTGTAGACCTGGGCGTCTTTCTGGTACCCTGCGGAGAACAGCAAAGTGGTGGGGAGCCTAGGGCTGGGCTAGCAGGGGGCTGTGGGTCGGGAGTGAGGGGCACCGGTGGAGCTGGGGAGTGGGGGGAGCCCAGGGCTGGGCTAGCAGGGGGCTGCGGGTCGGGAGTGAGAGGCACCGGCAGAGCTGGGGGAAGGGGGGAGCCCAGGGCTGGGTTGGCAGGGGGCTGTGGGTCGGGAGTGAGGGGCACTGGTGGAGCTGGGGAGTGGGGGGAGCCCAGGGCTGGGCTAGCAGGGGGCTGCAAGTCGGGAGTGAGGGGCACCGGCAGGGCTGGCTGGGGGGTCCAGGGCTGGGCTGGCAGGGGGCTGCGGGTTGGGAGTGAGGGGCACCGGCAGGGCTGGTTGGGGGGGACTTCAGGGCTGGGCTGGCAGGGGGCTGCGGGTCGGGAGTGAGGGGCACCGGTGGAGCTGGGGAGTGGGGGGAGCCCAGGGCTGGGCTGGCAGGGGGCTGCGGGTCGGGAGTGAGGGGCACCGGTGGAGCTGGGGAGTGGGGGGATCCCAGGGCTGGGCTGGCAGGGGGCTGCGGGTCGGGAGTGAGGGGCACCGGCGGAGCTGGGGAGTGGGGGGAGCCCAGGGCTGGGCTGGGAGGGGGCTGCGGGTCCGGAGTGAGGGGCACCGGCAGGGCTGGTTGGGGGGTCCAGGGCTGGGCTGGCAGGGGGCTGCGGGTCGGGAGTGAGGGGAGCTGGGGGGCCCCGCGAGACCTCAGGACTCACCACACGGCGGGACGCAGGCAGGAGCTGCGAAGGGAGAGGAACAGGAGGGAGGATGAGGCCATATCAGGGCATGAGGCCCAGCAGCAGCAGACCCGCTCCTGGGTGCCCTCTAGGGGGCGCCGAATCTGATCCAGCCTCCCGGCAGGGACTGGATGGCTGGCGGTGGGGGGGTGTCTCAGCCCCTGCCTCCCAATAGGCCGAGGGCTGGGTGGTCCATGGGGTCCCAGTCCCTTCCCCCCACCTGTTCCAGGACAGTGGGTGCATGGGGGGCTGTGTGTGTGTGTGTGGGGGGGTCACACCGGGTGGTCGGCTCCCAGCCCCCCTCTCACCTGGTTTCAGCTGAGCCAGCTCCGGCTGGATTTGCGCCACAGCGTCCGGCACGGCCACCTGGTAGGGAACTGGGGGGGAAGAGGGGGTCAGAACCGGGCCCCCCGCCCACACCCTCCCCCTGCCTTTCCAGCCCCTGCCCCCACCCTATCCCTCCCCTCCCCTATTCCCAGCCACTTCCCCTTGCTCCCCCCTTCCAGCATCCTTCCCCTCCCCTTCCTCCCCCGGCTCTGACCCACCCTTGGATATGCCCTTCTGCTCCAGGGAGAAGATGACATTGGAGAAGATGTCCTTCAGCTTCTCCATCTCCGCCACACCTGGGGAGGGCGAGGGGGGCGGGTGAGGGGACAGGTTCTGCTCTGGGGTCCGTCCCATGCGCTGCCATAGATGGAGGGATGGGCAGAGGAATGGATGGAGGAGATGATGGAGCTAGGGATGGTTGGAGAGATGGGCAGAGGATGGAAGGATGGCTGGAGGTAGAGACAGAGGGATGATGGAGCTAGAGATGGATGGAGGTAGAGACGGAGGGAGGATGGAGCTAGGGGTGGATGGGGTGAAGATGGAGGTAAGATGGAGCTAGGGATGGGTGGGGTGAAGACGGAGGGAGGATGGAGCTAGGGGTGGATTGAGGTGAAGACGGAGGGATGATGGAGCTAGGGATGGATGGAGGTGAAGACGGAGGGATGATGGAGCTAGGGATGGAGGGCCAGGGATTGGTTAAGCTGGAGGAAGGCAAGGATGGAGCTGAGGGATGGACAGACGGTGGGTGGACAGACAGACAGGAGGGACGGCGGGAACGGAAGACGGACGGACAGAGCGAGCTGCAGGAGGAGGCCGGGGTGAGGCCAGAGGGCCGGCCGGCCGCTTGGCTCTGGGGCCCCACTCACCCACCACCAGCTGGGCGTGGGGCTGGAAGGCGGCCCGCAGGGTGCCCAGGCAGGCCACGTGCTGGGAACTGGCGTGACCCAGGAAGATCTGGCAGACGCGCAGGCGCTGCTGGGGGGTGGAGAAGCAGTCGAGGCAGCCGGGCGCCCGGGGGGCCAGAAGGAGGCCGAGGCAAAGGGGCAGCAGCAGCTGGGAGGCCGCGGGCATCGCCCAGCGCAGGGGGCACGGAACCCGCCGGGACATCACAATGGAGAGGGCAGGGCTACGATCTGGCCACGCCCACCCCAGAGGTGGCTGGGTCCCAGCGAGGGGTCCCTGTATAACCAGCCCGCTGCCCCACCGCAGAGGTGGCTGCATCTCAGGGCCGGGCGAGGGGTTCCCATGTAACCAGCCCCCCTCCCCACCCCAGAGGTGGCTGCATCTCAGGGCCGGGCGAGGGGTTCCCATGTAACCAGCCCCCCCCCCACCCCACCCCAGAGGTGGCTGCTTCTCAGGGCCGGGCGAGGGGTCCCCGCATACCCAGGACTGGAGGAAGGCAGCTCCGGCCGAGGGGAGAAGTGTGTGGGGGAGAGGTGTCGGGCTCAGAGGTCCGTCTCCATGGAAACCAGACAGCCAGGCATGAAGCTGAGAATTAATATGTCCCTTAAATGGGGTGGGGGGGGGGCGCTGTGGGGCAGGGGGGATGAGTGCATCAAAGGGATGAAAAACGACCCCCCCCCAGCTCTGCTGGTGCCCCTCACTCCCGACCCGCAGCCCCCTGTTAGCTCAGCCCTGGGCTCCCTACTCCCACCCTCTGCAGAAGTGCCCGAGCTGGGGGGCAGGGGGGCGCTGTGGGTCGGGAGTGAGGGGCGCTGCTATCCCTGTGCACAACATTATTTCTCCATAGTAGTAACCTTGGAAAAGGAGCCAGGAGTCGAGTGTTTAGAGCCCGGAGGAGGGGCAGGGAGCCCGGATTCCTGGGTTCTCTCCCCAGCTCTGGGAGAGGAGTGGGGTCGAGTGGTTGGAGCTCGGAGGGAGGGCGGGTGATGGGTTTGACGAGGGGCCTCCCCGTCCCCCTCAGGGGGTCCTGTGCTGCTTGGCTTGGGGGGTTCAGCTGTTTGATGGTGTCTCTGGGAGCAGGAGCCTCTGAGGCACAGAGACACCCGTCAAACCTGCTCCCTCGGGTGGGCGGGGAGGGATCTCCCGCGGGGTGGGCGAGGTGCTCAGCTCCGTGTCCCTCCAGACCTGTTGTCTCAGCTCAAACACAGGCCGAGCTCACCCAAGACTCTGACGGCGATCGGGGCCCCGTCGTGCCCTGGGGAAACCGAGGCACCGAGCAGGAAAGCGATTTCTCCAGGGTAGCACCAGGAGTCTGTGGCGGAATCCTGAGTTCTAACCCGGGGGGAGCCAGGACTCCTGGGTTCTATCCTGGCTCTGGGAAGGAAGGGAGTCTAGTGGTTCAGGTGGAGGCGGAGGGGGGTTTGGTTGTCCGTGCCCCAGTGGTGAAGCTGCCCCCGGCGTGACGGCCTGAGACCTGCCCCTGGCTGCGCTGTGTCGGGGCCAGTCGCTCAGTTCCCAAGAACCTCACCTGTGAATTCTGCGCTGCCCTCACAGGTTAAGGGTCTCAGGGACAGAGACGGCTGCCGGGAGCGAGACAGAGAGGGAGGAGGAGAGCGCAGGTCTGGGGTCCCATTCGTCCAGCTGGAGCAGAGGAAAAGAGCGGGTGCTGAGAGGTTAGAGGGAGGAGAGCACCCAGGGTGCGGGCTGAGTGGGCTGGAAGGAGGAGCCTGGGCTGCTGCTATCTATGGAGTGCGGGGGATTTTGGATGGATTTTGTCAATGCCCCCCCTCAATCCTGACCCCCCATGCCATTTATTCCCACTCCGGGCTCCCTCCAGCTCTGCCGGTGCCCCCACTCCTGACCCGCAGCCCCCTGCTAGCCCAGGCTCCCTTCCCCCAGCTCTGCCAGCGCCCCTCACTCCTGACCTCCAGCCCCCTGCTGGCCCAGCCCCGGTCTCCCTCCCGCACCCACCCACACAGGGGGATGTTTCCATGATTCTCTTCGCAATCTGCCTTTCTGCTGATGCTGTCAGTAGGGGGAGCCAGGGAGCGCTACTCCGGGAGCGAGGTGTTGGGGGCGGAGGTGTCCTTCCGTCCGGCTGGGAAACCCACCCCGAACTAGACGACCTTTCCCCAATGGGTGGGGGGGGGAGAAGTCAACAGATTTTGTTGCCCAAACCCCAGTCGGGGGGTTGCAATGAGGTGCTTTGGGGGCGCCGGTTAAATGCAGATTTGATCAGCCCAGTGGGGGGCTGGGGGGGCTCGGCCGCGGGCAGGGGTGACCCGGAAGGGGTACTGATGGGCCCTGGGAAAGAGCCGCCAGACAGGTACCAGAATGGGCTCCCCGTCAGCACCAGGCCACCAGACCGGGATACTGGGGCCCGGGAAGGCCAGTGACCTGCCAGCGAGCGGCTTCTGGGATGGGCCGTTGGGGGGGAGGGGGCGGCTAGCACCTATCCCGAGCCCCGGCTGGTCACCGACAGGTAACACTGGTGGGCCGGCTCTCCACAGCCGCTCACTAAGCTGCGCCCGGGGCGCCCGGTAGGGGGAGGGATCCACCAAGCCGCAACGACAGCCACAGCCTCGGGGACCTTCCCCACGGCCCCGTTGCTGGCCCCAAACTCAGAGGAACGGAGCCACCCCAAATTCCCCCGGAAACCGGGGCTCTGAACCCTGAACGAACCCGCCTGAGGGCAGAGACGCTGGCTGGGTGTCACCCCCCACCCCGCTCCACTCTCCCCAGACCTCCAATGTCCCCCAGCTCCCTCTCTTCCCCAGGCCCCCCGATATCCTTGCCAGGCCCCCCGGGTGTCCCCGGGCCACCCCATTCTTATCTAAATTCAAAGGTTTCTAGACTATGGGAGAATCAGCCTGACCCCGATTCCTGACAACTCCCAGCAGACCCCAAATAGTGACATGGGGCCCTTCCCCTCTAGGGGGCACTGGTCCCGATCGGGCCCCAGGGACAGGAGGTGGCTGGCTTTGGGGGCGCGGGGGACGGACATAATGTGGTTCAGCAGCTCCGTGTGTGAACCAAGTTTGCTGGCCCTCAGCTCCCCTCGCCGGCAGGAGGCCGAGGATTGGGTGGGCCACAGGGACCCAGCTTTGGGATACAGGGGGCCAGGAGCTGGGGGGACCCTGTTATACTCACCTGCTGCCCCCCATGACGGAGGGGCTGGGGGGCTTGGAGGCCTGCAGCACCCCCCCACACACACACCCACAGCCTGCAACATCCCCCAACACCCCCCAAGCTCCCAAGTCCTGCCCCACAGCCCATAACACACCCAACATCCCCTGCAAGAACCCCCACCACCCGCCCTACAGACTGCAATATGTCCAACACCCCCCACAACAACCCCCATGCTCCCAACACCCTCCACAGCCTGTAACACCCCCCTCCCCTGCAACAACCCTGAAAACCTCCCACGCCAACACCTCCAACACCCCACGTAACACCTCCAACACCCCACGTAACACCCCACACCCCTTGCCATAACCGCAAACATGTCTCCCAACCCCACCCCTACACGCGGCCTGTAACACGCTTCCACAGCCTATTACACAGACACACACACACACACACACACACAGATACTGTGCAGGGTCTGCCTTTCCCATCCCCCCGAACCCCTTCATCCCCCTTCCTCTATCCCTCCATCCCTGCCTTCCTACCCCCCGTACCCCTCCATCCCCCTTCCTCTATCCCTCATCCCTGCCTTCCCATCCCCCCCGTACCCCACCATCCCCCTTCCTCTATCCCCCCATCCTTGCCTTTCCCATCCCCTCATACCCCTCCATCCCCCTTCCTCTATCCCTCCATCCCTGCCTTTCCCATCCCCCCCGTACCCCACCATCCCCCTTCCTCTATCCCCCCATCCTTGCCTTTCCCATCCCCTCATACCCCTCCATCCCCCTTCCTCTATCCCTCCATTCCTGCCTTTCCCATCCCCCCCGTACCCCTCCATCCCCCTACCTCTATCCCTGCCTTCCCAACCCCCGTACCCCTCCATCCCACTTCCTCTATCCCTCCATCCCTGCCTTCCCAACCCCCGTACCCCTCCATCCCCCTTCCTCTATCCCTCCATCCCTGCCTTCCTACCCCCCGTACCCCTCCATCCCCCTTCCTCTATCCCTCCATCCCTGCCTTCCTACCCCCGTACCCCTCCATCCCCGCCTTCCCAACCCCCGTACCCCTCCATCCCCCTTCCTCTATCCCTCCATCCCTGCCTTCCTACCCCCCGTACCCCTCCATCCCCCTTCCTCTATCCCTCCATCCCTGCCTTCCTACCCCCGTACCCCTCCATCCCCCTTCCTCTATCCCTCCATCCCTGCCTTCCTACCCCCCGTACCCCTCCATCCCCCCACCTCTATCCCCCCATCCCTGCCTTCCTACCCCCGTACCCCTCCATCCCCCTTCCTCTATCCCTCCGTCCCTGCCTTCCTACCCCCCGTACCCCTCCATCCCCCTTCCTCTATCCCTCCGTCCCTGCCTTCCTACCCCCCGTACCCCTCCATCCCCCTTCCTCTATCCCTCCATCCCTGCCTTTCCCATCCCCTCATACCCCTCCATCCCCCTTCCTCTATCCCTCCATCCCTGCCTTTCCCATCCCCCCGTACCCCTCCATCCCCCTACCTCTATCCCTCCATCCCTGCCTTTCCCATCCCCCCCGTACCCCTCCATCCCCCTTCCTCTATCCCTCCATCCCTGCCTTTCCCATCCCCCCCGTACCCCACCATCCCCCTTCCTCTATCCCCCCATCCCTGAACCTCTCTCGCTCCCCCTTCCTCTGCTCCCCCCGCGACCGCCCCTCCCCGCCCCGCGGCGGGACTCAGCCTGTGGCTCTCCTCCGTCCGTGGCTGTCTCCTTCCCTCGCTCCGCCGGTGCCCGGGCGGGTCGGTCGGCCGGAGGGAGGGATGGACGCGGGGTCCGTCGGTCGGTCGGTCGGTCGGTCCGTCCGCCGGCCCCGCGGGCGGGGTCTGTCTGGGGCTCTCGGCCGCTCCCCGCGTCTCTCTCCTCCGCGGCGTCTGTCTCGCTCCCCCGCTCCGGGCGGCGGGGCCGGCATCGCAATGCGGCGCTTGTCTGGCTGGAGCCGCGCCGGCTGCCGGGCCCGGGGGGCGGGGGGCCGCCGCCAAGGGGCCGGGCAGACCGCGAGCGGCAGGTGGGACCCGCACCCCCGCCCACAGGAACACACCCGCATATAACGCAACACAACCCCCCCACCTCACAGCGCCCCCACCATAACACCCCCCCACATAACACAACACGGCCACAACGCACACACACAACACCACAATAACACCCCCCCACACACACAGCGCCCCACCATAACCACCCCCCACACCACAATAACCCCCCACCACACAGCACCCCCCATCATAACACCTCCCCACATAACACAACACCCCCACAACGCACACACACAACACCACAATAACACCCCCCCCACACACAGCGCCCCACCATAACACCCCCCACACCACAATAACCCCCATCACACAGCACCCCCACCATAACACCTCCTCACATAACACAACACCCCCACAACGCACACACACAACACCACAATAACACCCCCCCACCCACAGCACCCCCACCATAACACCCCCCACAACACCCCCCCACAATAACACCCCATCACACAGCCCCCCCACCATAACACAACACCCCCACAACGCACACACACACAACACCACAATAACACCCCCACCACACAGCACCCCACCATAACACCCCCCACAACACCCCCCCACAATAACACCCCATCACACAGCCCCCCACCATAACACAACACCCCCACAACGCACACACACACACAACACCACAATAACACCCCCCACCCACAGCACCCCCACCATAACACCCCCCACAATAACACCCCCACCACACAGCACCCCCACCATAACACGTCCCCACATAACACAACACCCCCACAACGCACACACACAACACCACAATAACACCCCCCCACACAGCGCCCCACCATAACACCCCCACAACACCCCCCCACAATAACACCCGCACCACACAGCACCCCCAACCATAACACCTCCCCACATAACACAACACCCCCACAACGCACACACACAACACCACAATAACACCCCCCACCACACAGCACCCCCACAATAACACCCCATCACACAGCACCCCCAACCATAACACCTCCCCACATAACACAACACCCCCACAACGCACACACACACACAACACCACAATAACCCCCCACCCACAGCACCCCCCATAACACCCCCCACAACACCCCTCCACAATATCACCCCCACCACACAGCACCCCCCACCATAACACCTCCCCACATAACACAACACCCCACAACGCACACACACACACACAACACCACAATAACACCCCCCACACACAGTGCCCCCACCATAACACCCCCCACAACAACACCCCCACCACACAGCACCCCCCACCATAACACCTCCCCACATAATACAACACCCGCACAACTCACACACACACACAACAACACCCCCTACCCACAGCACCCCCACCATAACACCCCCCACAACACCCCCACCACAAGAACACACCCGCATATAACGCAACACAACACAGCACCTCCAGCATAACACCCCCCACACCACAATAACACCCCCCACAACACCCCCACCACAATAACACCCCCACCACACAGCACCCCGCGCAACACACACACACACATAACACCACAATAACACCCCCCACAACACAGCACCCCCACCATAACACATACCCACACACACCACAATAACACCCCCCCACACAACACTCCCATCACAATAACACACCCGCATATAACACAACACCCCCCACAACACAGCACCTCCACCATAACACACACCCACACAACACACCCCACATAACACAACACGCCTCCCCAGTTACACCCTGCTACAAAACACCACCCCCACCACATCCCCCATAACACCCACCCACACAACACATCCTCCCCACCACAACATACCACACAACACAAGACCTCCACCATAATAACACACTAGCATATAACACAACACAATAACACACTCACAACACAGCACCCCCACCATAACACACCCACAATAACAACCCTCACAATATCCCCCACCACAATAACACACAAACACAATATCACCACCACCATAATAATACATACACATCACACATACAACACAACACCCCACCACCATAACAGACACCACAACACACACACAACACCACAACAACACAACACCCCCACTACCACAATACACACACAAGACCCCACAATATCGCACAACCACTACACACACAACACAATATCCCAACACCATCACACCCCCACCACAATAAAAACACACCCACACACCCACAATATCTCCCTGCACCACAATAACATACACAGAGTCCATAATATCCGTCACCACCATAACACATACTTCACAATAACACACACACAATATCTCCCACAACATAATACCACACATAACACAACACCCCCACACCCATCACAGCACCCACACCCATCACGCATACTCATCACAACAATGCCACTCACAACACCCACACCAACCATAACATATACACACAGAATACAATACCCCCACACCCACCACAACACATGCACAACACACATCCATCATGCACACACAAAAGAACACTGCCACACACAGCACACTACACAACATCCACTTCCACTGTGGTACACGCACAGCACCCACTATGTACACACAACGTGAGAATCCTACATACACAATCACACAGCTTGAACTCACCATACTCAGTGACAACAGTACTGCACACACAATGCACACACAGCACATCCCACTATAAAATACAGCCACACACACAGCATGACAATGATGCTAACCACACATCCCCTGCACAACCACACATGCACACACAACACCAAACACACATACCTGAACACACCCACAATGCTGCACTACGCACACCGCAATGTCACACAATTATACACAAGTGCACACAAGAATCACATACACATAAAACAAGACACCAGAGAAACACACCTATATCCCCCGTTCCCACCACACACAACACTGTACAACCACATACACGAGACATGACAACATCGCACAACCCAGCAGTGCCTCACAATCACATCCACAGTTCCTCGACAGCACAACATGACAATACCACACAATCCTAAACATCCCAACAACCACTCCGCCCATATCAGCACACAACTACACACAATTCCCTGACCACACAGCACACGCAACCCCATCCATGTCTCTACAGGCATCCTGGGAATTAACCCGGTCAATCCCCAGCCACAGGGAGTCCCACAGGTTAACCCGGCCAAGCCCCAGTGGCGGGGAATCCCATGAGTTAACCCAGCCAATCCGCAGTGGCGGGGAGTCCCATAGGTTAGCCTGGCCAATCCCCAGTGGCGGGGAATCCCATGAGTTAACCCAGCCAATCCCTAGTGGCGGGGAGTCCTGTGGGTCAGCCCTGCCAATTCCCAGTGGCAGGGAATCCCATGAGTTAACCCAGCCAATCCGCAGTGGTGGGAGTCCCATAGGTCAACCTGGCCAATCCCCAGTGGCGGGGAGTTCCACAGGTTAACCCTGCCACTCCTTGGTAGCAGGGAGTTTCGCAGGTCATCGTCGATAATCATATCCCACCATGGCGAATTACCGCATTACTCACCTCCCTTCGTTGCTGCCCCCTGCTGGCTGATCTCCAGGGCTGAGCAGCGCCCCAGGGAAAGCTAGGAGGCTGTACAGTTATCTCCTGCGGGTGTTATTCTAAACCATACAACCTACTACCTCAGCCTGGGGCACGCAGAAGAGACGGGCCGGGGAGAGGGGGTTTGAGCCCAGCGCGGCTGGGGGTCTCGGGATCGGCTGGGGGTGGAAGACACTGGCTGGGGGAGTGGGAAGGAAGTCGCCCAGAGCGGCTGGGGAGGTTTCTCTAGAGGCATTGGCTGCCTCTAGGTGGAATGATTTGGTGGGTTCTCAACTGACTGGCCTTTCCCCTCTAGGGGGTGCAGGTTCTGATCCAGCCCCAGGGCGGGGGACTGCTGGGCCCAGGGGGGCGGGGAATGGGACACGGGGCCTTTCCCCTCTAGGGGGCGCAGGTTCTGATCTGGCCCCATTCCGGTGGGTGGACCCCACAGCTGAGTGGGCGGGCCTGCAATGTCGGTGGGCGGAGTCAGCCCGGGGTCGGTCTCCAGATGTCCTGGCCAGGATCGACACATACCCACAGACTCGAGCTTGTGTGAGGCAGTCGTACCGCAAGTTCGGATCTACGGGTTTATGGCAACCGGCAATGCCGCGGCGGGACCCGGCGGCTGGCAGCCCCGGCCTCGGAGCCATCCGAGACGAGACTGTGACTGCCAGATAGCAGGGGTGAACCTGAAAGGGGGGTGGGAGAGATGGCTGGACAGACAGAGGGGTGTGTATGGGGGTGGATAGATAGATAGATTAGATTAGATAGTCTTGCAAGGAATACATTTCTCAACTTGGAAAAACAAAAACGTTTTTCATTCCTATATTGAATACAACAGAACACGCCCAGAGCAGGGAATAGAAGCCAGGCGTCCTGGCTCCCAGCCTCCGCCTCTGTTCTAACCTAGTAGGCCCCACTCCCCTCCCAGAGCTGGGGAGAGAACCCAGGAGTCCGGGCTCCCAGAGTTTTCATTTAATTCTTTGACACTTTCCCAGATTCTCACAAATGCAAGAGACCATTTCTATGGTTAAAAACCCCCATCCCTTGTGCCTCCGTTTCACACTGTTTCTCGTAGGATTGCACGCCCCCTGCTGGGTGTGAGGGCAAAGGGAGCACCTGGCAAGAAGCCCCCTGGAGACTACAGGTTGGGTGAGGGAGGAAGAAGGTAAGGTCGTGGGGGGGAAGGGAATGGGGGGGAACAATCTGAGAACAGACTGCGGGGGGGGGGGGTGGGGGTGGGATGCGCTGCAGGGTGGCAGGGAGCAGAACCGAGCTGTGTGGAGGGGGGGATCCTACACGGGAGCCACGGTGGATTTGCCGGGAGGTGTGGCAGGGTGCAACGTGACGGCTGGTTGTGTATGGCCGACAAGCATCACAGAATAGCCTAGGTGCACAGTGTAGTGCTTGACACCGAGACTCACAGGCTGGCTGCACAGAGATGCTGGTGTCTGGCTCATTCCGACCACCCCGAACCCACTCACCCCGTGTCCTAGGACTGCAGGGGGGTTCCCGGGTCGCTCCGCCTCAACTGGGCCCTGCCGCCACGGGCGACCTGCTTATGCTGCACAATCTGCTCCGCCCGGCCTGTAGCTGGGCCACTCGGCGCCCCTGTCCCGGTCCCGCAGCACCGCTCGGCCTGGCTCCAGAGCGTCCCCTCTCCCCAAGAAAAGAGAGCCCCTTCCCTGCCTGGTCGCTCGTATGACATAATATAGACTATGGATGGACTCGATTTCATTCTAGGTCATGTATTCCATATCCTAGCAGATAAACAGGTTCTATCGTAATGTCACCTAGGTTTAAGCATTGTTAAATACAAAACATAATATAAAACCCCATAGTCTATATTAATGTAGCATATGTTTAAGCATCGTCAAACCTAATATAAAAACTCTTACTCTGTATTAACCTAAAGTATGTGTAAGTATTGTTAAATTAAATGTAAAATATAATATAAAAACGTTTATACTACCTATACACAATATTTAATTTTATATTATAAATTTGTACAGATAAACAAGTTCTATATTACTGTAATTTATGTTTAAGGATTGTTAATATAATATAGACTAGCTCTATACTATATTTCATTTTTGGTTTTATATTACAAACGTATTCTAACAGATAAACATGCTCTATATTCATATAAACTCTGTTTAAGCATTGTTAATTAAATGGAAAACATAATTAAAAACACACTCAATATTAAATTAAGTATGTTCCAGCACTGTTCAATTAAATGTAAAATATAAAAACTCATGCTATCCATATACGGTATTTCATTTTATATTATATATTCTTATAAAGTTCTATATTACTGTAAAGTATGTTTAGGCATTGTTTAATAAATAAATAAATATAAATATATAATATAATACGAAGCTTAAATATCATAATCTCTGCATCCTGACTAGATCTCTGTGTTAGAATAGAAAACATAAAACAAAATATAATAGAGACACTGTGTGATGTAAGGTACATTTTATGGGATGGTATTTTTATTTGATAGGATAAGCCACCCCTCTATGCATTTTACTGTCTGTTTACACACTTATCTTATCATAACGTAACGATGCTTAACTATACTGGCCCTTAATGAAGATCATATTTACGGGTTAGAATCTATAATCTATGAATACCACCCAGTGCTTCCATAGGGTTCCTCACCAGCAGCTCTCAGACCACTTCGCAGTAGTCAAGGTATTTATGCTCCCAGCATTACAGTGGGTCAGGGCTGTGCTAGGACAGATGGGGAAACTGAGGCACAGAGGGGTTAAATGACTTGGCCAAGGTGTGACAAAGTGGGAAGTTTGGGTAATATTTTGATGAAGACTGTGTGTGCCTCAGTTCCCCCTCCCCCCCTTCCAGTGACCCGGTGTGGGGGGAGAAGATTACACTCACTCTCCAGGCGGGCCAAGAGACACAGGTGTGTGCATGCCACCCAGCTGTCTGAGAGGGGAAGGAACTGAACAGGTCCCTGAACAGACAGTCCAAGGCCAGCCCATATCAATGGGGAATCAGAGGAGACGCTGGCAAACTCACTCGCCAGGACAGGGCCAACCAGCGGTGGACGGATCGCCCTGCCGCTCTGCAGGGAGCGGAGCAGAGAGGGCTGGGGGAGTAGAAGGGTAGGCTCAGGGAGTCTGGGGGCTGACTAAAGCAGGAAGTCATACCACCCCTAATAAATAACTCATAACGTACAGTGCCTGGCGCAATGGGGTCTGGCACCAGCACTGGGGCTGTTGGGGGCTACCGTAATACCCCTAATAAATAGCACTCAGTGGGCACGGGAGCTGGCCCTGACTGCCAGCTGCCCAGCTCTGACCCACGTCCCTCCCATGATCTCACCCCGGACGGCCCGGACGCAAGCTGGGAGCAGCGACCAGGCTGCACCCCCAGCAGGGATGACATCACAGGGGAGAACTGGGGAAGATTAACGCCCCCTAGAGGTACCCCCCAGTCACTGTGCCTGCCAGCATTGCCACTCACTCCCTGCCACTCACTCCTAACCTGCAGCCCCCTGCTAGCCCAGCCCTGGGCTCCCCACAGCCCCAAGTTCCCTGCCCAGTGAATCTCGCCCAGTTCTGGGTTTCTCAGCCTCACTCATCTAGGAGCATTTTCCCCAAATTTAGCTCTGAGATCCCTGGTTCTGGGAGGGGAGGGGAGTCTAGTGGTTAGCGCAGAGGGGTGGGGCTGGGAGCCAGGTCTCCTGGGTTCTCTGATGATAATCACGTCTGAGGTCCCATGATTTCAAGCACATCCCATGAGGCCCCTCCCTTCTCCCTGCTTCCACCAGAACTATCATCCCAAATCCTGGCACACCCCCAGGAGGGGACCCGTCTCTCACCACTCCCCACCCCCCATGCGAGACCCCCTGCCTCCCGGGGGGGGGGGGAAGAAAGAAGAGGACGCAAGCCGAAAGGGGGAAGGAGAGGAAACGCCCCCCCCCCCCCCCCCCGCCACCGCCGCTTACCTTGCCTTTTCAGTCACTGGCCATTCTGGGGGGCCAGACAGGACAGACGGATGGAAGGAAGGACGGGACAGGCCCCTTCCCCCATGCTTTATACCTTCCCCCTGATGTTTGGGGGGCAGATTTTGGCGGGTGCCCAGGGGGAGAAAGAGAGTGTGACTGCATCTCTCGAAGGTCGGGGTGGGAGGACACAGGATGGATGGATGGATGGATGGACGGACATGGCAGGAGGCGGCGGGGGGAGGAAAAAGAAAGGAAGGGCTGGGGGGGGGGGCGCTGGCAGGGAGTGAGGGAACGAAGCAGACAATGGAAAGGAGAGTCGCAGACAGAGGAAAATGCCCAGAGCATGGCACGGTGCCAGCTCCCTGACGCCCCCCCAGGCAGTGGGCACCGCTGCCAACACCCCCCATCCCACCCGGCACCTGGGCTGTAATGGGGGTGCACGGGGCTGGGGGGCCTGGGGACAAAGCAGGGGCCCTTAATGAGCGATACCCCCCCACACACCCAGCCCGGGGGAGGGGCCATTCGGGGTGGGGGGAGCTGTGTCTGTCTGTCATGCCTCCCCCAGACAGCGTGGGGGTTGGGGGGGGCTGGCATGGCTGGGCGCGTTGCCATGGTGACCGCTGCCATTGTCTGGCCGGCAGGTCGGTGCCCCCCTCCCCTTCCCCGGGCTGTAATGAATTCACATCACCGCACGCAGCAGACACCACCCCTCAGCGAGCCCCCCCACCGGAGACAGACACCCCCCCACCAGAAATACCCCCCAGGCCTGGCAGCCAAACACAACCAGCCTGGGAGCATCTGCCTCCTCTAAACCAGCGAGAGCCCCCGCATCTGGCAGCCCCCCGGACTGCCCCCCTCCATTGCCCCATCCCCAGAGCCCCCAGATACCCTGCCAAGCGCCCTGGCAGCCTCCCCCCCGAATAGAGCAAGGTGGGGTGGAGGACATGGGGGGATGGGGAGACCCAGTCTAAACAACCCCCCCACAGGGAAATGCCTCTCCCGGGGTGGGGGGCCTCCTTTCCCCCTTCAGGACTCCAGCTGCCACTCTCCACCCCTGGAGGTCAGTGGGGTAGGGGGGTTGGGTCAAGAAGGGGCGGTCAATGAAGCGGGCAAGGTCAATGGGGGGGGGGTGTCCCCAAAATGGGTGGGGCCAATGGAGGGAGAGGCTAAAACGGCTCAGTTTCATAAAGGGGAGGAGTCAATAAGAACATTCCATTAGGGGGTGGGGCCTATTGGGGGTGGGGCTGATGGGACTGGGCGGGGTTAATGGGGTGGAGTCAATGGAGGGGGGGCCAATGGGAGTCGATTCCATAAAGGGAGGAGTCAATAAGAGCATTCCATTAGGGGGTGGGGCCTATTGGGGGTGGGGCCAATGGGAGGAGGGCCCTTAAGGGTGGAGTCCAGAAAGTGGGGAGGCCAGTGATGGGGTGGGGTGGCCCTAAGGGGCCAGTCGATGATGGTTCTCCATGAGGGGAAAGGGCCTATGAGGAGTGGGGGGTCCTAAGGGGCCTGGTCAATGAGGGGCGGGGTCTAGGGCAGGGTTCTATGAGGGGGAGGGGCCTATGGGACTAGGATTCCTAAGGGGGTGGAGTCAATGAGGGGAGGGGTCTATGGGGGCAGGGTCTATGGCTGTGTTCTATGAGCGGGAGGGGGTAAGGGGGGTGTCAATGGGGGGGCAGATAGGGGACCCTCCCTTCCCCCTCAGCCCCTCCCCAAGGGGTTCAGCCCCTCCCTCTTCCGCGCCACTCAGCAAAAGTGAAAGAGCCGGTCGGCTGCCAAGGGAACCTGGTTCCCTAGCAACGGCCTCCGGGCGCTTGGCAACGGGCCAGGTCCCTCCCCGCGTGCCCAGCAACCCTCCTCTGTCCCACCCCCCCACCCTGCCAGTGCCCCTCACTCCCGCCCTGCAGCCCCCTGCCAGCCCAGCCCTGGGCTCCCCCCGAGGCCCGCCAGTGCCCCTCACTCCCGACCCGCAGCCCCCAGCCCTCAGTCACTCTGCCAGGGCCGAGGCAACGGACAGGCCTGGAGAAGGGGCGGCAGGACTCAGGCGTTCTTGGCTTCTCTCCTGATGCTAGAAACTGGGATTACGGGGGGGTTGGGGTGGGATGGGGGGGGCAGGGACCCCTCAATCTTCAGACCCTTTCCACCCCCTGCAGCCAGATCCACCTGTCTAGAGCTGCTTCCGGATCTGACCCTCGGGGGGAATTCCTGACAAGCTGATCCGTCGCGGTCTAGACCTGCAATGCAGCCCAGTGCTGGTACAGCAGAGCTGGGGGGTGGATCCAGGGCTGGGCTAGCAGGGGCTGCGGGTCGGGAGTGAGGGGCACCGGCAGGGCTGGGGGGTGGACCTAGGGCTGGCTGGCAGGGGGCTGCGGGTCGGGAGTGAGCGGCACCGGCAGGGCTGGGGGGTGGACCCAGGGCTGGGCTGGCAGGGGGCTGCGGGTCGGGAGTGAGGGGCACCGGCAGCGCTGGGGGGTGGACCCAGGGCTGGGCTGGCAGGGGGCTGCGGGTCGGGAGTGAGGGGCACAGGCAGAGCTGGGGGGTGGACTCAGAGCTGGGTTGGCAGGGGGCTGCGGGTCGGGAGTGAGGGGCACAGGCAGAGCTGGGGGGTGGACTCAGAGCTGGGTTGGCAGGGGGCTGCGGGTCGGGAGTGAGGGGCACCGGCAGGGCTGGGGGGTGGACCCAGGGCTGGGCTGGCAGGGGGCTGCGGGTCGGGAGTGAGGGGCACTGGCAGAGCTGGGGGGTGGACTCAGAGCTGGGCTGGCAGGGGGCTGCGGGTCGGGAATGAGGGGCACCGGCAGGGCTGGGGAGTGGAGCCAGGGCTGGGCTGACAGGGGGCTGCGGGTCGGGAGTGAGGGGCCCGGGCAGAGCTGGGGGAAGGGGGGAGCCCAGGGCTGGGCTGGCAGGGGGCAGTGGGTCGGGAGTGAGGGGCCCGGGCAGAGGTGGGGGGAGGGGGGAGCCCAGGGCTGGGCTGGCAGGGGGCTGCGGGTCGGGAGTGAGGGGCACCGGCAGAGCTGGGGGGTGGACCCAGAGCTGGGCTGGCAGGGGGCTGCGGGTCGGGAGTGAGGGGCACCGGCAGAGCTGGGGGGCGGAGCCAGGGCTGGGCTGGCAGGGGGCTGCGGGTCGGGAGTGAGGGGCACCGGCAGCGCTGGGGGGTGGATCCAGGGCTGGGCTGGCAGGGGGCTGCGGGTCGGGAGTGAGGGGCACCGGCAGAGCTGGGGGGCGGAGCCAGGGCTGGGCTGGCAGGGGGCTGCGGGTCGGGAGTGAGGGGCACCGGCAGCGCTGGGGGGTGGAGCCAGGGCTGGGCTGGCAGGGGGCTGCGGGTCGGGAGTGAGGGGCACCGGCAGAGCTGGGGGGCGGACCCAGAGCTGGGCTGGCAGGGGGCTGCGGGTCGGGAGTGAGGGGCACTGGCAGAGCTGGGGGGCGGAGCCAGGGCTGGGCTGGCAGGGGGCTGCGGGTCGGGAGTGAGGGGCACCGGCAGAGCTGGGGGGTGGAGCCAGGGCTGGGCTGGCAGGGGGCTGCGGGTCGGGAGTGAGGGGCACCGGCAGAGCTGGGGGGTGGAGCCAGGGCTGGGCTGGCAGGGGGCTGCGGGTCGGGAATGAGGGGCCCAGCGAGCAGGTGCAGGGGTAGGCCAGGGAACCTAAAATCCTCCTGGCATCAGAAGGGTTAACCCCAAATTGTCCCGCTCCCCAACTCTTCAGGCTGGGGGTGGGGCGCAACCAACCAGCCGCCATTTTGTATCCGGCGCCCAGTGCGAGCTGCCCCGGCCCCCGCCCCCCCACGTCCGTCTGTCCAGCCAAGACTCCTGTCTGCCCGTCACATGCTCTCCCTGCTGAGATCCAGGGATCTGAACAAATAGGGGTCCCCCCTTACAGCTCTGCCGGTGCCCCTCAATCCCGACCCGCACCCCCCTTGGCTCCCCACCCCCACAGCTCCACCGGTGCCCCTCAATCCCGACCCGCACCCCCCTTGGCTCCCCACCCCCACAGCTCCGCCGGTGCCCGTCAATCCCGACCCACACCCCCCTTGGCTCCTCACCCCCACAGCTCCACCGGTGCCCCTCAATCCCGACCCGCACCCCCCTTGGCTCCTCACCCCCACAGCTCCACCGGTGCCCCTCAATCCCGACCCACACCCCCCTTGGCTCCCCACCCCCACAGCTCCACCGGTGCCCCTCAATCCCGACCCACACCCCCCTTGGCTCCTCACCCCCACAGCTCCACCGGTGCCCCTCAATCCCGACCCGCACCCCCCTTGGCTCCCCACCCCCACAGCTCCACCGGTGCCCCTCAATCCCGACCCACACCCCCCTTGGCTCCTCACCCCCACAGCTCCACCGGTGCCCCTCAATCCCGACCCGCACCCCCCTTGGCTCCCCACCCCACAGCTCCACCGGTGCCCCTCAATCCCGACTCGCACCCCCCTTGGCTCCCCACCCCCACAGCTCCACCGGTGCCCCTCAATCCTGACCCACACCCCCCTTGGCTCCCCACCCCCACAGCTCCACCGGTGCCCCTCAATCCCGACCCACACCCCCCTTGGCTCCCCACCCCACAGCTCCACCGGTGCCCGTCAATCCCGACCCACACCCCCCTTGGCTCCCCACCCCCACAGCTCCACCGGTGCCCCTCAATCCCGACCCGCAGCCCCCTTCTAGCCCAGCCCTCGGCTCCCACCCACCGCTGTGCCGATGCCCCTCACGCCCGACCCGCAGCCCTGGCTGAGCCGAAAAGGGGCGACGGAGGAGGGGGGGAGACGCTCACCCTGAAATCTCCCCAGGATGGGCCCGAGGGCTCCGGCTGGGTCCCGGGCGCGGCCGAGCTGCGGGGAAGAAAGGAAGGAGAAAAGGGGGTGAGAGGAGGAGTGGAAGGATGGCGCGCGGGGGCTGTGGGGCTGGGCAGGGCTGCCAGGCGGTGCCCGGGGGGGAGTAGGGAGGGAGGGTGGCGGGGAGGGAGGTCCAGCTGGGGGGGACTGTCGGACCAACCTCGGTGCCAGGGATCCGGTCGGTGCCAGAGAAGGGGGGGGGGAAATGAAGGATTGTGGGTAACAAGAACAGAGCTGGGCTGGCATCCAAGGAGCAGCCGGCCCTGTGGTTAACTCTCTCCTCCCCCCCCCGGGGGCGGATCGGCAGCGCCGGGCTGGGCACCAGCCTCGAGCCCCCAGCCCCCCATGGCATCGCCCCCAGAGACCGGCGCCGGGGGGGGGGGCAGTGGCGCCTAGTGGCTGGGGCATCTGGCTCCTGGCTTCTCTCCCCAGCTCTGGGAGGGGAGTGGAGTGGTCACAACGGGGGGCGGGGGCCGGGAGCCAGGACTCCTGGGTTCTCCCCCCAGCTCTGGGAGGGGAGTGGGGTCTCGTGAGTTAGAATGGGGGCGCTGGGAGCCAGGACTCCTGGCTTCTATCCCTGGATCTTCATTAGGAGTTTTGCTGGGCAGGCTCGGCAGTGGTGGGTGGCTTCCCTGCTGGCCTGTGTCTTTCTGGGGTGGGGCTGCGGGACCCCCCTCCCCGTTGCCCCAGGAAGTGTGGGGTTGGGGTGGGGCTATGAGGGCAGGGGCGGGGCTCACAAGGATACATTTTCCCTCCCAAAGGGAAGGTCCCTTGTCACTAGGGTGACCAGACCTCCCGATTTCATAGGGACAGACCCGATATTCGGGGCTTTTTCTTACCCAGGCATCTATTACCCTCCACCCCCATCCCGATTTTTCTCACTTGCTATCTGGTCGCTCTACATGTCACTGAGGTTGTGTTTAGGGAACGGGGGCCCCTGCGGTGAAGCACAAGCCTTGTTGGGGTGACACAGCTGTGTGTTTGCACCCCTCACTTCACAGGCAACGGCGAGGGTGGTTGTTGGACAGTGTGTAGTTAACACAAAAGGCAAGGGTGTTGGAGTTAGACTCCGATTGGCTCAGCACGGATAACGCGCACACAAACGGCTATGTTGACACATCTGTTTGTCTACACTTTTGTGTGACAGTGCACAATCATTGTGTTGATGTGGCTGGGTGTCCATACAGTTGTGTGACACTACACAATTATTGTGTTGTAGTGCCTGTGTGTGTGACACTCCATAAGCATGGTGTTGATGTGCCCATGTATCTTTGTGTGGACACACTTGTGTGACGTGTCAGTCACTGTGTTATTATTCCAGTGTGTGCATGCACACCTGTGTGATACTACACAATCCTCTCAAATCTCCTGTGTGTGGGGACACGCTTGTGTGACCACACAGTCATTGTGCCAACGCTCCTGTGTGTGGAGAAACTCATGCGGCACTCCACAATCAGAGAGTTGTGTTAACACTCAAGGGAGTTATACACAAAGGTGTAACGCAGGTCACACACACACTGCATTGTGTTTCACTGAGTTAAAACTACCATGTTCACCCGTCTGGGTGAAACTGTTCCATCATGTTAATATCATCCCATGAACGGGGTGAATTAACCTCAGGCGAGGGGTCTAGACTCTAGTGGTTAGAGCAGGGGGGGGGGGGGGGGGGGCTGGGAGCTAGGACTCCTGGGTTCTCTCCCTGGCTCTGGGAGGGGAGTGGAAGAGCAGGGGGGCTGTGGGGGGGGGGAGCCAGAACTCCTGGGTTCTCTCCCCAGGCTTGCACCTTACTCACTACAGACAAAATGGGGAGAGCTGGGGTGGGGGGGGTGCCCAGGGCTGGGCTAGCAGGGGGCTGCGGCTTGGGACTGAGGGGCACTGACTGAGCTGGGGGGTGGGAGCAGGGCCTGGACCAGGAAGGGTTAATGGGGGGGGGGTCAGGCTCTGGGCTGTGTTAGGCCCCGTTGCCATGGCAGCAGACTGTCTTGCTGGCTCTGCCTGACCCCTGAAGGGGGGTTGTTGGGGGTCCCATAGGGAGCGGGGACCGGAGCCAGCGACCCGCACAGACG
The DNA here is from genome assembly GCF_015237465.2 of Chelonia mydas. Taxonomy (NCBI): domain Eukaryota; kingdom Metazoa; phylum Chordata; order Testudines; family Cheloniidae; genus Chelonia; species Chelonia mydas. The sequence goes on along the minus strand of NC_051264.2, from coordinate 17,062,398 downwards.
GCCCACAGCCCCTGTGCAATGCACAGACACACGGAGCACCTCCCACAGACCCCTGGCACAAGACACAGAGCAACACAATGACACAGCCATACACAATATCGCCCAGAGAGACACCCCACAACCCTGTGACACCCACCGAGAGCAACACAATGACACACAGCCACCTGGCCACGTGGAGACACAGCGTCACGGGGCGGGGGGGGCACACACTGAGAAAAAGATACACAACCTAACACGGAGATTGGGACACAACACCACTCAGTAGCTGAGTGGTGTTGTGAAATGGAGACACAACAACAGAGAGCGAGCACACGCGCACACCACACAGTAACACACATACAAAGCTGGCCCATGCAAGCAGAGAGACTCAGTCACACACAAAGCAGGTACAATGACACACCAAGGCCAAACGCGCCCACACACACACACACACACACACAGAGTAAGGCCCATTCCCTCCAGCAGGGGGCAGCAGGGACACGGACACACACACACACACACACACACACATATATCTGGGATGCAACTTGACCCTCCCAGACTCTGCCACCAGAAATAATCTGGACAGTTTGTGGGGCACGGGGCCTTTCCCCGCTAGGGGGCATCAGGCCCAATCAGCCCCAGAGCGGCGGAACTGGCTGTCTTGAAGCAGATAGGACTGACTGCCAGCCCCCTTGCTCAAACCACTAGGCCCCACTCCCCTCCCAGAGCCTGGATGAGAACCCAGGAGTCCGGGCTCCCAGCCCCCACTGCTCTAACCACTAGGCCCCACTCCCCTCCCAGAGCCTGGATGAGAACCCAGGAGTCCGGGCTCCCAGCCCCCATTGCTCTAACCACTAGGCCCCACTCCCCCCCCAGCTAGGGTGAGAACCCAGGAGTCCTGGCTCCCTGCTCTAGCCAGTGTGCATGGGGGGCAGCAGAAGGGGGAGGGAGGAAGCAGGGAGGGGAGTTTCTTAAAGCAACAGCTGCTGACTAAGGACACCTGAAGGAGTCCCCAGCACACCCTGAAGGGATACAGGGTGTGGGAAGACACTGGGGACCCAGGTGGGGGGTGGAGGTGGTCTGGCTGTCTGAAATAGCCACCAATATGGCCGGACCCTGGAATGACCCCCCCCATCCTATCCCCCCCAATTCCTCAAAGAACACCCCCCAAAAGAAGAGATGCTCCTGGCCCTTTAAATCACCCCATTGGCCTTGAACTTTTAACCCTTTCTCTCCTTCTCCCCTTCCACTGGGGGGTGGGAGTGGGCTTACCAGCTCCTCCATCCCCCGCCCCGTCCTTCCTTCTTCTCCTCCATCTCCCCCAACCGTCTCTCCGCCCCATCTCTCCTCCTCCCTCTCAGCCTCTTTCAACCTCTCCAGCTCACCGGCCAGCTCCTTCCCTGGTCAGTTGGGGGGAACAGATCTGAGTGGGGGGCAGGGGAGTGGGGGCTGGACAGGCTGGTGCCCCACCCCAGAGGTGGCTGCATCTCAGCAGGGTTCCCTGCGTAACCAGGCCCAGAGCCCCACCCCAGAGGTGGCTGCATCTCAGGGCCGGACAAGGGGTCCCTGTATAACCAGCCCACGCCCCACCTCATAGGGGCCTCATGCGCCTGGAACAGCAACACTGCTGAAAACACCCACTCAGCATCACACAACTGCAACACAACTCCGCACCTGGACCACAATCAGACAGCAGCACAGTCCCTCGGCCCCACAACCGTGGTCACGTGACCACAGCCGGACGGGGCTGACATCCCCCCTCACGTAATGAGAACACACCCACAGTCCACACCGCCGCTGTGACACCACGGCAACCCCAGCGCGCAGCACCGGTACCACCCTGCCGCTGGGGCTGTGCGGCAAGGCAGCCGTTGTGGTGTGACTGCGACACAACGGAGCCGCACTGCTGTTCTGTAATGGGCTCCAGACCTTGTCCCTCAGCCACACACACACACACAGAGCAGGGCCCGTCTCCTCCATCAGGGGGCAGCAGACACACACACACACACACACAGAGTAGGGCCCAGCCCCTCCAGCAGGGGGCAGCAGGGACACACACACACACACACACACACACACAGAGCAGGGCCCGTCTCCTGCAGCAGGGGGCAGCAGACACACACACACACACACACACACACACAGAGCAGGGCCCGTCTCCTCCAGCGGGGGCAGCAGACACACACACACACACACACACACAGAGCAGGGCCCGTCTCCTCCAGCAGGGGGCAGCAGACACACACACGCGCACACACACACACAGAGCAGGGCCCGTCTCCTCCAGCAGGGGGCAGCAGACACACACACACACACACAGAGCAGGGCCCGTCTCCTCCAGCAGGGGGCAGCACACACATACACACACACACACACACACACACACAGAGCAGGGCCCGTCTCCTGCAGCAGGGGGCAGCAGACACACACACGCACACACACACACTCACACACACACACACAGAGCAGGGCCCGTCTCCTCCAGCGGGGGGCAGCAGACACACACGCACACACACAGAGCAGGGCCCGTCTCCTCCAGCAGGGGACAGCAGACACACACACGCGCACACACACACACACAGAGCAGGGCCCGTCTCCTCCAGCAGGGGGCAGCAGACACAAACACACACACACACACACACACAGAGCAGGGCCCGTCTCCTCCAGCAGGGGGCAGCACACACACACACACACACACATAGAGCAGGGCCCGTCTCCTGCAGCAGGGGGCAGCAGACACACACACGCACACACACACACACACAGAGCAGGGCCCGTCTCCTCCAGCCGGGGGCAGCAGACACACACACGCACACACACACACAGAGCAGGGCCCAGCCCCTCCAGCAGGGGGCAGCAGACGCACACACCTGCCAGCTCAGCACCGACAGTGCCAAGTCCCCAGAGCTATGCACAGCCCAACCCCCTCCCAAGTCCAGCTCACGAGGGGTCTCTCCTCCCTGACCCATCTCTGCTTCCCCAGGCCCAGATTCACCCCCAGCCCAGACCCCTAGGGTCAAAGGTCACAGAACCAGCTGGATCAACCAGAGCGTTCAAGTAGAAAATAACACTCCCGCCCCCACCACCAGTTCTGACCGTGCCCCTCACTCCCCACCTGCAGCCCCTGCTAGCCCAGCCCTGCCCCACACAGCTCTGCTGGTGCCCCTCACTCCCCACCTGCAGCCCCTGCTAGCCCAGCCCTGCCCCACACAGCTCTGCTGGTGCCCCTCACTCCGCACCTGCAGCCCCTGCTAGCCCAGCCCTGCCCCACACAGCTCTGCTGGTGCCCCTCACTCCCCACCTGCAGCCCCTGCTAGCCCAGCCCTGCCCCCCCACAGCTCTGCTGGTGCCCCTCACTCCCCACCTGCAGCCCCTGCTAGCCCAGCCCTGCCCCACACAGCTCTGCTGGTGCCCCTCACTCCCCACCTGCAGCCCCTGCTAGCCCAGCCCTGCCCCACACAGCTCTGCTGGGGCCCCTCACTCCCCACTTGCAGCCCCTGCTAGCCCAGCCCTGCCCCACACAGCTCTGCTGGTGCCCCTCACTCCCCACCTGCAGCCCCTGCTAGCCCAGCCCTGCCCCACACAGCTCTGCTGGTGCCCCTCACACCCCACCTGCAGCCCCTGCTAGCCCAGCCCTGCCCCACACAGCTCTGCTGGTGCCCCTCACTCCCCACCTGCAGCCCCTGCTAGCCCAGCCCTGCCCCACACAGCTCTGCTGGTGCCCCTCACTCCCCACTTGCAGCCCCTGCTAGCCCAGCCCTGCCCCACACAGCTCTGCTGGTGCCCCTCACTCCCCACCTGCAGCCCCTGCTAGCCCAGCCCTGCCCCACACAGCTCTGCTGGTGCCCCTCACTCCCCACCTGCAGCCCCTGCTAGCCCAGCCCTGCCCCACACAGCTCTGCTGGGGCCCCTCACTCCCCACTTGCAGCCCCTGCTAGCCCAGCCCTGCCCCCACACAGCTCTGCTGGTGCCCCTCACTCCCCACCTGCAGCCTCTGCTAGCCCAGCCCTGCCCCCACACAGCTCTGCTGGTGCCCCTCACTCCCCACTTGCAGCCCCTGCTAGCCCAGCCCTGCCCCACACAGCTCTGCTGGTGCCCCTCACTCCCCACCTGCAGCCCCTGCTAGCCCAGCCCTGCCCCCACACAGCTCTGCTGGTGCCCCTCACTCCCCACCTGCAGCCCCTGCTAACCAAGCGCTGCCCCCCCCCCCCCCCCGGCTCTGTCGGTGCCCCGGGTTCTATCCATGTGAAGAGAGGCCAGGAATGGGGCTGGAGTGGGGGCAGCAGAGGGAGTTTAGGTTGGGGGGGGCTGGGGTAGAGAGTCACGTAGGGTGCGGGGGGCACTGAGAGCCCCCCCCGCTCAGTGCCCTTCATTCCTGACATGCCACCCTCGCTCCTTCTCCCCGCTCCCCCAGCTCCCTCCCAGGTGCCAGAAGGTCACGTTTCTAAGAGGCTTCTGGCTCTGACCCAGACAGTGAAAGTGAAGGGGGGGGGGGGCGCGGTGAGTCTGAGATTGTGAGATGGTGTGTGTGCGATTGTGAACAGCAGTGTGTGCGACTGCCACTGTGAGTGTGTGACTGTCACTGTAGGTAACTATGCATTGCGATTGTGAACAGCAGTGTTTGTGGCTGTCCCTGTGTGTGTCTGTCACTATATGGAACTGTGTGGTTGCAATTGTGAACTGCATTGTGTGTGACTATGAGCATGTGACTGGGAGGCGCCGTGTGCAGTTGTGTATAACAGTGGGTACAACTGTCACTGCAAGGGTGTGCAGTTGTCATGGTCAGGTCGTGTGACTGTTACTGTATGTAAATGTGTGTGTGGTTGTGAACACCAGTGCGTGCGACTGTCACCGTGTGTGACGGAGTGGTTGTGATTGGGACTGTCCATGTGTGCGACTGTCACTGTGCATGACTGTGTGCTTGGTTGTGACTGCTCATGGGTGCAATTGTCACTGTGTGGAATTGAATGTGTGCGACTGCAAACATCTGATTGTCTGACGGTCACTGTGTGAAATTGTAAGTCTGATTGTGTAATAGTGTTTAATTGTGATTGTGTAATTCTGAGTGCTCAGGTGACTCTGTGTGTGCGCGCGTGGGCCCCTCCACAAATGCACCTGTTCGATCACCCACCCAGGTGGAAGTACACCCCCGTCTGCAGACACACGGACACCCTACACCCATACACACGGAGCCACATGCACACCGTCACACACACACACCAGGACTCATCCCCTTCAGCAGGGGGCAGCAGGGCAGACGCACACACACACACAAAACAGCTCAGTGTGCACGCACACATATACACACTGTGTGTGGGCTTGTTTCTGTGACCATACGTAATGGGGAGGTGGCGGTTATCTGAACCCAGGAGTCCTGGCTCCCAGCCCCTCCCCCTCCCACCGCTCTAACCCCCCCAGACCCTCCTCCTCTCCCAGACACCTTGATTTATGCACAGGCGACAGTGCTGGGAGCGACCCCTGCCCGTGACCTCTGACCTCGTCTGGCTTCACAGACAGTCTGCACCTGGGACTTGCTCCCCCTTGACCCCTTAATACCCCCCCACCAACCGCTGCCAGACGTTAACCCTGCGAGCGCCACGGCCCTGCACAGAGCCTGCACCTAACCTGGGGTCTAACCTGGCTCTGGGAGGGGAGTGGGGTCCAGTGGGCTGGGAGGGGGGCTGGGAGCCAGGACTTCTGGGTTCTCTCCCCAGCTCTGAAATTGGGTGGGGCGGGTGTCTGAACCCCTCTCTGATCACCTTCCCCTGCAGAAACTCCCCACGACCCCCCTCCCCAAATCCCCAGTGGGATCCCCCAGGCGCCGGCTCAGATCTAGGGGGGCTGAGCGCAGGAATGCGGGGGTAGGGCTGGTCAGTTCAGGGAAAGTGGAACCTGCCTCCCCCCCAAAACAGAGCCCCAGGCTCCTCCCCGAAAGGGAAGCCCTCCTCATCCTGCCCCCCCCACCACCACTTTCCTTGACCTTAGCCACCCTCCCCTGAATGTCCCATCTCTGGGAAGTTCAAGTCAAAATCATTAACCCTTGTGTGAGGAAACAGTGCCCCTCATTCCTGATCTGCAGCCCCCCGCTAGCCCAGCCCTGGGTGTGTCCCCCCAGCTCTGCCTGTGCCCCTCACTCCCGACCCGCAGCCCCTCCTGGCTGGTTACACACAGTCATGGGGAGCCAAGGATTCCCCCTCCCCCTCTTTGTAACTGCAGCGTGGTGCATCTTGGGAGGAATAAATTATATTGCCAAGGGATAGGCAGAAATGGGGGGGCGTTGTTACATACACTTCCTAAAACACCCCCCTGCCCCCCGTATATTCTGTGCTGACCCCTTCCCCTGTCCTCAGCAACATCATTATACAAGAATCTCCAGCCAGCCTCTGGGAGGAAAAGCCAGCAGGCCCCATCACCTCCCATCTGCGGCTGCGTGCTCTGACCACTAGACCCCACTCCCCTCCCAGAGCCAGGGAGAGAACCCAGGAGTCCTGGCTCCCAACCTACCCCTGCTCTAGCCACTAGATCCCACTCCTTTCCCGGAAACCCCCCCCCCCCCATTCTCCAGTGGGTGAGTTGGACCCCAGCATGTCTATATTTCGTGGGGGGGGGCCTCTCTGCTCGCCCATTTGCTTCCATAAGGGGCGTCTCATATCCCCCACACTCTCCACCTTCATCTGGCCTTGGTGTCCCTCCCCATCTGGGGTGGATCAGCCCTGGCACAGAAGCAATAGGGATCTGCCCGCCATTTCTCCCCCCTCAAAAAGAGATCCCTCAGCATCAGAGATAGACCCCCCCCCCCTTAAAACTCTCCCCCCAGTTCAGTGTCTCCCTTTCCGGATCCCCCCGCCAAACCCAGCCCCGCAAGATCAGAGAGACCCCAAAGCTTTCCCCCCCCCAGCTCAGTGCCAATCTGGGGGGGTCTCCCTCCATCGACCCCACAATTTATAGAGACCCCAATATCCTCTTTATGCAGCTCAGTGCAATTCTGCGGGGGTCCCCCTCCACCAACCCCTCCCCCACGATCAGAGAGACCCCCCCATAACTCCCCACGCAGCTCAGTGCCAATCTGAGGGGGCCCCTCTGGATCCCCATGACCCCCATGGTCAGAGCTGCCCGGTGCCAATCTGGGGGATATTCTCTTCCCCCCAAATTCAGAGAAACCCCCATAACCCCACAGCTCAGGTCCAATGGGGGGGGGGGGTCTCCGCTGGATCACCTCTCCACCCCGAGATTGGAGAGACCCCCATATCCCCGGCCAAACACCGCAGTGCCAATGCGGGGGGGGGGGTCCTCTGGCCCCCTTCCCCCACCGAATCAAGCCCCCCCCCCACAAACCCCATCCACTTACCTGCTCCTAGCGCCGGCTGCGCCGCGACGCGTACATGGGGTGGGGGGGGACGCGGTGCGCGCCTGGGGGCGCCCCCCTCCCCACCCCATGGAGATGAACAAAGAAGCCAGGGACGGGGGAGGCTGCAGTCGGTCCGTTTGTCTGTCTCCCCCCCACTCACCGCGTCCGCTCCGGCTGTGTTGGGGGGCTGGGATCTCCCCATATCCAACCCGCCCCACCATCCGCCTGCTCCTCTGCGCGAACTTGACCAGCTCCGCCACCGCCGCTGCGCCCGGCTCCCCCCGGCCGCGGCGCCTCCGAGGGGCCCGGCTGGGGGAAGCCGGCGGGGGGGGGGGGCGCTGCAGGCTGCACCTGGGGGGAGGGGCCCCCTGAGCCCCGATCCCCCTCTCCCGGCTGTGTCTGCGCCTCCCCCCCGCAACAGGAGAGGAAAAGGCAGGAGACGCTGCGTCTCCGTCCCCCCCCCCCCCGCTGGCGGGCTGGGCTGGGCTGGGCTGGGCTGGGGAGCCGGGCGGGGGGGGGAGCGCTGGGGGGGGGGAGCGGGGGAATGTGGCAGGTTGCTGGTCGGAGCCTGGAGAAAGAGCGAAAGATGCAGAAATGGAGAGAGAAGGAGGGAGGGAGCTGGGGGGGGGGGGACGCTCCGGAGCTGCAGGGGGAGATGGGGGGTGGAGAGATGGGGTGTGGGGGGGATAGATCCCGTGTCCGGGGATGGATGGGTAGAGACCGGACTATCCAGGGGGAGGGATGGAGAGAGAGCTCCGGGTGTGGATGGACAGACAGAAATACACAGAAGGAAGGTTGGAGAGAGAGACGTGGAGAGAGACAGGGACAGAGAGAGATGCAGAGAAAGATACACACAGAGATAGATAGATAGATAGATAGATAGATAGATAGATAGAGGGGGGCATATGGGGGGGATAGATAGCGGGGGATATAGATAGACAGATAGATAGAGGGGGTGTATGGGGATAGATAGATAGATAGATAGATAGATAGATAGATAGATAGATAGATAGATAGATAGATGGGGGTGTCTGGGGATAGATAGACGGGGTGGGGATAGATAGAGGGGGTGGAGATAGATAGATAAATAGATAGATAGATGGGGGTGTCTGGGGATAGATAGATGGGGGTGGGGATAGATAGAGGGGGTGGAGATTAGATAGATAGATAGATAGATAGATAGATAGATAGATAGATAGATGGGGGTGTCTGGGGATAGATAGATTGATAGATGATGGGTGTCTGGGACAGACACATGGAAGGATGGGTAGAGGGATTTGGTGTAATGGGATAGATGGACAGACAGACGGACGGGGTGTATGGGGAGAGGGGGGTGTCAGCTGCAGACCCCGAAGTGGCTGTTGAGCCGCAGGGAGAGACAATCTCCAGCTGCGTCTCTGTCCTTCCCTGGTGCTGGCTGGCTGGCTGGGGGGAGTGGGATCCATGCTACCCCCCTTCAGCCACGCACCGGGCCCCTGCAACCCCCACCTTCAACTCACCTGCCGGGACCCGAGCCCCATCTGCATCACCCAGCCAAGGAGGGTGCCCGCAGCGCAGCATGCTGGGAGATGCTCTTTGGGGGTGCTGGTGACATCATCGGCTGGAGGGGGGGGGGCTGGGAGAGAGCCAAGGATTCTGGGCCCCGGAAGCAAAAAGTGACAGATTCCCCGCCCTGGAATTCAGGATTCCCTGAGTCGATGCCCACCCCGCAGGCCACCTACACCAGCCATTCCCCTGCCTGGAGCTGGATCAGAGCCGATGCCCCCCACAGGGCACAGGCCCCGTGCCCCATTCCCTGCCCCCCAGAGCCAGCCAGTCCCTGGCCTGGAGCTGGCATCCCCCCCCCCCCCCGAAGGAAAAGGCCCTGTGCCCCATTCCCTGCCCCCCAGAGCCAGCCAATTCCACCTACATACAACTGTAGGTTAATCTCAGGGGTGTTTCTGGTCTCAGGTCTCCCCCGGCCTGCCACAGGCCCTGGGCCTGAGTCCCTGCGTGTTCACACTGGTATGACGAGGACGGGAATTGCTTCCCTGACCTCAGGGCTTCATCCCGCTGCAGAGAGAGAAGAAAATAATGCAGCATAAATGGGATTATCAGATGCTAATCGGGGGCAGAATTAATTAACAGGAGATAGAACGATAACGAGCAATCACTGTTGTCCCAGTCCTGGACTTCCCTTCACAGCTCTGCCAGCGGGTGCCCCTCACCCCCGACTCGCAGCTCCCTGCTAGCCAGCCCTGGGTGAGGCATTCTTAGGGGGACACGTGTTTCCGGGGCTCAGGTGAGACGCACTGGGCCAGCATGACTACAGGTGGGGATGGGGAAGGCACTGTCAAGGGGTGTGTGTGTGTGTGTGTTGAGGGTGTGTGTGTGTTGAGGGCTGTCGGTGTGTGTGTGTGTTGAGGGCTGTCGGGATGTGTGTGTGTTGAGGGTGTGTGTGTGTTGAGGGCTGTCAGGGTGTGTGTGTGAGTTGAGGGCATGTGTGTGTTGAGGGCTGTCGGGGGGTGTGTGAGTTGAGGGCTGTCGTGTGTGTGTGTGTGTGTGTGTGTGTGTGTGTTGATGGCATGTGTGTGTTGAGGGCTGTCGGGTGTGTGTGTGAGTTGAGGGCTGTCGGGGGGTGTGTTGGTGTGTGTGTGTATGTGTGTGTGTGTTGAGGCCTGTCGGTGTGTGTGTGTGTTGATGGCATGTGTGTGTTGAGGGCTGTCAGGGTGTGTGTTGGTGTGTGTGTGTGTGTGTTGAGGGTGTGTGTGTGTTGAGGGCTGTCGGGGTGTGTGTGTGAGTTGAGGGCATGTGTGAGTTGAGGGCTGTCAGGGGGTGTGTGTGAGTTGAGGGCTGTTGGTGTGTGTGTGTATGTGTGTGTGTGTGTTGAGGCCTGTCGGTGTTGAGGGCTGTCAGGGTGTGTGTATGAGTTGAGGGCTGTAGGGGGGGGTGTTGGTGTGTGTGTGTATGTGTGTGTGTGTGTTGAGGCCTGTCGGTGTTGAGGGCTGTCAGGGTGTGTGTTGGTGTGTGTGTGTGAGGGCTGTCAGGGTGTGTGTGTGAGTTGAGGGCATGTGTGTGTTGAGGGCTGTCGGGGGTGTGTGTGAGTTGAGGGCTGTCGGGTGTGTGTGTGTTGATGGAATGTGTGTGTTGAGGGCTGTCGGGTGTGTGTGTGAGTTGAGGGCTGTCGGGGTGTGTGTTTGTGTGTGTGTGTATGTGTGTGTGTGTTGAGGCCTGTCGGTGTGTGTGTGTTGATGGCATGTGTGTGTTGAGGGCTGTCAGGGGGTGTGTTGGTGGGTGTGTGTGTGTGTTGAGGGCTGTTGGTGGGACATTTTCAGGTCTCCGGTCTCCGTGTTCCCCTGTCGGGGTCGGTATTTAACCTTCTCTTTCTAGCACCTGATGCCCCCAAGGGCTTTGCAGAATGGACACACACAAATCCCTCACCCAGCAGAGAGAGGCAGCTGTCTCTGGGCTGGGGCACCGTCACTGTTTATAGAGGGACCCCCCTCGTCCAGTGCTGATACAGCCCCCCCCGTGGAGGGGCAGGGGGCTGTTTCTAACGGGGTCAGAAGGGAGGGATGGGGCAAAAGGAGGGGTGATGAGGCCCAGGATGGGAAGGGTCGGAAGATAAAGAGGCACCCGCTCTGACCCAGGGCAGGGTCGGGGGGCGGCTGGCTTGGGGAGTGGGGCTGAATCAATCTCTAGGGACCAGAACCCAGGATGAGGGGAGCATGAGAGAGAAAGTGGGAGGTGCTAGACCAAACATCCCGCGGATGGGGGCTGAGTTCAGGAACCAGGGTAGAGTGAGGGAACCCCCAGTCCTGGTGCCCCTCACTCCCGACCCGCAGCCCCCTGCTAGCCCAGCCCTGCCCCCTCCCACCCCACCGCTGCCCCTCACTCCCGACCCGCAGCCCCCTGCTAGCCCAGCCCTGCCCTGCCCCCTTCCACCCCACCGCTGCCGGTGCCCCTCACTCCCGACCCGCAGCCCCCTGCTAGCCCAGCCCTGCCCCCTCCCACCCCACCGCTGCCGGTGCCCCTCACTCCCGACCCGCAGCCCTGGGCTCACCCCCCCACCCCCGCCGCACCCGGCAGCCTCTGCCTTTGGCTGGAAGCCAAGGCAAAAAATTCCATCTCCCGCCCCCCTGGCTGCTGCAGCGGGGAGCGCTGGGAAGGGGCGGGGGGAGCGGGGGGGGCGGTGCCAGGGCTTAGCTGCGGGGAGGGGGCGGGAGCGAACAATGGCAGGGAATTTCCCCCCCTCCCCAGCTCCGATCCGGCCCCAGGGCGGGGACTGGCTGGCTGCGGCGGGGGAAATGGGGCCTTTCCCCGCTAGGGGGCGCTGGCTCCGAATCGGGGCCGGGGCAGGGGGCTGGCTGGGGGGTCCAGGCCCCTTTGGCTCAGCAGGTCGATGGCCCTGGGGGGTGAATGGAGTTTGCTGCGTCTCAGCCCCCTCCCGGCCCCACTGGCAGCCCCAGCAAAGAGGCCGACGGCTGGGTGGGCCGCGGGGACCCAGTCCCGTCCCCCTCTGTCCCGGGGCAGGAGGGCCCCGGGGGCGGGGATCCACCTTCTGCTGCCCTGGGGGATCCACAGGGTAGTTGGGACCGGGGCTCTTTGTACCCCAGCAGGACCCCTCGATCGCAGGGGGAGCTGGGGGGGGGGGAGCATAACCGGTGGCAGCTGGCACAAGCAGGGTGAGTCTGGGGGCACAGGGTGCGTCTGGAGATAGATAGAGGGAGTGTGTGAGGATTGATAGATAGAGGGGGTGTGTGGGGATAGATAGATGGGGGAGGGTGTGGGGACTGATAGATGGATAGAGGGGGTGTGGGGGGATAGATAGATGGATAGATAGAGGGGGTGTATGGGGATAGAGGAGGTGTATGGGGATAGATATAGGGGGTGTGGGGGGATGGATAGATAGGGGGAGGGTGTGGGGATAGATAGAGGGTGTGTGTTGGGATAGATAGAGCGATAGAGGGTGTGTGGGGGGATAGATAAATGGGGGTGTGTGGGGATTGATAGATAGAGGGGGATAGATAGAGGAGTGTGTGGGGATACATAGATAGAGGGTGTGTGTGGGGACAGATAGAGGGGGATAGATAGAGGGGAGGTGTGGGGATAGATAGATAGATAGAGGGGGTGTGTGGGGATAGAGGGGGATAAATAGAGGGGTGTGTGGGGATAGATAGATAGAGGGGGTGTGTGGGGAGGGAAGGAGGGAGGGACCGAGATGTCTCTGGCGGGGGATGGCTGGAGGGCTAGGTGGGTGGGGAGGACGGGATGGGCGGAGGGAGGGGTGGGGTAGCTGGAAGGGTGTCTAGGGCTGGAGAGGTGGATGGGGATGGAAAGGCGGATGTGGCTGAGGGGCTGGGAGAACAGGGGACAGGATAGGGGGCGGGGGGGGACAGGGGACAGGCTGGGGGCGGGGGGGACAGGCTGGGCTGAGGGACGGGGGGTGGGCTGGGGGCGGACTGAGCTGGGCTGGGGGCGGGTTGTACGGGGGCCAGGCGGGGGGCAAGGGGATGGGGGCGGAGGACAGGCTGGGGGCGGGGAGAGGGGAGAAGGGCCAGCTGGGCGGGGGGGGGGGGGCAGGGGGTGGAGCTAGGGGACAGGGCAGAGGGGCCAGGCTGAGCTGGGACGTCCCGTCACCCCAGGGCCCGACGTCCCGGCAGCGTCTAGACAGGGGATGTTTGGGAAGCCCCTCCCCTGCCCTGCCCCCTCGCTCCCCAGACAATGGGGAAATCCCCCCTGGGTTGACTGGTAGCCAATCGGATGGCAGGATCCCGGGATGCCCGGAGCTCACCTTGCCCCCCCCCCCGCACTCCCCCAGGCCAGGGGGCGCTCAGCTCGGGGGGGGGGGGGGCAGGTCACCACCTGGATGGGAGACTAAGGCCTAGGGGCCGCCGGGGGGCAGGGAGCAGGGTCAGTAGGGGGCGCTGGGCAGGGTGGGGGGTTAGTAGGGGAGGGATAGCTCAGTGGTTTGAGCATTGGCCTGCTAAACGGAGGGTGGTGAGTTCAATCCTTGAGGGGGCCATTTAGGGATCTGGGGCAAAAATTGGGGATTGGTCCTGCTCTGAGCAGGGGGTGGGACTAGATGACCCCCTGAGGTCCCTTCCAAGCCTGATATTCTATGATGCTGGGGGTCAGTAGGGGGCGCTCTGCCTTGGGCGTCACTGGTGGGGGGGATTTAACCCCTTGGGAGCCAACCTTGCCTTTCCCATTGGGGGGCAGGGGGAGGTCTGGGCTGTCATTTCTCTGTCTCTCGCCATATCTCCCACCGCGATATGCCCCCCACTTAGTAGCTGCCTCCTGGCCAGAGACCCGCCCTCCCCCCTGCCCGGAGCGGGGCCGGGGATGTTGGCGTCACAGAATTTATGCTGCCAGCACATTGGACGCCGGGGTCGTGCAAGGACATTTAATGCCTTGGTTTCTCGTCAACCGCCCTCGCGCGAAATCCTGGATTCCTCCCCACTCCCAGAGCTGGGTATGGAACCCAGGAGTCCTGGCTCCCAGCTTCCCCTCCCCTGCTCTAACCACTGGACCCCACTCTCCTCCCCTCCCAGAGCTGGGTATGGAACCCAGGAGTCTTGGCTTCCAGCCCCCCTTGGTATAAGGGATTCGCACCAATCTCTCCCCTCTGTGTGTTCCCCATAAGCCACCACACATCTGAATGTGTGTGTGTGTGTGTGTGTGTGTGGGGGTGATATTAGAGGCAGGAGTGTGCGTGTGTGTGTCTCCGCTGCCCCCTACTGGGTGTGACATGTCCTGTGCGTGTGTGCGTGCTGCCCCCTGCTGGGGGGAACGAGTTCTGCTCCGTGTGAGAGAGAGTCTGAAATAGATCATTTGTCCATGGTTGTATCTCTGGGGCATTGTGTCTGCCTGCCTGTGATTGTGTTGTTCTGTGCTCGCTTTCTCTCTCTCTCTCTTTCTCTCTCACACACACACACAAACACACATACACACACACCCCTGGCATGCAGAACCCCTCTATACACACCTGCAGAGGGAAAGCTACAATCTTTGTGGTGGGCCCTGTTTATACAGGAACCCCTCACCCGGTGCTGAGATGCAGCCACCTCTGGGGTGGGGCACGGAGCCTGTTTATACAAGGAAACTTCACCCGGCGTGGAGATGCAAACACCTCTTGGGTGGGGTGCGGGGGCTGGTTATACAGGGACCCCTCCCTACCCCAGCTGCCCCCTCCTGCACTGACCAGCCTCGCCTGGCAGGCAAAGGTCAGGGGGTTGCTAGGTTGCTCTGATCAAAGACAGGCCCCACACAGCCTGGGGGTCACTATTATTCCCTCGCTGTGGAGAGCAGCTGGGAGAATCACGGAGCTGGAGGGATGGGGGGGCTGGGACAGCAGGGGGCTGTGGGTTGGGATTGAGGGGCACTGACAAAGCTTCAGGGAGCCCAGGGCTGGGTTGCAGGGGGCTGTGGGTCAGGAGTGAGGGGCACTGGCAGAGTTGGGGGTGGGGGAGCCCAGGGCTGGACTAGCTGGGAGCTGCAGGTTGGGAGAGTAAGGGTCACTGGCAGAGCTGAAGAGGTGGGAGTCCAGGGCTGGGCTAGCAGGGGGCTGCGGGATGGGAGGCAGGGGGCTAGTGCAGCGCCCAGTGTGGGGGGTCCTGGCCCACAGGCTGGGCTCCCTGGCTGTGCCCTACGACAGTGGTTCTCAGCCTTTCCAGACGGCCTTACAAGGAGTCTGACTTGTCTTGTGTACCCCCAAGTTTCATGTCACTTAAAAACGCACAAAATCAGACATAATAATGCAAAAGTGTCTCACACACACAATTACTGGACAATTGCCGACTTTGTTGTCTCCTTCAGCGCCCAGGGGCTGACATTTCCCCTTTGTCCAGCAGGTGGCGCTGGCACCCAACGCAGCCCCCAACCCGAAGCTCATTCAGTGACATGAGCTGTTAGGGTCTCAGCCCCGGTCCTACTGGTCAGAACCAGTCTGGGATCCCGGCTCCCATCCAGCACCAGGGCGGGGGACTGGCTGGCTCAGGGAGATGAGGAATGGGGCATGGGGCCCGCGATGGGGGGGGGTCAATGGGTGTATGTTGGCAGGAGTGTGGGCGTGTTGGGGGGCTGCGGGTGTGTCTCGTTCAGCCCCCTCACCCCCCGCCCGTGGCTGAGCTCAGTTGGGTGTCTCCCCGTCTCCCACCCCATCACCTCCTCCACCCTTCTATCCATTCCCTCAGTGCCCTCCGCCCCTTCCCTGCCCTGCTGCCCCAGCCCTGTGCCAGGGCCCAGAGCCTGCGACCTAGACTGGGGGGGGGGGGGTGGAAACCGACCAGCGACATGGCTGATAAGGGCTAATTAGAGCAGGGGAGCGGGGTCAGCCTCACAGCTCCCCACAGGTCCTGTGGGAAATCCCCAAAGCCTTGAATGCATGGAGATGGCTCGCCTGGCTCTGAGATGCAGCTACCTCTGGGGTAGGGCATGAGGGCTGTTTATACAGGAACCCCTCACCCAACAGTGAGTTGTGGCCCCTTTGGGGTGGCTCCTAGCGGGGTAGGGTCCTGTGCCCTATTCCTCTCCCCCCAAGACAGCCAGTCCCGCCCTTAGGGCCGGATGGGAGCTGGCGCCCCGTAGAGGGGAAAGACCTGAGGCCCATTCCCCAACCCCCCTGAATCCAGGCAGTGATGGATGATCATTTTCCACCAGGTTCCCGCTTTCCCGGAAATCCGCCCTGGCCAGACATCTGTAAATCGCTTCCAGAGCCCAGCTGTGCAGAGCAGTAGGGGTGGGCTGGGAGGGACCCTGGTCCCCCCGTCACTAGCCTTGTCTCGCCTCTAATCTGTCCGCCCTGGCCCAGCCTGGGCGCTGAGTAACCGGCGTGAATAATACCGAACTCATCTGCTGCTGGCACAGGGCTCGGCCTGGAGCTGGTGGCCCAGGGCAGGGAAGGGACAAACGGGGGAATTTCTACACTGCAAACTTCAGGCCACCCCTCACTTAAGAGGTGCAGTGTATGGGGCTGGGAGCCCAGCTTCTCCCCCGCGCTCCACTGCTTCCCGGCCTCCCTGCCGGGCCCCCTGGCCTCTGCGCTGCGGGGCTCCCGGAAAGGGTGGGGAGCGGGGAGCCTGGGCGGCCGCCGGGATCTAGCAGGAGCCCCACACCCGCCCGGGGAGGAAAACCCGAATGGTGAGCTGGGCACCGGGTTCACCACAGGAGCCTACCAGCCTTTCTTGTCAGTTTCAGGCCCCCCCAGCTGCGAAATTGACAAGAAGGACAGCCACCCTCTGATGTAAGGAAGGCAGGGTCAGGGTGTCGCCCTAACCACACCCACATAAGCCCTGCGCCTCCCTGGAGCTGGGGTTGTTAAGCCAGGGTGGCGGGGCGCTTACACCGGCAGCAGCCAGGCTGTAGCGTGGACAGTGACGGCGGTAGATCGACGCCCGCCGCTGGGCTGGGGTCTTAAAGGACCCGCTGCTAACTGGAGGAGCAGGGAGCCTTTGGAGCAGGATCAGCGCTGTTCAGTAGCTTGGGGCTGGAGCAGGCAGTTAGCTCGAGCACTGCCCCGGTGGTAGCCCCTCGATCGCCCCAAGTGCCAGCGGAGAGACTGGCTGTACAATTCACAAGCTGCGCACAGAGATGCCGGCCAGGACGCCACAGTGTGGCCCTAGGGGGCACTCTGCTCTGGGGAGCGGGGTGGGAGGGCTCTCCCCTGGCAGTCAGGGCTGGCCCCGAAGCCCCAGGATGGCACTAGGGGGCGCTGGGCTGAGGGAGCAGAGCCCGGGGCTCTCCCCTGGCAGTCAGGGCTGGCCCCGAAGCCCCAGGATGGCATTAGGGGGCGCTGGGCTGAGGGAGCAGAGCCCGGGGCTCTCCCCTGGCAGTCAGGGCTGGCCCCGATGACCCAGGATGGCACTAGGGGGCGCTGGGCTGAGGGAGCAGAGCCCGGGGCTCTCCCCTGGCAGTCAGGGCTGGCCCCGAAGCTCCAATGCGGCGCTAGGGGGCGCTGTGCTGCAGGGAGCATGGTCAGACTCCTGTATAGACAGCCCCTGCGCCCCACCCCAGACATGGGTGCAACTCAGCACCGGGCCAGGGGTCCAGGTATAAAGTGAAGGCTTATCAATAATCATCCAAATTAAAACAAGGAAAGTTAATGACAAGGGTCGAGAAGACAGATTTTTTAAAACAAATACATTTTATTTGCCACAGTTCATAAAATAAACCCAATAAAAATCTCTCCTGTTAAATGGCTCTTTGTAATTATTACAGACAAATAAATAGACTATGTTCCTTCATTTCCCTGCTGGAAAGGGGCCTCCTCTCGCCCTCACGATCTGTAAAGTTTATTGAGCTGAAGGGATCCACCCAGCAAGAGCGGCGAATTTCCCGTCCAAACCTTCATCCCCAAACTCAGAACCTGGAGTGGGATCTTTTCAGTGCGAGCAAACAGTGACAGGATGTAAAGTTGGCAGCATTTGTCGGCCTGGAATGGCCAAACTGCACAGTGCAGGATAAAAACGTACTACCGCTGTGAAGGACGATCCTCCCAAACCTTGCAGGGATCACTGATTTGAAAGAGATGAAGTCTGACCAGTGAGTGTGGCCATTAGGCAGACGTAATGGCATCCGCAACATAAAGTCCAGCAATGATGCACTCCCCCGCCCCGCTCTAACCACTAGCCCCTCCTCCCTTCCCAGAGGGTGGGAGAACCCAGGCATCCTGGCAGGCTCACCCAGGGGCCCGCTGATGCAGGAGACGCAGTCGAAGTAGGACTGGCAGGCGCGCTCCACGTTGAAGGCCATCCAGTAGCGCAGGCTGCTCATGAAGCTGATGAAGGAGTCGGAGACGTTCAGGATCCGCACGTCGCCCCCCACGGCTCCGTAGCGCTTGTTGGCCTCCAACACCTTCACCATCTCCACCGTGGCGCTGGGGTCCAGCTTGGTGTCTGAGTCGCACACCTGGGGGCGGCCGAGGAGGGGGTGTTACTTGCGGAGACCCCCAGGGGGAGCTGTGCTGACCCCTATGCCCAGTGCATCACTAGGGGGCGCTGTGCTGCAGGGGGCAGGCTGGGGGCTCTCCCCTGACAGTCAGGACTGTCCCGCTGCCCCAGGGCGGCACTAGGGGGCGCTGTGCTGAAGGGGGCGGGGTGGGGTCTCTCCCCTGGCAGGCAGGGCTGGCCCTCATGCCCAGAACTGCAGTAGGGGGCGCTGTGCTGTGCTGGGGGGTGGAGTGGGGGGAGGGTAGCCAGTTGGTTGCTCCTACCTGGATATAGTCCACCGAGTTGCCCAGCGCCCTGAAGGCCGTGTACATCACCTCCCGCTTCCCGCCCCATCGCTGCATGATGCAGACGCATCGCCTGGAGCGGATCAACTCCTCCACCGCCAGCTGGCCCGGGTCCACCATCTCCACCTCGGTGTAGGGCCCAGGCTCCTCCCCTCCTGCCCCCTGGGAGCCGCTGCCCCCCTCCCCGCCCTCCAGCTGGGGCAGCTGGTGGTAATTGTTCTCCCAGACATAGGTGCCCACGTCCTCGCCGGCGAAGACCTCCTGGAACATGTCCATCATGTAGCGGTCGTCGGGGCTGTTGCCGTCGATCACCATGAGGATCCGCAGCTTCTCTGGGGGGTACAGGGTGTCCCGCACCGACTCCAGGCACTGCCAGAAATAGGAGGGGTCTTCTTGGTAGGCTGAGATGGTCAACGCCACCGTCTTGGTGTAGCTACAGGCCAACGACTCCCTCCTCATCCGCCGGTGCTCCAGAGAGGCGAAGAAGCTCTGGATGACCAGGTGGGCGGCGAGGAAGGCTCCATAGAGGCCAAAGGCCATGATCCGATACTGGTCGGCCACCAGCTGGATCCCAGCGACGTAAGCCCATGTCAGGACCCCCAAGATGAGCAGGGCAAAGGCGATGGTGAGGTTGCGGCGCCCGGCGGAGATGAGGTATTTAGGTGCTTTTCTGGGGTCCATCTCTACAAGGGATGGGCACGGGGTGAGATGCGGTTGGGTGGGTGTGGACTGGACCCCCCCAAGTCTCAGCAATAGTGGGGATTCACTGCCTGGGGGTGCCCAAACTGGCAGGAGCTCTGGGGTAGGGCCACAAAAATGATTAAACCAGGCTGAGAATAGGGCGTTGTCGGGATGACGGCAACTGGCACCCGAAAAGGTCCGTTTGAATAAATAAATGACCCACACAGAGCACGACACTCCTGTCACCACCAGGGAGGGAACCTCGGAGTCCTGGCTCCTGGCCCCGCCTGCTGTGACCCACCAGAGTCCGTTCCTCTCCAAGAGCTGGGGATAGAACCCAGGAGACCTGGGTCCCAATCCGCCCCTTCTAACCACTGGACCGCACTGCCCTTACTTGGTGCTGGGCTCTCTCTCCCTGCTGGTGTTGCAGCTGCTGCCAGTTTTGGTTCCCTTACTGTGGCTGGGGGAGTTTTGAACAGTGGTCTGGGGATGATGCACACCCTGTGTCTACGTCAAGCTTGGTGGTTTCTCCCCAACTTTAGGTTCATGTCTTTTTCCTCCACCCAGTTTAACCCCTCCCCATCTGTCTTTCCTTTTCCTTGTTTCTGTCTTTGTTTCTTTCTTTGTTTCTTTTCTGGGGGCTGACTGGCTAAGCAGTGGTTCTGCAGAAAAGGACCTGGACATCACACTGGCTATGAGTCAGCAGTCTGCCCTCGTTGCCAAGAAGGTCAACGGCATATTGGGCTGTATTAGTAGGAGCATTGCCAGCAGATCGAGGGAAGTGATTATTCCCCTCTATTCGGCACTGGTGAGGCCATATGTGGAGTTTTGCATCTCGTTTTGGTCCCCCCACTACAGAAGGGATGTGGACAAACTGGAGAGAGTCCAGCGGAGAGCAATGAAAACGATCAGGGGGCTGGGGCAGATGATTTACGAGGAGAGGCTGCAGGAACTGGGGTTATTTAGCCCTGGTCAACACGACAAGTTTAGATCGGATTTAGCAGCATTGGATAGGTTTAGCCCTGCACCCATCCACACTACGAAGCCATTTTTTCCAACTTTAAGGGCTCTTAAAACCGGTTTCTGTACTCCTCCCCGACGAGTGGATTAGCGCTGAAATCGACCTTGCTGGATCCAATTTGGGGTAGTGTGGATGCAATTCAACGGAATTGACCTCCGGGAGCTATCCCAGAGTGCTCCATTGTGACCGCTCTGGACAGCGGTCTCAACTCAGATGCACTGGCCAGGTAGACTTTTGAACTTTTGAACTTTTCATTTTCTGGTTGGCCAGCGTGGCAAGCTGCAGGTGAGCGCAGAGCTCATCAGCAGAGGTGACCATGCAGACCCAGAATCGCAAAAGAGCTCCAGCATGGACCGAACGGGAGGTACGGGATCTGATCGCTGTACGGGGAGACGAATCCATGCTATCAGAACTACGTTCCAAAAGACGAAATGCCAAAATATTTGAAAAAATCTCCAAGGGCATGAAGGACAGAGGCCATCACAGGGACCCGTAGCAATGCCGCGTGAAAGTTAAGGAGCTCAGGCAAGCCTACCAAAGAACCAGAGAGGCAAATGGCTGCTCCGGGTCAGAGCCCCAGACATGCCGCTTCTATGATGAGCTGCATGCCATTCTAGGGGGTGCCCCTACCACGACCCCAGCCCTGTGCGTGGACTCCCTCAATGGGCTCTCATGCAACACGCATGCGGATTTTGGAGACGAGGAAGATGATGATGCGGAGGAGGTTGACGCACAGCAAGCAAGTGGAGAAACCATTTTCCCCGACAGCCAGGAACTGTTTCTCACCCTGGATCTGGTACCCTCCCAACCCACCCAAGGCGGGCTCCCGGATCTAGAAGTCGGAGAAGGGACCTCTGGTGAGTGTACCTTTGAAAATGTAACCCTTCTGCCTGTCAGAGTTGGCAGCAACAAGGGCCGGGTTCAGTATCTAGGGGATCCGTTCCAATAACACAATGCAAAACCGGCTCGAGCCCCCACCCAGTGACCTGGGACAAATCTATACCACCCCTGCTGGGTGCCTCCAAGAGGCAATACTTCCCCTCTCGCAAGCACAGAGTCTGAGTGTAGCAAAAAAACCCTTTTAATAACAGAGAGAAACAATGTGGCATTATGTTGGGGGAAACACCACGAACAGGATTCATAACACAACCCATGAGCAAAAAACCCACCCCAAGCAAATTGGGGCGTGTCTTTCCCTTTGGTTCTTGAGTCCAGCAACCCAAAATCACCCAAAGTCCCAAAAGTCCAACAACCCAAAAGTCTTTGTCCCTGGTCAGGGCAGCCCCAGAGTTCAAAAGTTTATCTGCAGAGTTTTACCTCCCAACCTGGGTGGAGATGGGGGGGGGGGGATGTTAAGGGGCACCTTACGTGGTCCAAATCTGATGGCCCCACCTCTCCATGGGGCACCGCTCTGCCAGCCGCCCCATGAGCCACTCTGCTCGCCGTCCCGCAAACTGCTCCACCATATATCTTCAGGCTCCCCCACTACTTAACACAACACTCAGTGATTTCAGCTCTTAGTCAGTTTAGCTCTTTTGTGATTTCAGCTTGTAGCAGGGGAGCCCCAGGGCTGGTGCACCATTAGCCCAAAGGGAATTCAGCTCAGCAACTAGATTCCTAATGGAATCAAAATTAGCTCTGATATTCCACAGTGGAGAGAGGAGGAAGTGCAATTACCATATAAGACCCTCACCCGGGGGGGGGGGGGGGGGGGCTATACCACCAAGTATTAATACCTGTTCCCAACCTCTCTCCATTCACAAAGTTTTGGAACCCATGTCCCTCGCCTAGCGAGTGCTACTTAGTTGATGGCGAGTCCCTCCATCATAACAAAAGGCCAAGTACAGTTCTGCTGTCCTTGATTCCCATAATCAGGGTAATAACAATTTATTCTTCCTGCCCCAATAACAGAGACACTGGGGATCCCACAGCAGCCAAAGTGACCATTTGGGCAGCTATGGCCTCATACTAGGCGGGGTGGGTGTGCCTATGCAAATGAGATCAGCCCCTGAAGTTCTTTTCCACAACTTGCCACACCTCACCACCAGATGTCAGGGTGGAGCTCATCCTGGCTCTGCTTACATAAATATAATACACGGTTTAAAAGCAAGCGTGTTTAATGATTAATTTACCTGAAGACTTGGGATGCATTCAAGGCCAGTACAGCTACTGGAAAAGTCTGTTAACGTGTCTGGGGATGGAGCGGAAATCCTCCAGGGACATCTCCATGAAGCTCTCCTGGATGCACTCCCAACGCCTTTGCAAAAGGTTTCTGGGGAGGGCAGCCTTATTGCGTCCTCCATGGTCGGACACTTTACCACGGCAGGCCAGCAGCACGTTGTCTGGAATCATTGCATAACAAAGCATGGCAGCGTATGGTCCCGGTGTTTGCTGGCATTCAAGCAACATCCATTCTTTATCTCTTTGTGTTATCCTCAGGAGAGTAATATCATTCATGGTCACCTGGTTGAAATAGGGGAATTTTATTAAGGGGACATTCAGAGGTGGCCGTTCCTGCTGGGCTGTTTGCCTGTGGCTGAACAGAAACCATCCCCGCTGTTAGCCACGCGGTGAGGGGAGGGGTGAAGTGATCATCCCAGAGAATTGGGTGTGTGCGTGTGGGGTGGTGGTTAGTTGGGTTTGTGCTGCATGTTAAACCCAAAACCGCAGCCCCTCCTTTTAAAGGGCCAACCCAACAGGTGCTTGGTATGGGAAAGGAGGGCGCTGCTGTTTGAAACGATTCCCACATGTTAGGAAGGTTAAAGAAGCCAAAAGACTGTGGCTTACCATGTCTGCCTGTAAGTTGAATTCTGTTGCCCGCCGGCTCTGCGTGTGGGATCTCTCACATCATACCGGCAGGCCCTCGATATAAGAGGCAAAATGCGACCTTGTACAGAAAGCACACGTGCTATGTAATGTTAACAGCTTGGTTCACGGTGAAAGAGTCTACCCATTGTTCTCTAAAATGTCTCTTTTTAAAGACTAATCTCCCTTTTTTCCCCACCCGCAGCTGCAAATATTTCATTGCTCCCCTTATCATCTCCATCCCAGAGGCTATCAAAGCATAGAAGCCGAAAAAAACGCACTCGCGATGAAATGTTCTCTGAGCTCATGCAGGCCTCCCACGCTGAAAGAGCCCAGAAGAATGCGTGGAGGGAGTGTGACGAAGTGGGACTGTTCTTAATGTTTCCTCTGAATAGTGTGGGGGTGACTCAGTTCCCCTATGAAGTTCTTAAGTATCTAGGGGGTGGGGTAAGGGTGTATGATCATTGCAGAGCCCTAGAGGGCAGGTGTGTGCAGGAGTCTGGACACACAGAATGGCCGACACCCTGTTTCCTGGCAACTGATGGCCTGAGCTCTTCTGCCCTGCAAGGTGAGAGCTAAAGGGTTGGAGAACAAAGGAATCAGGTGACCTCCTGGCCCGGGAAAGGAACAAAGCCCAGAGGAGGAGGGGCTGGAGGGACTTTCAGTTTGGGGCTGGCGGGGACATGGAGTGAAGGGCAGACGTGGTTGTCTGGCTCACTGCCCCCCAAAATGGACCCAGCTGAGGGGTCCTGTTCTCTGCACCTGCAAGCTCTGTTTTAGACCATGTTCCTGTCATCTAATAAACCTCTGTTTTACTGGCTGGCTGAGAGTCAAGACTGACTGCGAAGTTGGGGTGCAGGACCCTCTGGCTTCCCCAGGAGCCCTGTCTGAGCGGACTCGCTGGGGGAAGCTCACGGAGTGGCAGAGGATGCTGAATGCTCCGAGGTCAGACCCAGGAAGGTGGAAGCTGTGTGAGCTGTGTGTCCTGAAGACAGGCTGCTCACAGAAAGGCGACTGCCCCAGAGTCCTGACTGGCTTCATGGGGAGCAGTTCCAGAGCATCGCCCGGGGACTCCGTGACAGGGAGACAATGTCAGAGTCCAGAAAAGCACAAAATGAATGCGAGGACAGGAGGGACGAGCGAGAGGACAGGAGGGACGAGCAAGACGAGAGGTGGCATCAGCATGACGAGAGGAGGCAGGATGCAATGCTGAGGCTATTGGAGGATCAAAGTGGTATGCTCCAGCATATGGTGGAGCTGCAGGAAAGGCAGCAGGAGCACAGACAGCCACTACAGCCCCTGTGTAACCAACTGCCCTCCTCCCCAACTTCCATAGCCTCCTCACCCAGATGCTCAAGAACGCAGTGGGGGGGCCTCCGGGCACCCAACCACTCCACCCCAGAGGACTGCCCAAGCAACAGAAAGCTGGCATTCAATAAGTTTTAGAGTGCAGTGTGGCCTTGTCCTTCCCTCCTCCCCTCCTCCTCCACCCCTCCTGGGCTACCTTGGCAGTTCTCCCCCCGTTTGTGTGACAAATTAATAAAGAATGCATGGATTTGAAACAACAATGACTTTATTGCCTCTGCAAGCGGTGATCAAAGGGGGGAGGGGAGGGTGGTTGGCTTACAGGGAAGTAGAGTGAACCAAGGGGCGGGGGTTTTAATCAAGAAACAAACAGAACTATCACACCATAGCCTGGCCAGTCATGAAACTGGTTTTGAAAGCTTCTCTGATGCGCACCGCGCTCTCCTGTGCTCTTCTAACCGCCCTGGTGTCTGGCTGCATGTAATCAGCAGTCAGGTGATTTGCCTCAACCTCCCACCCTGCCATAAACGTCTCCCCCTTACTCTCACAGATATTGTGGAGCGCACAGCAAGCAGTAATAACGATGGGAATATTGGTTTCGCTGAGGTCTAACCGAGTCAGTAAACTGCGCCAGTGCACTTTTAAATGTCCAAATGCACATTCTACCACCATTCTGCACTTGCTCAACCTATAGTTGAACAGCTCCTGACTACTGTCCAGGCTGCCTGTGTACAGCTTCATGAGCCATGGCAGTAAGGGGTAGGCTGGGTCCCCAAGGATAACTATAGGCATTTCAACATCCCCAATGGTTATTTTCTGGTCTGGAAGGTAAGTCCCTTCCTGCAGCCGTTCCCACAGACCAGAGTTCCTGAAGATGCGAGCGTCATGTACCTTTCCCGGCCATCCCACGTTGATGTTGGTGAAATGTCCCTTGTGATCCACCAGTGCTTGCAGCACCATTGAAAAGTACCCCTTGCGGTTTATGTACTCGCCGGCTTGGTGCTCTGGTCCCACGATAGGGATATGGGTTCCGTCTATCGCCCCACCACAGTTAGGGAATCCCCATTGCAGCAAAGCCATCCACTATGACCTGCACATTTCCCAGAGTCGCTACCCTTGATAGCAGCAGGTCAGTGATCGTGTTGGCTACTTGGATCACAGCAGCCCCCCACAGTAGATTTGCCCACTCCAAATTGATTCTCAACTGACCGGTAGCTGTCTGGCGTTGCAAGCTTCCACAGGGCTATCGCCACTTGCTTGTGAACTGTGAGGGCTGCTCTCATCTTGGTATTCTGGCACTTCAGGGCAGGGGAAAGCAAGTCACAAAGTTCCATGAAAGTGCCCTTACGCATACGAAAGTTTCGCAGCCATTGGGAATCGTCCCAGACCTGCAACACTATGCGGTCCCACCAGTCTGTGCTTATTTCCCGGGCCCAGAATCAGCGTTCCACGGCATGAGCCTGCCCCATTGCCACCAGGATGGCCAAATTGCCGGGGCCCGTGCTTTGAGAGAAGTCTGTGTCCATGTCCTCATCGCTCTCCTCACCGCGCTGCCGTCGCCTCCTCGCCTGCGTTTGCAGGTTCTGGTTCTGCGTATACTGCTGGAGAATGCGTGTGATGGTTAGAGCCGTCACAAGTGCCGCGGTGATCCGAGCGGGCTCCAGGCTTGCCGTGGTATGGCGTGAGCAGGAAAGCAGAGTGGCAGCCGAAGCAGTGGGTGGATGACGATGCTGACTGCAACATGGCGCCCGCACGGAAAAAGGTGTAAAACCATTGTCGGCCGTTGCTTTCACAGACGGAGGGAGGAAGCAAGGGGTAGGCTAGCAGCAGACAGTGCTGCTGGCTGGGAGAGCAGCCTGGCCTGCCTCAAGGATTGAACTCACAACGCTGGGTTTAGCAGGCCAATGCTCAAACCACTGAGCTATCCCCCTGCCAATATTCTTAGTGGGACTGAATCTCCATTAGACAAAACTTAAAGAAGAGAATGACCCGAGTCACTCCCATTTATGTGCAGGCACCCCTGACAGACCTTACCGAGATCTGCACCCATGAGGCACCCATGTCTGCCCAGGTGCCCCGACCGACCTCACCGAGGCTGGCCAAGAGCACCCAGGAGACGACGAGGACGGCTACCAGTCATACTGCACCGTCTGCTGCCACAAGGCAATGAGCTGCTGCTGTGTAGCAATGCAGTCCCGCGTCTGCCAGCACCCAGGAGACGTACGGTGACGGTGAGCTGAGCGGGCTCCATGCTTGCCGTGGTATGGCGTCTGCACGGGTAACCCAGGAAAAAAGGCCCCAAACGATTGTCTGCCATTGCTTTCATGGGGGCGGGGAGGGGGGGCCTGACGACATGTACCCAGAACCACCCGCGACAATGTTTTTGCCCCATCAGGCATTGGGATCTCAACCCAGAATTCCAATGGGCGGCGGAGACTGCGGGAACTGTGGGATAGCTACCCACAGTGCAGTGCTCCGGAAGTCAATGCTAGCCTCGGTACTGTGGACGCACTGCGCCGACTTAATGGTCTTAATGGTTTTAAGTGGGGACACACACAATCGACTGTATAAAATCGCTTTCTAAAAAATTGACTTCTATAAATTCGACCTAATTTCGTAGTGTAGACATCCCCTTAGTCTGCCGAAGAGAAGAGTGAGGTGGATTTGATATCAGCCTTCAGCTACCTGAAGGGGGGTTCCAAAGAGGATGGAGCTCGGCTGTTCTCAGTGGAGGCAAATGACAGAACGAGGAGTAATGGTCTCAAGTTGCAGTGGGGGAGGTCGAGGTTGGATGTTAGGTAACACTATTTCATGCAGAGTGGTGAAGCACTGGAATGGGTTACCTAGGAAGGTGGTGGAATCTCCATCCTTAGAGGTTTTTAAGGCCCGGCTTGACAAAGCCCTGGCTGGGATGATTTAATTGGGGTTGGTCCTGTTTTGAGCAGGGGGTTGGACTAGATGACCTCCTGAGGTCCCTTCCAACCCTCATAGTCTGATTCTATGGATCTATTCCCCTCTCCAGCCCTGTTTGTTCCCCCGCATGCTGGTCATTTATTTTCAGCTATTTCCCTGTGCTCTTGAAATACACAAGGGCCGTGTCTGTTGTTTGGTCTCTTACTCTCTCAGGGTTCCCGTCCTATGCCCCTTGTACATTAGCACATTCATAGCAAACCAGTATCTATGCCATCTGCTTCTCTCTCTCGACTCCTGGAGATCCTAACTCCTGGATTCTGTCTGGAAGCCCCTTACCCATCTCGGCGACCTCAGGGAGCAAACCTGGCCTGGAACGCAATGAAGGCTAAACACTCTTCTCTGCTCAGTTACTCTATAATTAAATTCCACCAGCCAGGTGCAGTGTGATGCTCGTGATACGCAGTTTGACACAACCCCCTGGTATGTGGTGGATAATAAAATGTGTCACCAATAAATATTTGCAGAAGTCAATGAGGAGGAATTTAGCAAACAGTTCTGGGAATGGCAGGGGAGCTGTCATAATGAAACCAACTCCATCAGCATCCTTAGCTTCCTTAATAGTTTCACCAGACCCCCATTTGGTGTGAATCAGCCATCACTCCATTGGAGTCAATGGGGCCAGATTCCAGCTGGGGTCAATCGGCCGTAGTTCCTTTGGAGTCACTGGGGCCAGATCCCGGTTGTATGATTTATACCACCTGATGATCTGGCTAAACATCTGTCAAGGTTCCTCCCCCACTCTGAACTCTAGGGTACAGATGTGGGGACCTGCATGAAAACCTCCTAAGCTTACTTTTACCAGCTTAGGTTAAAACTTCCCCAAGGTACAAATTAATTTTATCCTTTGCCCTTGGAATATCCACTGCCACCACCAAACTCTAACTGGGTTTACTGGGAAACGTAGTTTGGACACATCTTTCCCCCCAAAATCCTCCCAACCCTTGCACCCCACTTCCTGGGAAAGGTTTGGTAAAAATCCTCACCAATTTGCATAGGTGACCACAGACCCAAACCCTTGGATCTGAGAACAATGAAAAAGCATTCAGTTTTCTTACAAGAAGACTTTTAATAGAAATAGAAGTAAATAGAAGTAAAGGAATCACCTCTGTAAAATCAGGATGGTAGATACCTTACAGGGTAATTAGATTCAAAACATAGAGAATCCCTCTAGGCAAAACCTTAAGTTACAAAAAAGACACACAGACAGGAACAGTCATTCTATTCAGCACAGTTCTTTTCTCAGCCATTTAAAGAAATCATAATCTAACACATACCTAGCTAGATTACTTACTAAAAGTTCTAAGACTCCATTCCTGTTCTATCCCCGGCAAAAGCAGCATACAGACAGACACAGAGCCTTTGTTTCTCTCCCTCCTCCCAGCTTTTGAAAGTATCTTGTCTCCTCATTGGTCATTTTGGTCAGGTGCCAGCAAGGTTACCTTTAGCTTCTTAACCCTTTACAGGTGAGAGGATTTTTCCTCTGGCCAGGAGAGATTATAAAGGAGTTTACCCTTCCCTTTATATTTATGACAACATCTCTCATGTGGAAAGAGTCGCACCTCTACCCTTGTGAGTAAGCTGAGTATCACCTCTTCGCTCTGTGGCACAAACCTGCAGACAGTATGCGACAAATTCAGTAAAACACAAGCTGGTGGGCTGAGAAAGGGTCAGTCTGAATGGTATTTAAAGAGGAAGTGCCCAGGCATGAGGGTCGTGCAATTAATGACATTTCAGTAAATCATTCACAGTTACTCCCAAGGTGTATGTGAATCCGATTCTGGCTTTGGCCTATATAGAGAGGAAAGGGGCCATGCTAGACAGGTTAGTGCATCTCTTCAATTTACAGAGAACTTGGAGGTGAACGGAACCATTGTGCGGCTGAAAGTAAGAGTTTTTAATACTGTTAAATTATTGCTTGTAATCACTGATGATCTGCTGCAAAGCAGGTAAAGGCTGGAGATATATCTCAGGTGCAAGCTCCTGCTGTAAAGCCCATGATGACGACAGAGCCGGGATAAATCGGCTCAGTCTGTGCAAAGGAAAGGAAGCCTCACTCCTGGAGTGGTGGGGGAACCAAATAGGGAGATTTTCAAAGGCAAAACCGGCGGCGAGGGGGCCAGTGTCTGCTGAAACTCCCTGGGAGTCAGGCCTCGGTCTCCCTTCGACTGCTTTGAACGTCCCAGGTTTAGGGAGCAGAGACGAACCAGTCGACGTACTTGATTTGCACTGTCAAAAAGCCTTTGACGAGCTCCCTCGCCATAAGGAATCGAAGCCGTCCTGGGGTGGGAGGCCAGGGACTGTCATGGAGCAGAAACAGGACAACAGCCAGAAAACAGGAGTTTGCAGCGTTGTTGTAGCCGTTCGGGTCCCGGGATATTAGAGAGACAAGGTGGGGGAGGGAAAAGCTTTTATTGGACCAGCTTCTGCTGGGGAGAGACACGAGCTGTCGAGCTCCGCTGACCCGCAGCAGAGCTCGGTGTCGCTCGGAAGCTCGTCTCTTCCCCCCACCTGGTGTCTCTAGAAAACAGAGCCGGAATTCAAAGGAATTTTGTGTGATGGCAAAAGCTTAAAAGTGGAGGCCTCCAAGCTCTGTGCTAGACCCAGCGTTCACGGTACTCAGATGATCTGACAGGGGGTGAGCGAGGAGGTGGTGAAATCTGCAGAGAAGGCAACGTATTGAGGTTAGTTGGGAACTCGAGGGAGATCGAAAGGAGCTGGGTCAACGGGCAACACGATGGCAGATGAAGTTGAGTTTTGGTCAATGCAAAGTAACGCACATGGGCAGGGCCGGGGTCTGAAGCCTCCGAGACCTGACAGGTTCCAACCGAACCGGGCTGATCCAGGGAAGGGACCGGAGCGTCCCCATAGGAGGATCAATGGACACCTCAGCTTGCTGCAGAAGAGGAAAGCGAAGAAGCCGTTGGGCCGCCCAAGGGGGTGGAGATAATGTGGAAACACTGTAGGGCCCCTCTGCAGATCGGCAGGATGCTCTGACCCTGGCGCCCCACAGGCCGTGCCGGTCGCCCCATGTCAGAAGGGACGGTGCAGACCATGAGCAAACATGGACAAGGGAGTGAAAACTGGGCCCGATCCCCAGCTGGGGTCAATCGGCCACAGCTCCATTGGAGTCAATGGGGCAGATCCCAGCTGGTTTACACCAGTGTAACTATTGAAGTCAATGGACCCATAGGCTTGCTGGGGCCCTGGCCGTCTGGCAATAAGCACACAGGCTGCGGCTGACTTGCTGTTTAACTGTTTCCTTCCACATTGAAGCGATTTGGTGTAACAGGACGTGAGGCAGGGGCAGGTCATGTCCCCGTGACTGTCACTGGCTCCATCTGACATCTGGGCTTTGCCGGTCACCACGATTTGGTCCGGAGCCATGACTATGACGAGGATTGCTCCGCGGAGCGCCCTTCTCCGGGGTCCCGGAGCCCCCGCTCTGCTACGGCGAGGCGTGTCCGGGCCATGGGGGAGCTGGGAGAAATTTTCCAGCCGAAACTTTTCTCCACTGAAAAATGCAGCTTTGGGGCGACTGAAACGTTTCCAGAATTTGTGTCAATTTTGCTGCATTGCGTCAGCCGGAAAAACCCCCAAACCAACACCCCGACAAAGGGAGACGTTTTGTCTGGACATTTCCAGAATTAAACCTTTTAATTTTTTTCAACTCAAAGTGTCTTTTCATTTCAAAGTTGACGGCGCTTTTCCTTTTGAAACCAATTTAGAAATGTTTCCAAATGCTTGAAAATGAACCAAAACCATTTTTCGTTTGGCTTTTCAGTTGGACGAGAAATTGGGTCAACCCAGAACGATTTTCTCCCGATGTTTGAGAACTGCCAGTGAACCCAAAAATCGGTTATTTGTGCAGCTCTGTTGCCTGTTCCCCCCCCAGAATCTGGGCTGGAAGTCCCTTTCCCGCCTCATTTCGGTCTTGACTCTCTCCTCCTCCCCCCGGCAGAGCTCGCTGTGTCAGCCGGGAGAAGGCCCCGTTCGGCTCTGAGCCCAGCCCCGTGGGCCTCCCAGCACCAGGACGGTTTCCTTCCTCCTCTGCCTTCTCCCTGCTCTCCTAGCTACGAGTGCCCAAGGTGAGTCACCCGCTGCTGTGGCCGTCTAACCCCGCCTGGGCTTGGACCCTTTATACCCCCCGAACCCCCAGTCAGGGGAACATCCAGCATGTGCAGGGAGGGGGGATTAGCTCTGTGTGGGGTACAGGGCCCTGTCTACACTACGGCTGCTGTCGTGTCCCAGCGCTGTAGCTGGGCCGGCAGAGCCCCGTAGTGAAGACGCCGCCTGTCCCGATGGACGGGGGTTTTCCATCCCTGTGGGAACTCCCCTCCCCGAGCGAGGGAAGGATTCACCCATCGACCTGCGTCTACTCCAGGGGTTGGGTCGGCCTCAGTGCGGTGCTCAGGGTGTGGATCCCGCCCCACCCCTGGTCTCTGTAGCTTTAACAGCCTGAACTTTAAGTGTAGACCAGGCCTGAGGGTGTCCGGGGGCTGCTGGCCCCTCACTGAAACGTGGTGCTGGGTTTTTGGTCAGCCCTCTCCCAGTAGCAAAAGAAAGTGGACGGGTCGGAGACGAGGACAATCCCCAGGGCCAATGGGGAGCGGGCATCGCTGCAGTTCGACCTGATTGACAGGGAGGCTGGCCAGTGAGGGAGTCAGGAGCCCAGGGCCCATCCTGCATGTGAGCTGGGGCTGGCTGAGGCAGGGGAGGGCAGAGTTAAGGGGAGAGCAGCAGGTCGAGCTGGGCTGGGGCACAGGAAGGGGAGCCGGGAGCCGGGGCAGCGCAGACCAGTCGCGCTGATGGCGAGCCAGGGCCGAGCTGCAGGGGGAGCCGTGGGCCCAGAGCCGGGACAGCGGGCCCTGGCCCAGCCCCACGTGACACCGGCGCCGCATGGGGACCTGGGCAGAGGGCCCAGCGCAGGGAGACGTCACCCGGCACGAGGCCTTGCAGGCCGGACTCACAGGGGCGAAGTGACCGAAACAGGGGGGGTGATGCTGTGCCCCCTAGTGCCTGAGGGCGGGGGGGGGCACCGCCAGAGCGGAGTCTGACCCCCGGCGTCACTGCAGTGTGGCCAGAGCCTGGGACGGGCGAGCTGACAGCCACGGTGTAAGTAACGCCGTGTCTACACGGACGCAAGGTCACCCGCGCGACCCCCAGTTGTGATGTCCCTGGGGTAGGGCATGTACGTCGGCGGGCGCAAGGCAGGGGTGTGGACGCGGACATAGTTAGGTCCCCCTGAGCTGCCCACGTTGACCTAAGTCTGTCGTGCAGAGCAGGAGGAGCAGGGAGCGTGAGGAGCAGGATCAGCCCCGTTTAGCAGTGTGGGGCCGGGGCCGGCAGTTGGCAGAAGTGTCACCCCCGTGGTAACCCCTCGCTCTCCCACGGAGAGACGGCCTGGGCAATTCATGAGATGAGCACGGGATGCCGGCCGCGATGCCCCAGTGCGGCGCTAGGGGGCGCTGTGCCGCAGGGAGCAAGGTCAGACTCCTGTATAGACAGCCCCTGCGCCCCACCCCGGACGTGGGTGCAACTCAGCACCGGGCCAAGGGTCCAGGTATAAAGTGAAGGCTTATCAATAATCATCCAAATTAAAACAAGGGAAGTTAATGACAAGGGTCGAGAAGACAGATTTTTCAAAAAAATACATTTTATTTGCCACAGTTCATAAAATAAACCCAGTAAAAATCTCTCCTGTTAAATGGCTCTTTGTAATTATTACAGACAAATAAATAGACTATGTTCCTTCATTTCCCTGCTGGAAAGGGGCCTCCTCTCGCCCTCACGATCTGTAAAGTTTATTGAGGTGAAAGGATCCACCCAGCAAGGGCAGCGAATTTCCCCTCCTTCATCCCCAAACTCAGAATCTGGAGTGGGATCTTTTCAGTGCGAGCAAACGGCGACAGGATATAAAGTTGGCAGCATTTGTCAGCCTGGAATGGCCAAACTGCACAGTGCAGGTAAAAACCTACTACCGCTGTGAAGGGAGATCCTCCCGAAGCGCTCAGGCATTACTGATTTGGAAGAGGTGAGGTTTGTCCAGTGAGCGTGGCCATTCGGCAGACGTAACGGCATCCACAACACAAAGTCCAGCAATGACGCGCTCCTCCCCAGAGACGGATGAATCTCAGCGGTGGGCGAGGGATCCCTGTGTAACCAGCCGCCCCACCCCAGAGGTGGCTGCATCTCAGTGCCATGCTGGATGAACAGCTCCTGCACCCCGCAACAGAAACAGCGACGTCTCAACGCCTGGCAAAGGATTCCCTGTGTAAACAGCCCCCGGGCCCCACCCCAGAGGCAGCTGGATCTCAACCCTGGTTTAAGACAGTCCCAGCAGAGACGTGCGGGTGTGGGAGTTGCAGAGAATGAGATTAATAAATAAAATGAGATCAGACAATTGCTTGGAGCTGGACATTAACTCGGTACTAGGGGAAAGACGGAAGTTTCTGAGCTACTGTGTCTTGGGGCTGACAGAGCTACGGGGCTGATGGGGTGTGAACAATCTATGCCCCCCCCTCACCCCACTGAGCGCTGAAGAGATGCCCAGCGGCCAGTGGAAGAAGGCGTCAGCCAGCAGACCTAGCGCCATGCAGGGTTGTGGGGCGGGGAGTGTCCTACCCCGAGGGAAACCCCCCCCGCCCCCTGCTGTTGTCGGCTGCGTCTATGCTACGGGGTGAGGCTGGTTCCGGCACAGGAGCTATGCCACTGTAGTCCCTGCAGTGTAGACATGGCCTCCGTGATGAGAGAACCCAGGAGTCCTGACTCCCAGCCTCCCTGCTCTAACCACTAGACAAGTAGTTCTCAGAATTTTGTGTTGGTGACCCCTTTCACACAGGAAGCCTCGGAGAGTGACCTCCTCCCCCCTTATAAATTAAAAATACATTTTTTATATTCAACACTCTTACAAAGGCTGGCGGCGAAGCAGGGTTTGAGGTGGCTGACAGCTCGTGAACCCCACATAATAACCTGTGACCCGCTGAGGGGTCATGACCCCCTGTTTGAGACTCATAGAATCAGAATATCAGGGTGGGAAGGGACCTCAGGAGGTATCTAGTCCAACCCCCTGGTCAAAGTAGGACCAACCCCAACTAAATCATCCCAGCCAGGGCTTTGTCAAGCCTGACCTTAAAAACCTCTAAGGATGGAGATTCCACCTCCTCCCTAGGGAACCCGTTCCAGTGCTTCACCACCCTCCTCCGGAAATCGTGTTTCCTAATAGCCAACCTAGACC
The DNA here is from genome assembly GCF_015237465.2 of Chelonia mydas. Classification (NCBI taxonomy): domain Eukaryota; kingdom Metazoa; phylum Chordata; order Testudines; family Cheloniidae; genus Chelonia; species Chelonia mydas. Next base: position 17,027,837 of record NC_051264.2, on the reverse strand, counting down.
TCCCCACTGCAACTTGAGACCATTGCTCCTCGTTCTGTCATCTGCCACCACGGAGATCAGCTGAGCTCCATCCTCTTTGGAACCCCCCTCAGGTAGTTGAAGGCTGCTATCAAATCCCCCCTCACGCTTCTCTTCTGCAGATTAAACAATCCCAGTTCCCTCAGCCTCCCCTCATAAAGCATCTGCCCCAGCCCCCTAATCATTTTCATTGCCCTCCGCTGGACTCTCTCCAATTTGTCCACATCCCTTCTGTAGTGGGGGGCCCAAAACTGGACACAATACCCCAGATATGGCCTCACCAGTGCCGAATAGAGGGGAATAATCACTTCCCTCGATCTGCTGGCAACGCTCCTACTAATGCAGCCCAAAATGCCGTTGGCCTTCTTGGCAACAAGGCCACACTGCTGACTCATAGCCAGCTTCTCGTCTACTGTAATCCAACTCTCTGCACCAGACCCCATTCCCCTGTGAGAGTCAGGGATAGAATCCAGGAGTCGGGGCTCCAAGCCCCCTGCTCCAGCCACTAGACCTTACTTCCCCCTCAGAGCTGGGGAGAGAACCCAGGAGTCCTGGCTCCCACAACCCCCATGCTCTAACCACTAGTCCCCACTCCCCTCCCAGAGCAGGGGATGGAACCCAGGAGTCCTGGCACACTCGCTCCCTTCTCTCCCCATTAGCCATCACTTCCCTGTCTAATCCGGCCTTCCAGCTTCCCCACAGCCAGGCCAGGGGGGTGAGGTAGGAAGAGAATAACAAGGAACCCTGGTGTCCGGGCCTCACACCTGGACTGTGTAGTGATCGGCCCGCTTCCGGCAGCACCGCCGGATCCACACCCAGTACAGCAGCACCATGCCGGCCCAGTAGCCCAGGTAGACGCCCACCCCGATGACCAGGTATCTCAGCTCGGCCTGCTTGACCAGGCTGGTCCATTTGGCCAGGGCCTCTTGGTAGATGGTGTAGCCCAGCCCCGCCAGCAGCAGGAGCCCCCAGATGGAGACGGGCAGCAGGGGCATCAAGTTGCCCACCATCTTCTTCCTCCCGGAGGTGCCCCAGCTGCTCTTGTTCATGGTGACGATGGCGAAGTACTTGGCCGGCAGGAGGCCGCCCATGTAGAGCAGGGCGTAGAGGCTCATGAAGAGCATGCGGGGGCTGCCCCGCAGCCAGCAGGCGTAGAGCGCCTTGATGCAGGCCACCAGCTGGACGCAGAGCAGGACCCACAGCACGTCCCACAGGCTGCCGCCGTAGAAGAGGCGCAGGACGGTGGCCGTCACGAAGAAGGGGAAGACGCCGGCCACCACGGCCTCGTAGGTCATCCACAGGTGGTGCCGGTGCCACCAGAGGGCGTTGTAGAGCCACTCGCGGAAGTAGGACTTGGTCCAGCGGGTCTGCTGGGCCAGCCAGCGCAGGAACTGGGCGGGGGTCTCTGAGTAGCAGCGGGAGCGGGCCGTGTACCTGGAGGGGGGCGGGCGGGGGGCTTAGCTAATGCAGAGCTGGGGTTGGAACCCAGGAGTCCTGACTCCCAGTCCCCCTGCTCTAACCGCTAGCCCCCGCTCCCCTCCCAGAGCCGGAAATAGAACCCAGGTGTCCTGGCTCCTATCGCCCTGCTCTAACCACTAGCCCCCGTTCCCCTCCCAGAGCTGGGGAGAGAACCCAGGAGTCCTGGCTCCCAACCCCTCCTGCTCTAATCACTAGCCCCCACTCCCCTCCCAGAGCCAGGGAGAGAACCCAGGAGTCCTGGCTCCCAACCCCCCCTTCTCTAACCGCTAGCCCCCACTCCCCTCCCAGAGCCAGGGAGAGACCCCAGGAGTCCTGGCGCCCATTCCCCCCGCTCTAACCACTAGCCCCCGCTCCCCTCCCAGAGCCAGGGAGAGAACCCAGGAGTCCTGGCTCCCAACCCCCCCGCTCTAACTGCTAGCCCCCACTCCCCTCCCAGAGCCAGGGAGAGACCCCAGGAGCCCGGGCCCCCAGCCCCCAGGAGGGCCGGGCCCAGCTGGGCCGTGCACTCACTTGGTGGCGTAGCCCATGCTCAGCATGCGGTTGGTGAGGTGCCGGTCGTCGCCGAAGGTGCAGTGGGTGCCCAGGAATTTCTGGTGGTACCAGGACTCCAGGAACTGCTGCAGGAGGTTGTTCCGGTACAGGCCTGCAGGGGGCAGCAGGCAGCGCAGGGTCAGCAGAGCCGGAATTCCCAGCGCTCCCTTCCCGGCCCCTCCTCGAGCCGGGACAGAGCCCCCTGCTCTAGCCCCTAGACCCCACTCCCCTCCCGGAGACGGGGAGACCCCAGGAGTCCTGACACCCAGCCCCCCTGCTCTAGCCACTGGACCCCACTCCCCTCCCAGAGACGGGGAGACCCCAGGAGTCCTGACACCCAGCCCCCCTGCTCTAGCCACTGGACCCCACTCTCCTCCCAGAGACGGGGAGACCCCAGGAGCCCTGACACCCAGCGCCCCTGCTCTAGCCAACAGACCCCAGTCCCCTCCCAGTGCTGGGGAAAGAACCCAGGAGTCCTGGCTCCCAGCCCCCCTTCTCAGCCCCTCCGCTCTAACCACTAGCCCCCACTCCCTTCCCAGAGCGTGGGAGAACCCAGGCGTCCTGGCAGGCTCACCCAGGGGCCCGCTGATGCAGGAGACGCAGTCGAAGTAGGACTGGCAGGCGCGCTCCACGTTGAAGGCCATCCAGTAGCGCAGGCTGCTCATGAAGCTGATGAAGGAGTCGGAGACGTTCAGGATCCGCACGTCGCCCCCCACGGCTCCGTAGCGCTTGTTGGCCTCCAACACCTTCACCATCTCCACCGTGGCGCTGGGGTCCAGCTTGGTGTCTGAGTCGCACACCTGGGGGCGGCCGAGGAGGGGGTGTTACTTGCGGAGACTCCCAGGGGGAGCTGTGCTGACCCCTATGCCCAGGGCATCACTAGGGGGTGCTGTGCTGCAGGGGGCAGGATGGGGGCTCTCCCCTGACAGTCAGGACAGTGCCTGATGCCCCAGGGTGGCGCTAGGGGGCGCTGTGCTGCAGGGGGCAGGCTGGGGGCTCTCCCCTGACAGTCAGGACTGGCCCGATGCCCCAGGGTGGCGCTAGGGGGCGCTGTGCTGCAGGGGGCAGGCTGGGGGCTCTCCCCTGACAGTCAGGACTGTCCCGATGCCCCAGGGCGGCGCTAGGGGGCGCTGTGCTGAAGGGGGCGGGGTGGGGTCTCTCCCCTGGCAGGCAGGACTGGCCCTCATGCCCAGAACGGCAGTAGGGGGCGCTGTGCTGTGCTGGGGGGTGGGGTGGGGGGAGGGTAGCCAGCTGGTTGCTCCTACCTGGATATAGTCCACCGAGTTGCCCAGCGCCCTGAAGGCCGTGTACATCACCTCCCGCTTCCCGCCCCATCGCTGCATGATGCAGACGCATCGCCTGGACCGGATCAACTCCTCCACCGCCAGCTGGCCCGGGTCCACCATCTCCACCTCAGTGTAGGGCCCAGGCTCCTCCCCTCCTGCCCCCTGCGAGCCGCCGCCCCCCTCCTCGCCCTCCAGCGGGGGCAGCTGGTGGTAATTGTTCTCCCAGACGTAGGTGCCCACGTTCTCGCCGGCGAAGACCTCCTGGAACATGTCCATCATGTAGCGGTCGTCGGGGCTGTTGCCGTCGATCACCATGAGGATCCGCAGCTTCTCTGGGGGGTACAGGGTGTCCCGCACCGACTCCAGGCACTGCCGGAGATAGGAGGGGTCTTCTTGGTAGGCCGAGATGGTCAACGCCACCGTCTTGGTGTAGCTACAGGCCAACGACTCCCTCCTCATCCGCCGGTGCTCCAGAGAGGCGAAGAAGCTCTGGATGACCAGGTGGGCGGCGAGGAAGGCTCCATAGAGGCCGAAGGCCATGATCCGATACTGGTCGGCCACCAGCTGGATCCCAGCGACGTAAGCCCATGTCAGGACCCCCAAGATGAGCAGGGCAAAGGCGATGGTGAGGATGCGGCGCCCGGCGGAGATGAGGTATTTAGGTGCTTTTCTGGGGTCCATCTCTGCAAGGGACGGGCATGGGGTGAGATGCGGTTGGGTGGGTGTGGACTGGACCCCCCAGGTCTCAGCAATGGGGGGATTCACCGCCTGGGGCTGCCCAAATTGACAGGAGCTCTGTGGCAGGGCCACAAAGATGATTAAACCGGGCTGGGAATAGGGCGTTGTTGGGATGACGGCAACTGGCACCCGAAAAGGTCCGTTTGAATAAATAAATGACCCACACAGAGCACGACACTCCTCCTGTCAGTGCCAGGCAGGGAACCGTGGAGTCCTGGCTCCCAGCCCCCCCCCACTCGCTGTGACCCACCAGACCCCATTCCTCCTCCAGAACCAGTGAGAGAACCCAGGAGTCCTGGCTCCCACCCCCACTGCTGTGGCCCGCCAGACCCCATTCCCCTCCCAGAGCTGGGGGAGAGAACCCAGGAGTCCCGGCTCCCACCGCCACTGCTGTGGCCCGCCAGACCCCATTCCCCTCCCAGAGCTGGGGCAGAGAACCCAGGAGTCCCGGCTCCCACCGCCACTGCTGTGGCCCACCAGACCCCATTCCCCTCCCAGAGCTGGGGCAGAGAACCCAGGAGTCCCGGCTCCCACCCCCACTGCTGTGGCCCACCAGACCCCATTCCCCTCCCAGAGCTGGGGCAGAGAACCCAGGAGTCCCGGCTCCCACCGCCACTGCTGTGGCCCACCAGACCCCATTCCCCTCCCAGAGCTGGGGCAGAGAACCCAGGAGTCCCGGCTCGCCCTGCTCTAACCACTGGCCCGGGCTGCTCACCTGATGCCGGCTGCTCTCCCCGCTGGTGCTGTGGGTTCTGGCTCCCTTCCTGCGGCCGGGGGGATCTTTTGAACTGCCTGGAGCGGGTGTGGGGGGGGGGACACACGCGCTGTGCCTGCGTCAGGCGGGGCGACCCAGCCTCCCCCCACTTGAGTCTCACCCCCCCTCCTCTTCCCAGCTGCGCCCCTCCCCCCAGCCACGCTTCCTTCCCCCCCGCCCCCGCAGGCTGGGCACTGACTGGCCATGCCCCGAGCTCTCCATGCGGGCCGGGTCCCGTGTTCTCCGGGGGGGGCTGCGGGTCGGGAGTGAGGGGCAGGGCAAGGAGCGGGGGGGGGAGATTCCTGGGCTCTGCGCTGATGGGGCTGGGAACGTCAGCGGGTTGGGGCAGCCCAGTGAGTAACCGCCCCCCCCCCCCACCGCCCCTCGCCTCGCAGGTGGGTCCTGCTGGTCAGTGGGGAAGGGGGGGGGGGGCGCTGGATGTTAACTGGCCAGGACGTGGATGGGGGGCAGAGCAGCAGAGAGAGCACCAGGGGGACCTCCCCCCCCAGCTCTGCCCCTCACTCCCGACCCGCAGCCCCCTGCCAGCCCAGCCTGGGGCTTCCCCCCCACCCCCCCCCAGCTCTGCCGGTGCCCCTCACTCCCGACCCGCAGCCCCCTGCCAGCCCAGCCTGGGGCTTCCCCCCCACCCCCCCCCCAGCTCTGCCAGTGCCCCTCACTCCCGACCCGCAGCCCCCTGCCAGCCCAGCCCTGGAGCTGACGGTGGGACCCTCCCTTATTCTGCCCCGGACGAGCCCGTTGTCAGGGTGGCAACAAAATAAATAGAGGGGACTTGAGCAATAAAGTGCCCCCGCCAAACCCCCACCCCCCGTCATGCACTTTTCCATGAACTCCAGCCCAGCCCCCCCCACAACCCCCGCCCCTCCCTCTGCACTTTGCCAGCCCCTGCCCCACAGATCCCCCCACCCCACTCTGCTGAGCTGCCCCCCTCTCCCCCAGGTGCCGACACCCTCCCCGCTGCCCTCTCACTGGGGAAGTTTTCAAGGAGGCAGATGTGTGGGTGTGGGAGGGCGGGGGCTGGGCCGTGTGTCTCGCAGCCCCCCCCATCCCTGCCGGGGTGGGGGGCTGGGAGCCGGGGCTAGCGATAGGGGTGGGGTTTGGGGTTCCGGGAATTCAGGTGCAGCCCTGTGGTTACCGTGCGCCGCATTCCTGGCATGGTTCTAGGTTGTGCCAAGCCCCTCGGACAACCCCCCTCCACACACCTGGGGGGCAGGGCTGGATTGCTCATTTCCTCTCCCATCTCCCCCCCGCAAGGGGAATGGGGACCGGGATAGGGGGCCTTTCCCTCGGGGGCGGGGAGGGAAAGACTGGCTGGCTCTGGGGTAGGGGGTTCAGTGGCCTCATGTGTGAATGGAGTCTGCTGGGTCTCAGCCCCAGCCCCCACCCCCATATGGACACTAACCCCCACCCTGGATGGACCACAGGGACTCAGCCCCCCCCACACCCATGACGGGACGAGGGAAGCACGGTGAGGGGGGGCATGTGTCTGAGCTACAAGACCTCTGCCCTGAGCTGGGACCCAAGCGTCCGGCTGGTGTAATCCTCACTCCTCAGCCATGAATCTCTCTGGTCCAGGCTCCTGGCCCTGTCCAAAGGCAGCCGGATGATCCTGCCCCCTTTCCAGAGGACACAGGACATGTGGCAGGGCCGGGGAGAGGACCCAGGCGTCCTGCCCTCTGCTTTGCCTCGCAGAGGGAATGTGCCCCAATAAGTGCCAGTGTAACCCATCTGAGCACCTGCGGCTCCACCACCCGACAGTCCAGGGAGGTTGTTGCCCCCCACCCCCCACCAGCCAAGGGGCTGGATCTCTGTCCTGGAGACCCCCAGCTGCTGGCCTCCCCGCCCCCAACTCCTTCCCAGTCCGTCCCACACCCCAGTCCCCAACCTCGTAACCTCCAGCTGCTCCCTAACCTCAGATCCCCAGACCCACCTCTGCCCCCTTGATCTCGCTGACCCTGTCCCCGCAGAGCTCCTTGACTTGGCTGCCCCAGCCTCTCCATAACCCCAGCCCCACTAACACCCCCCCCCACTCCGGTGCCCTCTGACTCCAGCTTCCAGGATCCCTGAGTCTGCAGCCTGCAGGGGTGTGAGCGGGGAGTTCCTGGCTTTGCTGATCCCATCAGCTTTGACCTCATGCACCCCACCCTGGTCCGGCCCGGGGACCAGAGCTGTGAAGCAATGGACAGATTGGTGAGCATGGCAAACCAGGGAACGGGACTCGTGGCAAAACAGGCGTATAGGAGACTCCCTGCCACTGGGGATTTGTGGGCTTAACCCGTGGGACTCCCTGCCACTGGGCATCAGCGGGTTTAACCTGAGAGACTCCTGGCGACTGGGGTTAACCCATGGGACTCCCTGCCACTGGGGATTAGCAGTGTTAGCCAGACCCCATTGTTCCAGGCATTGCCCCACTGAGCTCCCACACTGTTACCCCGTGGGACTCCCTGCCACTGGAGGCTGGATACAGGGGAGACTGCACCTTCTCGAGGAGATAGGTGTCCCAGTCCCAGAGATGGGGCGGGGGGGGGGGAGCTGCAGGTTGGCCCGGGATCCCAGAGGCTCCCCCCACACGTACGCATCCTGCTATGGCAGCCTCCCTGGCACATACTGGGACGGGGCACGGCCCAGGGAGAAGCATTCCCAGCATGTGCTCTGCACAAGGGGCTGACTCAGCCCTTATCTCAGTCAGGCACTCCCCAGCCCAGACTGGACATTGGGCAATCGGGGAAACAAGGGAATGGCACCATGACTCAGGAGGGGAGGGGGTCTAGTGGTTAGAGGGGGTGGGGGTCTGGGAGCCAGGACACCTGGGTTCTCTCCCCGGCTCAGGGAGGGCAGCGGGATCTAGTGGTTAGAGGGGGTGGGGGTCTGGGAGCCAGGACACCTGGGTTCTCTCCCCGGCTCAGGGAGGGCAGCGGGATCTAGTGGTTAGAGGGGGTGGGGGTCTGGGAGCCAGGACACCTGGGTTCTCTCCCCGGCTCAGGGAGGGCAGTGGGATCTAGTGGTTAGAGGAATGGGGGTCTGGGAGCCAGGACACCTGGGTTCTCTCCCCGGCTCAGGGAGGGCAGCGGGATCTAGTGGTTAGAGGGAGTGGGGGTCTGGGAGCCAGGACACCTGGGTTCTCTCCCCGGCTCAGGGAGGGCAGCGGGATCTAGTGGTCAGAGGCTGGTGGGGCCCCCGTTGCCATGGCGGCAGGATAGCCTTCTCCCAAACAGTCTGTGCTCAGCCATAATCAGCCCATGGCTCAGGGCGCTGACACTTCCTCTCCAGCTGCCTGGGAACCTCCGCCCCAGGCAACACCCTTCCCCTGGGGCCGCCCTCCTGTCACTGAGGCAAAGCAGGAGCCGGAGGGATGTGCCAGCCCCCTCCCACCCTGCTCTAACCACTACACTGCCTTCCCCTCCCAGAGCCGGGGAAAGAACCCAGGGATGGTCTAGATCAGGGCTGGGCAAACTTTTTGACCCGAGGGCCACATCTGGGTATGGAAATTTTATGGCGGGCCATGAATGCTCACGAAATTGGGGGTTGGGGTGTGGGAGGGGGTGAGGGCTCCGGTTGGGGGTGCCGGCTCTGGGGTAGGGCCAGAAATGAGGAGTTCAGGGTGTAGGAGGAGGCTCTGGGGTGGGGCAGGAGGTCTGGGTGCAAGGCGGGTGTGGCTCCGGCTGGGAGTGCGGGCTCTGGGTGGGGCTGGGGATGAGGAGTTGGGGGTGCAGGAGGGTGCTCCGGGCTGGGACCAAGGGATTTGGAGGGTGGGAGAGGGATCAGGGCTGGGGCAGGGGGTTGGGGTGCAGGAGGGGGTCGGGGGTGCAGGCTCCAGGTGGTGCTTACCTCAAGCAGCTCCCTGAAGCAGAGGCATGTCCCCCCTCAGGATCCTATGCAGAGGTGTGGCCAGGCAACTCTGTGCGCTGCCATGTCTGCAGGCACTGCCCCTGCAGTTCCCATTGGCCACGGTTCGCACCCAATAGGAGATGCAGAGGCAGCGCTTGGGGTGGGGGCAGCGTGCGGAGCCCCCTGGCTGCCCCTTCGCGTAGGAGCCAGAGGGAGGACATGCTGCATGGAGCCACGGTACGCGCAGCTGACCCCGCTCCCCAGCTGGAGCGCCGGAGCGGGGAAATCCCTGGACCCTGGTACCCAGCGGGAGCTCGAGGGCGGATTAAAACGTCTGAAGGGCCAGGTGTGGCTCCCGGGCCGTAGTTTGCCCACCCCTGGTCTAGATAATACTTAGTCCTGCCTTGAGGGCAGGGGACTGGAGTAGATGACCCCTCCAGGTCCCCTCCAGTTCTCTGATTCTATGGGTCCTGGTGCTCAGCACCCCAGTCTAACCACTCGACCCCACTCCCCTCCCAGAGCTGGGGAGAGAACCCAGGAGTCCTGGTGCTCAGCCCCTCAGTCTAACCACTCGACCCCACTCCCCTCCCAGAGCTGGGGAGAGAACCCAGGAGTCCTGGTGCTCAGCCCCCTGCTCTAACCACTCGACCCCACTCCCCTCCCAGAGCTGGGGAGAGAACCCAGAAGTCGCCTGTATGTTCTGGAATGATTTAGCTGCCACCTGCTGACGAAATTGTGCATTGCACCTTGTCCGCTCATCCATACCCCAGGCCCAGACCCCCGCGCAGCATGTGCTGATCGGACTAAATCCAGCTGGGGCTGATGTATTACAATCTGGGGCAGGGGGGAGCTGGGAGCCAGGACTCCTGGGTTCTCTCCCTGGCCCTGGGAGTGGAGTGGTGTCTAGGGGACTGTGATAAATGAAGGGGGTGGGGGGGTAACTTCGTCTGATGGACACCCAGCCAGCCATTTAGCTATAAAATCCCTCTTGGTAGCTGTTCTCTGCTTCCTTTACCTGTAAAGGGTTAAAAAGTCCCCGAGGTCAAGAAAAGAAAGTGGGCACCTGGCCAAAAGAGCCAATGGGAAGGCGAGAACTTTTTAAAATGGGGAAAGAAACTTTCCCTTTGTCTGTTGTTCTCTGGGCTGCAGGGACAGGGAGCAGCCCTGGGAGAGGCAGGAACGCTGGGTGAGGTGTGAACCAGGTCTGAACAATTATTTCCCATACCTGGAAGGAATCACTAGGACAGGGAATGTTTAAAGAGACGTGATCAGGTTTATTTCTTTATTTTGGCTCGTGGACTCCTCTGTGCTAAACCCCAGATGCTTTTGTTGGCTTGTAACCTTTACGCTGAACCCACAAGAAAGCTCGTTTGGGTGCTTGGTTTTTGGAATGGCTCTTTTGA